>NW_006399840.1:1556500-1583930 GCF_000299155.1 Elephantulus edwardii | reverse complement strand
GGTCAAAGGTGATGCATCCTGTAGAATTGGTGGGGATATTTTTTTTATATTTGTATGGGTGGATGTGTATACATGCATAGGTACATTTTTAGGTGTACATATGTGTGTGCTCTTTGTATGTATTCATATGCATAACAATGTACTACATAAGAGACACAGTTACAGTACCTTTCACATATAACCAAACACCTTTTGGGATTGATTCACTGTGTTTGCAGGTTTGTACCATAGTTTCATGCAACAGCTTGGTCAGTTGGCATAATATAGTTTATAAAGTTTATGTTTTCTGTCCTAACTTAGTAAATAGTGCCTGTGTCTTTAAAAAATCTTGAGAGCAGCCATCTAAATACACATGTTGGTCTATATTAGGAGCAGAAGAGAAAGAAGGAAACCAAAGACTCAAGAAAGGAGACCACACCCGAAGGCACACAGTTCAAATCCACCAGATGCTTCACTGGAGAAGGAAGAGCAATCTCCTCCTCTGCCAGTCAGATCCGATTTGATGGTACACAGCAAGAAAAGAGGGGGGAGGGGATGGAGTAAAGAAAGGAGACAACAGGCCTAATGGACATTAATAGGAACAAATTCTAATAGACATTAAAACATTCTTTAAAGAATTAAATAGACACTTGGTGGCAAGGGTGCCTATTGATGCAAACCTGAGGGGAAATTTGACCGTATCTAATAACAATATTATAGCTGCATATACCTTTTAAAGGCCCAGCAGTCTCACTTCTGCAAATCTATTCTGTAGATATATAATATGAAAATGTATTTGTGTAAATTTCTTTATTCAGCATTGTTTGTAAAAGCAAAATACCAGAAATTCTCATGCTGCCCATACATAGGAAAAAAATGAATATGATGATTTAGAATGATTTCTAGGATATAATGTTAACTGAGAAAAGGTAAAATTGAATCTGCCCCAGTCAGTTGACCACGTCTTTCAAATTTCTTAACATAGACAAATGAGTGTCCAGTGCTGCATCCCTTTATTGAAACATCATAACAGATGTTCTGTTAGTTCCTACAGCTATGTTTTTCACCACTTCCTACAGTGCAGCTTATACTTCCATTGGTTCTTGATCATAGACTACCTCCTAAAATTGTTTTACCATTTCTTTTTGGTCCAGTTGACTGTGTCTTCTTTTGCCACGTCCTACATCATTCAGTATTTGCCTATGTTGATGCAATCCAGTTGGATTTGACTTACAGTAACCCTGCATATAAACAAAGCCTGCTTCATCTTTCACTATCAGTGCTGTGCTTAAGCTCATTGCTGGCAGGCACTGTGTCAGTCTATCTCATTGATTATTTTCAGTGGTTACACCATTTCCTGTCAGACCAGTAAACTTGGCCATTTTTATAATTTTGAGTTTTATTCCACACTTATCATCCACTCTGTCCTGGACCCTCTATTGTGACCTTTTTAATTTTTTTAATTTATTTTATGTGTGTACCATCAAATTGGATCTGACTGGTACAGGAAGCAGTTGTTCCTCCTTCAGCAGAGCATCTGGTGGATTTGAACCGCGCACATCTGGGATTGCAATGCTGTTTCCTGCCACTAGGCCACCAGAGCTTGCCTATTGTGACCTTTTTAAAAGCAGGCAGCATTGGTGGCTAGGTACTATCTATTCCTGGTCTCAGGATCATGAAAGTTGAGGTTCGCAAGGTCCGTTAGTGCAGTGCACTAATTATTTCAATATATCTCTGATTTTTCCACCTCCCTCACTCTTCAGATCTGTTCTTGAGATGGTCACTAAATTCACTCAGACCCGTTGTTGAGACACAATCTAAAAAATAATTGATCAGAGCTCATAAAAAAAAATAGCATGATGGTGAAAGACAAGGACACTATCAGGAACAGTCATACATTAGTAGAGACTAAGGAGACATGACATCTAAATGTAGTATGAAATCTTGAATTGAGTCTTTAAACAGGGAAAAAGCCATTGAGGGGAAAAACTGAAATTCTAATGAAGCCTATAGTTAGTAGGATTGTACCAGTGTTCATTTCCTGTCTGAGATCACTGAGCCACAGTTAAGCAAGTTACTAAAACCAAGGAAATGTGGTGAAAAATATCTCTGAACTCTTTGATTCAGCTTTTCTTAGGTCTAAATGTTATTAAAAATATTTAAGTATGTTTATAGAGCATTTCCTGTAGCATTTAATCTGCTTGTTTCCATAAGACGTGTACATGAAGCGTTGCAAGCAGCAGTGTTTTATTGACATTAAGCTTTTCTGTGGCATAAATACCCTTTAGATGGCTCCTCCTTTGGGGTCAGTAATGACAGATGGAACTTACTATAGAAAGTAACTTCATTAATATAAGGAGGAAATCTAAACAGTGTACTCTTGATGAGCAGTAAAAATAATAGCACAATAGCTGATTCCCCCCCCCCCATGTGCCAGGTATTGTACTAAGCATTTCATGTGCTTTATATTCTTTCATTCTCATAGTTCTTTGATAAATCAGTACCACTATTTTGTTTTACGGATAATGAAACTGAAATTTACAAAGTATGGTAACTTGTCTGAGGTCAAGTAATTTCAGTGTTTGAACCTATATGTACCCCATTCCAGTGTGTATGTTCTTAACTGTATTAAATCATAACTTCATTGTCATTAAGTTGATTCTAATTCATTAAGACCCTGTAGGGTTTCTAAGGCTGTGGTCTTTACAGATATCTACGATCACATATTTACTGTGGGGTAATTAGGTTCAAATCACTGGGCTACCAGAGCATTTCTTGCTCAGTCATTGTTGTAAGGGTGTCCTCAAGTCGAGTATGACCCATAGCAAACCTGTGAGCAACAGATCTAAACCCTGTCCCATCCTTTGCCATCTTCACACTTTCTGACATTCTCACGATCATTGCAGCAATCACTGTCATTCCTTCTGGTTGAAGGTTTTTCTCTATTTTACCATCCATCCACCTTTCTAAGCATGAAGCTTTAACATCTTTGCCTCTGAGGAGCACGCTGACTGCACTTTCTCCAAGACATGTATTTTTGTTCTTTTGGCAGTCCATGAGTCATTCAGCACTGTTCTCCAACACCACTGCTGAAAGGCTTCAATAACTCTTCTGTCCTCTTGATTCATTGTTCCCCTCTCAGTTGTACAGCACGAGACTGAAAAGATGTACTTTAGTCCTCAAACTGACATACTTGCTTCTCAATAACTCTGAAAAGTCCCTTACTGCTGGTACCAAAGGTGTTGATTCTGGATCCAAGTAAGATGAAATTATTGACAACTTCAATCTTTTTTTTTTTTTTCAGTTTCAATCTTTTCTCCATTTGTCATGATGTTGCCTCGCAGTTTAGTGGGAAGAATCTTTATTTTCTTGACATTTGAGATGTGATCCATATTGAAGGCTGTATTCTTTGATCTTCTGCAGCAAGTGCTTCAGGTCTTCCTCACTTTAACTAGCAAGGCTGTTCATTTGCATAATATAGGCTATTTAAGAGTCTTCCTCCAAACCTGATGCCACGTTTTTCTTCATAGGTTTCAGCTTTTTAATAATTTGCTCAGCATACCAATTGAATAGATGTAGAGAGAGGATACAGTCCTGACGCACAACTTCCTTTATTTTAAACCATGTCATGTTCCCTTGCTTGTTCTTACAGCCGCTTCTTGGTCTAGCTGTAAGTTCTACATGAGCACAATTAACTGTTCTGGGATTCCCATTCTTCTAGATGTTAACCATCACACAGTCAGATGCCTTTGCATAGTCAATAAAGCATAAATAGACATTCTCCCGGTATTCTTTACTTTGGCCAGGATTCTTCTGACATCAGCAGTGTTATCCCTGCTACCACGACCTCTTCTAAATCCTGCTTGAACTTCTGGCAGTTCTCTATATATGTACTGTTCTAGCCATTTTCTGAATAATCTTCAGTATTTTGCTTTCATATGATATTAATGATATTATTTGATAATTTCCACATTCTGTTGAATCACCTTTTTGGGGGATAGGAATAAATACGGACCTCTTCCAGTTAGACGTATAACTATTCTTCAAATTTACTTTCCCTCATCCTGCCTTCCAAATGAAAGTAAATGAATCTTGTGTATCTGCCAGAGCGGTTCAGTTCTGAAAAAACTGCTGTTTACTCTTTAGAACAGCACTGTCTTATAGGAATATAATGTGAGTCCTATGTGAAATTGTTCATTTCCTTGTAGCTATGATAAGAAGAAACAGGTGAAAAGAAATTTTAATATTAAATTCATTTAAGCTAATATATGCAAACTTTTCAAGATGCAATTGATGTAAAAATTAACATTTTTTTACTTGCTCATTTTTACTAAGTTGGAAATCTGCTGTACATTTTCTGTTTACAGCACACCTCCTTTTATACCCATCTCGTTCTGGGTCCAGATAGCCACTATGACTTTGGCTGCTGTATTAGATAGTGCTGCACTAGAATGTGACATGTAGAAATTATGATGCCATTTTGGTGTTAACATTCTTCTTTTCCCCAAATAAATATTTGAGAATTTACTCCTTTTTAAAAATTTTTTAAATCTGAAGTTTAGTTTGGAAATAAGAGTTGCTACAGCCTCTTACTGTGCAGTTCAGGGTTTCCATTTACATTACTTGTTAGAAACCATTCTCATGCAACACCTGTCCTTTCACAAGTACGCCTGTTGAAGTCTGATCTTTCAGAGACCAAGCCATCTCTTCTGGTGGATATATATATCTTGGCAAATCCTGAAACCTCATCTTTTAAGTTTTGTTTGAGGCTTGATAATACTAGTTTTCAATTAGATATAGTCATAGGTCTAAAAGAAAATTCAGGCCACATTTGAAGAGAAAGTGGTTGGGAGATGCTTTGTAGAAATTGGAGAAACGAGAGGGTGCTGGAGCTGTTCATTAGAAGCAGCTATGCCCTGCAGGTTAACCTAGTTTTTTTTTATTTAGAAGATCATTTTTAGCAGCTATCGGCACTTTGAAAAGCAGTAGATCAAGTCTCTTCTAAAATCTTTCCTTTTTTAGCATCAGGTTTACAACTGAGTAAATTGCCCTGGCTTTCCTGATCATCATGAAATTGTCTCTTTCAGAATTTGGTGTACACTTGGCAGAGCTGACCGTAGATCCCCAGGGGGCACTGGCAATCCGGCAGGTAAGTTCAGAATGCCCTAGTTTCTAAGTCTACCTTTTCTTGCTAATGAAACTTTTGGGAAGGTGAAGGAATAAGGCCAATATATAAATAACCTAGGATTTTATACCAAATTTAGACATAGTTCAGATGTATTGGTCTATACCCATGGCTTTTATGTGTGAATAAAGTCTCTCTCTTTTTTTTTAACGGCTTGATTTTTTTCCCTTCACAGCTGGCATCCGTCATTTTGAAGCAGTATGTGGAAACTCACTGGTGTGCTCAGTCTGAGAAGTTTAGGCCACCTGAAACTACAGAAAGGGTAAAGAGAGCCATGTAATTTGTCTACCTGTAGATATTTGAGGAACCATATTAAGAGAGTAGGCTGTCAACATTCTTTTACAACACAGAGCAATCAAAAGTCTAGACAGAAAAGAGGATTGGTGGCTGGTGTTGAGAACACCATGCAATAGAAGAGAGAGCTTGGATATGTTCTCCAACACATGCTGGCCAGTGTTCGAGTTCTGCCTCTGACTAGCTGTGAGACTCCGGAAATAAATAACTCCTAAACCGCAGTTTACTAAATCACTAAAATTAGAATTAATATACCAAGTTTAAACAGTTGACTAAATGAAATAATATTCCTATTTAGTATAGTATAGTATAGTATAGTATAGTATAGTATAGTATAGTATAGTATAGTATTGTATAACCATCCTAAGCACTAAAAGAGTGTCAAGCTCTAGGGTATTATTCATTAGAACAGTCTGCAGGTATAAAATGTTTTCTGTGTGTACTAGGTTCAATACTAGAACTACTAGGCACATAAAACTATTAAACATTTTAATTGTGGCTAGTGCTATTGAAGAACTAAACATTAAAGTATATTTAACTTAAAACGGCTGCATTTTGTTAGCAGCAACTATAATATACAGCATAAGGTCACGGATGAACTTTCTGAATTATTTGCCAACTTTGTATACAGGAATTTTCTTTAACTATGCAGTTAACATTTACTCGTTCTTCGAGCATTTAAAGCACGCTAGATTCTGCCAATCACTTGGTAGTTGGCCTAACAGCAGGTGGGCTTCTCCTCTACTACAGGCAAAAATTGTTATCCGAGAGCTGTTGCCCAATGGGTTGAGAGAATCGATAAGCAAGGTGCGCTCCAGCGTGGCCTACGCAGTGTCAGCCATCGCCCACTGGGATTGGCCCGAAGCCTGGCCCCAGCTTTTCAACCTGCTCATGGAGATGCTGGTGAGCGGAGATTTAAATGCAGTCCATGGAGCCATGCGAGTGCTGACAGGTACAGGAAGCCTTTTCTCTGGTAACGGCTCAAGTGATAGAGTACTTATAAGAAGATATGTACAAGAATGGCCCCGACCACTAGAAATGGAAATTGTTAGCTCTCTCCCTAAACCTATTTATCCCTTCAAGTTTTAATGTCTGTATTTACTGTTACATGATCTTGCTTTATCAACAATAATACACATTAACCTAAAGTAGATATATAGACAGATAAGGGCAGATGAAAGGGACTTAGAACCATGGCGTATTTAAGATTGGCAGATGATATTCCTACATTCCTATAATATATAAAGTAAGCCTATCCTTCTATTGTCACAGTGACTGTAACAGTGTGTACCAGATTTCATGAGGATGGCAGAGGATACAGCAGGGTTCATAGAGTTGCTAGGAGTTGTACTCAACTCGGTGGTTAACAACAAGAACAACAAGAAATCAGCCGATTTAGTAATCACACAACCTGAGCAAATGAGTAGCTGGTCCTAAGACCACAAGATCATAGACTCGGACGTCAAAGTCATTAGGCACAACATAGTCCACAAAGACAATGATGTGCACCCTACTTTGGTGAGTAGCAAGTAAGAACTCAAAAGGTTGTGTGTGGCCCTTGAAGATACAACACTTTGTCTCTCCCTGACTAGAAGAAAGATGAGAGAAGGAAAACAAAAATGTACAGAAACAATTATCCAAAGGACTATGAGACCACAAGATCCTCAGTCTCCACAACCCTGAGAACAGTTGAACCGGATTGGTGCCTGTCTGCAACTGCTGACCACTTTAAGAGGGATCACAGTAGAGGGTCTTTGATAAATGGTACAACAGAGACTAGTGGAACACCTAAGACTGGCCTTTCTAGACTAAAACAAAAATCAACCCAGTTTCCATCTGAATAATAGGCCTAGAAAGTAAGTAAGACTCGACAGTACACAGCAAAAAACAACGAGGTGAATAGTAATACCAGAGAGGTACTTTTTAGAATACATAACCACTTATGATTTTAAAGGCAGCATTCTATCAGGGATAAAACTCAGAAAGCAGGAAGAGATAGATTGAGAAGGCTTAATGGAAATGAGAATCACAGGGAGGAAATGGAAAGAGTGCATTTCAGTCCTTGGGTATAGTAATTCATGTTATAAAATGTCTGTTAATAGTTGAATAGAAAACTAATTTGTTTTGTAAACTTCTAATGTAATCACAATAAAAACAAAAAGGTCCATACTTACCCTCAACTCTGTTGGCTTTTCTCATGAGAATTTGATTTAATACTGTTTTACTACCAACTCTGTTGCCTAAAAATACAGTAATTATGTAGCCTTTAAGCTCTCAGGATTTGTCTTCAAATCACTTTTATGAGACAGGGGGGCAAAGCTGTCAGGGATATTTTTATCTCTTTTATAATGGATTCACCAGACATGGAATAGGTAAAAGCCAATCTCTGTTCACAAATAACTGTTCCATGTATTTTAAAATGAGATCTGACTGTGCTCTGACAGATGAAACTAAAGCATGGATTACAGTAGCAAGACATTGGTATATTGTCTGGAATCCATTAAGGAAAAGGGGCTGATTCGCCTGAGAATTGTAAAGATCCCATCCCAGGCTCCCATGAGGCCAGGCCTTCCATTAAACTTAAAGGAAGACTAAGACCCGTGGCCCAGAGTCATGGAGGACATATCAGGATCAATACATATAATATCCAGAAAGACAGTGTCTACAGCCTACTTTAATGAGTAGCAACTGGGGTCTTAAAAGTTTGCATAGCCATCTAAGATACAACTATTTCTCTCTCTCTGTCCAGAATAAAGTAGAGAGAAGAAAGACAAAGATAGAAATAACTAGTCCAAAGGACTGATGGACCACAAGAACCTCAACTTCCACAACACTGAGACCAGAAGGACTAGGTATCCAGCTTCCACTCCTGACTTTAAAAGAGAACAAGGCAAAAAATCCTGGATAGAGTGAGGGGAAAATACAAAACAAAACATAAAAAAAGCATTATAAGCACACCTAAGGATTAATATATTTGATCCACATGCTTCAGGCTTTGCTTCAGTTTTAAAGGATTTTGGAAATTCAAGTGTAGCTAGCTAGTAACCCAAGCTTTTTCTGACTTGCCAGGGAAACTTATTTTGGGCTTTAACTTGTAAAGTGTTAATAATTTCAGATGACCAGGAATAACTTATGGGAGTAAAAGTGTGATTAAGTGCTTTGTTAGCAGAATTAACTCATATTTTCAGTAAACTTGTTTATCCTTAATATCCCATCCACTCAATTTGGACTATTTTCCTTGGAGTTCTGAATAAATTAGACGTAATTACTATTCAGCGCTCCAGATTTATTCTTTAGGGGGAAATGTCATTTAATGTAGTAGACTCAGCCATGAGTATAAAGTCAATAAAAGCATCAGATACAGTGAACTAGAAGATCATTTATTAGAACTCAACTTTTGAGGTTCTGGGTTTTTTTACTGTGATTTAAGTGAGCGTTTACAAAATGTGCTTTTTTCATTCATTCAGGCAAACTCTGTGGTATAAATTAAAATATCCACAATGTCTGATCATCCTTTCCATATTTTCTTACCCTTTACCCATCTTAAACATCTTAAAGTGTCCCCTCCCCCCCACACACAAGGACACTCTTCTCTTTGAAAAGTAAAGGAAAAATTATTTCATTGTTTTACAATCCCTTCTCCCAGGCCCACTCCACTATGCAGCCTTTGTTCTGGACTCCTGTCATGACAAAAATACCTAATCATATATCACAGTTTTCTTCCTCATCTGTTTCAATGCAGTATACATTATTTATCCCATCTTTCTCAGTTTTCCCTCAATCTAGTTATTATCTGCCTTTGACTTCTAGGTCAATAAATGTTATCTTTACAGAATTTTCCCTAAAGTAGCCTTTTAACACTTTCAGAGTTCTTCTTTCTCTCTCCCTACCCTGCCCCCATAAATAGGTATAGGATACTCTGTGTGTGTGTGTGTGTGTGTGTGTGTGTGTGTGTGTGTGTGTGTGTGTTTTCTTCCTTAATCATCTATATTTTCCTTTCTCTTCAATTTTCTTTTTTTCCTTTTTCTAAGTAATCAGTAACTCTTGGGTTTTATTTCCTCCTTTCGATGAGAGAAGACGACTGCATTCTACCTTATTGGGAATTGCCATCTAGAAGCCATGTGGGAAATTTTTATTTGCTGGGTGAAGCACTGTTTTTTTTTATCTTTTTCTTTCTTTTTGTTTTTCCAAAGAATTCACTCGCGAAGTAACAGACACACAAATGCCACTTGTTGCTCCTGTCATCCTACCAGAGATGTATAAGATCTTCACTATGGCCGAGGTATGACATCTCAGCTGCAAGATGACGTAGTAAATAATGATTACACCTAACTCGATGGACAGTCTCCTCCCATGTGACTTACTGCCTCTGAAAATCTTCTGGAGGGTTGGTTCCAACTCTTAAGGCACACAACAAACAATGCTAATTTGGGTCAGCCTCCATCTTTCAGCTAGAAGGTCATGGTTCCTGAAAGCTCCTTATCTCCATGCTAAAGACTGTTGTTGTTGTTATATGCCGTCGAGTCGTTTCCGACTCATAGCGGCTAAAGACTAGACTGGCCAAAAAGAATATTCTGGATTGATCTCAAGACATTTCACTCTTACTTGCAAGGGCAAGTGAAATAGCTGAAATGTTTATTCACATATTTTATACCTCCTGCATGTTATTTAATGCCCTTTATGCTAACTCTAAGCTTATTTACCTCAACTAGTTATTGGGCAGTAATCTATTACTGTATTGTATATAATAGATCTCTATTACAGGGGAGCTCTGGTGGTCTAGTAGTAAAAAACTCTATTGCAGTCCCAAAGGCACATGGTTCGAATCCACCAGCTGCTCTGCAGGAGAAGAATGGACAATCTGTGTGTGATTTACTGTTTCTTTCTTTTTTTTATTTACTGTTTCTGAATACCCACTGGAGGGTCAGCTATGGGTCAGTTCCGACTGAATGACACACAACAGCAACATCATAATACCCTAAGGGAGCTCTGGTGGCCTGGTGGTAAGAAACTGCACTACAATACCAAAGACGTGCAGTTTGAATCCGCCAGTTGCTCCACGAGAGAAGGATGGGCAGTTTCTTCCCGTCCAATGTACTGCCTCTGACAACTTGATGGAGAATCAACTATGAGTTGGTCCCAGCAAAACAGTACATAACAACCATACTATTAGAGCACCTTGGTGGCTTAGTGATAAGGAGCTATGCTGCCAACCCAAAGACAAATCCACCAGCAGCTCCGTGGGAGAAGATTGCACAGTCTCTGCCTGTGCGCTTTAGAGCCTCTGAAAACTCACTGTAGGGTCAGCTTTGAGTCAGTCCAACTCAACAGCGCATCGTAACAACAATTTATATGATTGATTGAGATGTGTACGTGGATGGTGACTGATGGACAGTAAGATGTTAATGCCTAATACTACTACACTCATTGCTGCCAAGTCAGAACTGACTCATAGTTGACTCTCCAACCAGGTTTCTGTGTCTGTAAATTACGTGGGAGGAGATTGCCAGTTTTCTCCCACAGAAATGTTGGTGGAGTCCGACTGCCAAAGAGATGTGACCTGTAGGTTAGCAGCACAGGTCGCTCTGGACTAGGCCATCAGAGCTCCTGTGAATCCCTGGTGTTTTAACCATACCAACAGTTGTATGATTTAATTCTCTTTAAGTTTGAAGTCATTATGAGTCAGACTGATTTAAGAGCAACTCTCCTTTCCTTCTCCAGCTAAGGATACTTGCATTTTAGAAGAAATACATTGGCCATGGTGGGATTTCAAGTGGTATGTTGTTGTTATGTGCCGTTCAAGTGGTATACAATCAGATATTTTTTATCAAATCAGCCCACAACAAAAACCCATTACCATCGAGTTCATTCTGACTTACAGCGATTCAGGAGGAAAAAGTAGACTTGGCCATAGGGCTTCCAAGCTTTTAAATCTGTGTGGAAGCAGATGTCCTCTTTTTAGTCCTGCAAAGTCGCTGGTAGGTTTGAATCACTGACCTTTTGGTTAGCGCCTAATTCTTTGACCACTAGGCCAACAGAGCTTCTTAATCAGACCGCCAAACTGAACTACTGTTAGATTCCAGCCTGTGATGAGCCGCCATCAGTAGTCATTCTTTATGGAGAGACTGCTTCATCTTTCTCCCACAGAACTAAATCCCAACTTTGTGATCCTTTCAGTCTCAGGATTATAGAGAGCTCCCTTTGGACATAGATGGATAACGTTTCTGATTTCTCTAGGGGAGATTTTTCTTCCTATGGGATGGTTGAGTAGTCATAACTTTACTTAGAGTCACACACAAACACTGCCACATGCCGTCTCATGCCTGTGCTGTGCCTTTGTCCCCAGGTATATGGTATTCGAACCCGTTCCCGAGCTGTGGAGATTTTTACCACTTGTGCCCATATGATCTGTAACATGGAGGAGCTGGAGAAGGTGAGTGAGCCTTCGGATGAATAATGTTCCATGCTCGTCAGTTTTTCTTGATGCCTTTCATTGCAGGCCTAACAGTGAGTCAGTCGTTTTGTAACAGAAATACCAGAAAGCACACTAGCTCGTGTGGTACACAGGTGGAATATTTTGATTAAGTTTTTGATTTGTGTGTATTGCTTAGTTTGCTTTCATGTGAACTGTCTTTCTTCCAGTATCTTATCCTGTGCTGATTTTTTTACTAGTAATCACTTAGAAACCATCTGCTCTTTTTTTTGGCCCTCTCTGTGAAACAGAGAGAACAATCTCACTGATTTCACATGCAAGCAAGATTTTACTGAAGATTATCCAAAAACGACTGGAACAGCACATCAACAGAGAACTACCAGAAGTCCAGGCTGGTTTCAGAAGGGGTCGTGGTACTAGAGATATTGTAGCTGATGTTAGATGGATCTTGGCTGAAAGCAGGGAATACCAGAGGAATGTCTATCTGTGTTTCATTGACTATGCAAAGGCATTTGACTGTGTCGATCATAACAAACTGTGGCTGACTCTGAGAAGAATGGGAATCCCAGAACACTTGATTGTTCTAATGCGAAACTTATACTTGGACCAGTCGTCAGAACAGAGCAAGGGAACACTGCATGGTTCAAAATTGGGAAGGGCGTACGCCAGTGATGCATCCTGTCTCCATACCTTTTCAACCTATATGCAGAACAGATTATCTGGGAGGCTGGGCTCTATGAGGAGAAATGTGGGGTCAGGATTGGTGGACGATTTATCAACAATCTGCGTTATGCGGATGACACAACCCTGCTTGCTGAAACTGAAGAGGACCTGAAGCGCCTGCTGCAGAGTGTCAAGGACTGCAGCCTACAATATGGATTGAGGCTCAATGTCAAGAAGACAAAGATTCTCACCACTGGACCAATTGTCAGCATCAGGATGGATGGTGAAGAGATTGAGATTGTACACAGCTTTAGTTTGCTTGGCTCCACAGTCAACAGTCTTGGTACCAGCAGCCAGGAAATTAAAAGGCGCATTGCAATGGGAAAGTCTGCTGTTAGGGACCTCTCCAAAGTGCTGAAGAGCAATGGTGTCTCTTTGGAGACTAAGGTGCGTCTGATACAGGCCATGGTCTTCGCAATCACGTGTTATGCATCAGAGAGTTGGACAATGACCAAAGAGGATAGAAGAATTGATGCCTTTGAGCTGTGGTGCTGGAGAAGAGTATTGAGAATACCATGGACTGCTAGGAAAACAAACAGATTTGTCCTGGAAAGGGTTAAACCGGGTGGCTCCTTGGAGGCAAGGATTCTGAGGCTCCATCTAACATACTTTGGACATGTTGTGAGGAGAGACCGGTCCTTGGAGAGGGACATCATGCTTGGGAGGGTGGAGGGACAGCGCAGGAGAGGAAGGCCCTCTATGAGGTGGATTGATTCAGTGATTGGGATAATCGGGATGGGAGTGTCAGAGACAGTGCGATTGGCACAGGACAGAGCGGAGTTTAGGGCTGTTGTACATAGGGTCGCTATGAGTTGCAAGCGACTCGACGGCACATAACAACAACAACTCTGAAACATGCACTAAGCTTGTGACTTAGACGCAGTTCTGGAAAGTTGGTCTTCCATAAGAAAGTTGTTGTGAAGAACTAACTCCCAGTGCTAGCTGGGGACACATAACTCCTCTAGTGGCTCTCATCCCTTCTGAGGGTATCTAAGCGTAGAGAGCACTTTGCCAGATGTGACATTTGGCCTTTGTTCTTAATTATTTTGCGCTAATAAATCAACACCTGAGACTAAGAAATGGGACCTAATACGACCAAGAGATACTCCTTGAGGATTCAGTGCTGATTAAGCCTCACAAGACATGATGTTATCTTTCATGACCTTGTGGTGAGATAAATGAAAGCATGAGCTTAGACTTAGCTGCAGCTCCCTGGTTGGTGTGGGTGAATATCTCTCTGGAGGAAAGTGTGCCTTCCTCCTGCCCCATTTTTAAGCATTAAAACTGTTTCTGGAGATGTGGTATTTCCAGTGAGCGCTGTGATTTGTTCAGTGAATTATAGATCACAAAGGTGTAATGAGGGAGGCTAACTGATGGATTCCTGAGCTTGCACTTGGAACCCTGAAGAAGTAGACAGAAATCTCACATTTGGGGCTGACTAGAAGAATAGATTCCTTTAAGCTGTAAGAGCACTGAACATCCCATAAACAAATACGTGTTGAAGGGGGTTCAGCCGAGTGTTCTTGGAGACGAAGAAGATGAGGTGTCTCTTTACATACTAAAGACACATTGTTAGGAGGGGCTAATCCTGGGAGAGGAGTATGATGCTCAGAAAGGTGGAGAGTCAGTGAAGGAGAGGAACACCCTCGACCCAGGTGGATTGAAATGGTGACTGCCACAGTAGGCTCTAATGTGTCAAGAAGTGTGAGGATGACACAGGATAGGACAGGGTCACTAGAGGTCGTCCTTGACACCGTGGCACCTAACAGCAGTTCCTCCCATGCAGTTCACTGCCTCAGAAAACCTGGAGAGTCAGCTATGGGTCAGTTCCAACTCAGCGGTACATAGCAGCAACTGTCTGAAGTCGAGGTTGCCATGTGGCTTCCCAAGCTAGTGTGGCCTAGCCATGGGTGGTAAGACGTGAGGGCAAGAAGTATGTATGGACAACTCATATCTGAACTGAACATGGAAGGGAAGCCAAGATTTCCATAGCATGTAGATAGTATGGAGTAAGATTTGCTGCCCACATCATTTGGTATCAGAAGTAAGTGACTTAATCTCTCTGGGCTGGTTTGTATAATTGAGAGCAACTCTGATGCTTCAAAATAGGTCATTGTTTGATATATGATTCAAAGCCACTGATTAGAGGTACACTGAGCATTGATTTTGGTTTCTGTTAACAGGGTGCTGCCAAAGTCCTCATCTTTCCTGTGGTGCAGCAGTTCACAGAGGCTTTTGTTCAGGCCCTCCAAATACCAGACGGTCCCACATCTGACAGTGGGTTTAAAATGGAGGTCCTGAAGGTAAACACTTAACTACCAAGGAGAGAGAGCTTAAGAGGGTGATGTGACTTCACTGATTCCCTCTACCTCACATCTAACTCATGAGTCTTTTTACATGTCAGGCAGTGACGGCGCTGGTGAAGAACTTCCCTAAGCACATGGTTTCCTCCATGCAACAGATTCTACCTATTGTTTGGAACACCTTAACTGAGAGCGCAGCTTTATATCCTTTCCTGAAATTATTTTTTTTCTTTTGTTTATTTGATCTGTTGTCCATAGGGTCTCTACAAGTCAGAATTGACTCAATGGCACCCAACAGTAACAAAGGCCAAGGCGCCTACTTACAAAGAAATTAGCTATTGAAAAGCTCTGTGGAGCACAGTTCTACTCTGACAGGCATAGAGTCGCCAAGAGTCAAAATCGACTTAATGGCAACTGATTTCTTTTGCATTTATTTTACTGTTAGTATTGGAGTGTACAGTATGTAACAGCAGTATTCAAATTCTGTTTCTTCACTCTTCATCATACTTACGTGAAGACAGAAGTAAATTACACAGAGGAAGTGGAAGATCCTGTAGATTCTGATGGTATGTAAGTTTATCTGATCTTAGCACATCAGTAAGTGGAATATAGAAAAAGGAATTCAGAGATAGAAAAAGCAGTAACTTAACTGAGTTCATTCTCAAACTACTTTTCTGGTCATTTTCTTTCTATATACAAGATACAGCAGGCATAGTCACACATAGTATATTGTGGGGAAATAAGAAATTGAACATCTTTAATATTCTCCATGGACATTTACATAAATCTTATAAAAGCATAGACTTTTGTAGTTGGAAGAAGTACTTTAAAAGCCATCTCTAATAATCAAGCCTGTCCCTTGGATTTTGCCTAATTTAATTTGGAGTCCCAAATGATAATACTTTCATTTAATAGTTATAAGTATTCCAGATTAAAAATAGACTGGAAAATGTAGTAAAACCTTTGAAAGCCAGAGCTCAGTAGAACAGCGTTGTTTTTCAGCTCTCACAAGTTTCTTACTTGAAAGGGTACTACTGTCTTAGCCCTTGTTTTAGTTGGAAATACTAGTTTTCCTTCTGTGACAGAGTCTTAACTTATATAGGGGCCTATCTTTTATAGCTTTTCTAGTATCTTCTAGCATATTTAATATTCTCAAAAATTTCTTCCTTTCTTCAGCCGCCTTTTACTACTAATCCCTTGAGAATAATAAGCAGGTGGTTTAAACATTCATTTTAAAAATAATGCCATTCATTTCCAGCATTCAGACTTTCATTTTTCTTTCTTGTCCCTAATTACTTTTCTTGTGTATTTTTTTCAGGTGAGGTCCTAGGCTTTGAGAATCTCGTCTTTAGCATTTTTGAATTTGTCCATGCTCTACTAGAAAACAGCAAATTCAAAAGCACTGTGAAGAAGGCCTTGCCTGAATTGATTTACTATATTATCTTATATATGCAGATCACTGAGGAGCAGGTAAATAATATCTGGGAGACAGCACCTTGTATTTAGAAAGTACAACTTGATGGATATGAGGCCTAAAACAAGTGAACGCTTTTCCAAATAAGGGCCCTAGGAGAATAATTTCCTATGAAGTTCTAAGGTAACATTGATACTGGTTTACTGTCAGATTTTTGAGCATAAGTGTTTTGTTATCGCCTCAGACTAAGTGACATTGAGTTAAGTCATAGACATTGAGTTGGAACCGACTCATAGCTGACCCTCTAGCAGGTTTTCAGAGGCTAATTTAAATCCCCTGGGAAGAAAATGCTCATATGTCACCCGAGGAACCACTGATGGATTTGAGCCACCAGAGAATTACGACTCCCTACACCAACCAGAGCTTTAACGCCTACATTAAATTATTGGGCTTGAGAATATTTTTGCTGTGAGAAATCTTTACATGACCACTAACCTAGATACTGGTATCTGGGTGAATCTGTTTCTTTGCTAGAAAATAAGTGAGATGTTAGAGATCAGGTTATTAGCCTGAGTAGTGGGTCATTAAAACTAGAAAAGAAAATTTAAGAATAAAGGTGATTGTGTCTCTTCTATTAGAAAGCAACAGCTATCTGCCTTGATGAAAGGTTTCCTTCTCAGCATAAAAAAGAAAAACCTTTGAAGCTAGAGCTTTATCCAGATTACAATAAAAGGTTAATGTCTCCTTGTGAATTGATGAAAAGAGGGTCAATGTGAAAAATACTGACAGCCTCACAAAGAACTCTATCCTTTCAGATAAAAGTGTGGACTGCCAACCCTCAACAATTTGTGGAAGATGAGGATGATGATACGTTCTCCTATACGGTTAGAATAGCAGCTCAAGACCTTTTACTGGTAAGAGATTTACCATGATTTTAAGCCTGATAAGCTGGATGAGTCATATATGCGTCTTGTCTTATTCCTAGATTGCTAAGGTGAGCAATATTGTAGCATGGCTCTCTGTCAGACATTTTTTTGAAATATAAAAGAGTATCTTAAATAAAATTTGAGACTTGAGAATTCCAGAGACATTGCCATTAGTTTTGATTTACAAATGAGTAGTAGATGTAAGAATTTTGTGCAGGATAAAGTTCTAATGAGAAAAGACTGTTGAATCAGCAACGTTGTGTGATTACAGCACAAACCAGAGGTTGGCAAACTTGAAAAAAGAATGGTTGCTGGGAAATGACCATCCAGATAACTGCTTCTGTCTTCCTTTCCACTGACCGTTTGTCTCTGTGTACTAAAGAACTATGAAGAAGCTGGCACTTGCTGCCTCTTGTGTGGGATGTTTATTCTCTTTGTTGGGTGAATCACTTCTCATTATGGTTTAGTATTTCTAAAGCATCTATGAAAGAGCACACTGGATTTCAGTTTAATTGATTAAGGTTATTTGTCCATAACTACCAGAGTTTTAGTCTGTCATTGCTCCTTACAGTCTACTGAATATAGCCAAGAGGGACAACTGACTAACCACTACAGTGTGTAAGTTAGGTGACTTAGTGGGGAAAGAGTTGCGCTATTGACCCAAAGGCACATGGTTCAAATCCACCAGCTATTTTTTAGGAGAAAGATGGACAGTCTCATCCCATATGATTTACTGCCTCTGAAAACTCACTGAAGGATCAACTGTGAGTCTGTTTCTACTCAACTATACATAACAACTATCAGAATTTTGTAGATGTATGTTTAAGAGTTCGAACTATTTCTTCATTAGCATCTAAGTTAATGTGCTTTGTTTATTAAAGTTTATTATGTATTAGAATGGTTTAATTTAGGGAGCTCTGGTGGCTTAGTGTCAAGAAGCTGCGCTGCAATCCCGAAGGCACACGGATCCAAACCACCAGATGCTCTGCTGCAGGAGGGGCAGTCTTCTCCTGTGTCAGTCAGATCTGATGATCTGTGGCAGTACACAACAATGGGGGGGGAGGTTTCATTTACACAGATAGATTTATTCATCCTCCTCTTGTCTCCCTAGGCTGTGGCCACAGATTTCCAGAACGAGAGTGCGGCAGCCCTGGCTGCTGCAGCTACTCGGCATTTGCAAGAAGCTGAGCAAACCAAAACCAGCGGCACTGAACACTGGTATGAAATGAATAGGTGTTCTGGACACCAGATCAGAGAGCAGGTCCTTATTTTGGATCGGTAGTCCTAAAGCAATTCTTCTTAGCCTCAAATAAGTGGTTAAGATGCTTTAATTTTGACCTTTTTTAAAAAAAAAGTTTAAATGGAGATGTACTTTTACCATGTTTTTAATCAGAAAAAAAAAATCTAATAGTGTGGAAGCTCTGGTGGCCTAGTAGCAAGAAGGTGTGCTGCAATCCCAAAGGCACACAGTTCAAATCTTCCAGATGCTCCCCTGGAAAAGGAGGGGCAATCTTCTCCTGTGCCAGTCAGATCAGAAGGGGAAAAAAATTTATTTAAGTAAATTTTGCTTTGTTTTCAACTCAGTTTACATGAGAAAAGCAGATAAATGGACTTTCTGGTTTAGATTATGCTGGAATACCCTTTTCTGAATCTTCTTCATTAAATCAAGAAGAAGAAGATTTCAAAAGGCAGCACGGGATGGCAGAGTAAAATATTACAATGAAATGTGCAAGGAGTTGGAGTCAGAAAACCGAAAGGGTCGAACACACTCAGCATTTCTTAAGCTCAAGGAACTGAAGAATAAATTCAAACCTCGAGTTGCTATAATCAAGGATGCTTTAGGCAGAGTATTAAATGATCCAGGAGGTATCAAAAGAAGATGGAAAGAATATACTGAGTCATTGTATCAAAAGGAATTAGCAGACACAGAAGAATTTAATGAAACAACATATGAGCAAGATCCTATGGTGATGAAGGAAGAAGTTCAAGCTGCTTTGATAGAAATAGCAAAAAAATAAGGTCCAAGGAATAGATGGTATACCAATTGACATATTTCAGCTAACAGATGCTGCCTTGGACGTTCTCACCAAGTTGTGTCAAGAAATCTGGAGAACAACCACTTGGACTGGAGGAGATCTATATTTGTTCCCATTCCAAAGAAAAGTGACCCAACAGAGTGTGGAAACTATAGAACAGTATCATTGATTTCACATGCAAGCAAGATTCTGCTCAAGATTATACAAAAATGACTGGAACAGCACATCAGCAGAGAACTGCCAGAAGTCCAGGCTGGGTTTAGAAGGGGTCGTGGTTGTAGGGATATTGTAGCTAATGTTAGATGGATATTGGCTGAAAGCAGGAAGTACCAGAGGAATGTCTATCTGTGCTTTATTGATTATGTAAAGGTGTTTGACTGTGTGGACCATAACAGTCTGACCCTGGAGAAGAATGGGAATCCCAGAACACTTGATCGTGCTAATGCGAAACTTATACTTGAACCAAGAGGCAGTCGTCAGAACAGAGCAAGGAAACACTGCATGGTTCAAAATTGGGAAGGGCGTACGCCAGGAATGTGTTCTGTCTCCATACCTTTTCAGCCTGCATACACAACAGATCATCCGGGAGGCTGGGCTCTATGAGGAGAAATGTGGGGTCAAGATTGGTGGACGATTTATCAACAACCTGCTTTATGCGGATGACATAACCCTGCTTGCTGAAACTGAAGAGGACCTGAAGCACCTGCTGCAGAGTGTCAAGGACTGCAGCCTATAATATGGATTGAGGCTCAGTGTCAAGAAAACAAAGATTCTCACCACTGGACCAACTGGCAGCATCAGGATGGATGGCGAAGAGATTGAGATTGTTCACAGCTTTAATTTGCTTGGTTCCACAATCAACACTCTTGGCAACAGCAGCCAGAAAATTAAAAGACGTATTGTGATGGGAAAGTCTGCTCTTAGGGACCTCTCTAAAGTACTCAAGAGCAACGGTGTGTCTCTGGAGACTAAGGTGCGTCTGGTACAGGCCATGGTCTTTGCAATCACTTGTTATGTGTCAGAGAGCTGGACAATGACCATAGAGGATAGAAGGAGAATTGATACCTTTGAGCTTTGGTGTTGGAGAAGAGTGCTGAAGGTGCCATGGACTGCTAAGAAAACAAACAGATTCACCCTAGAGAGGGTTAAACCGGGCTGCTCCTTGGAGGCAAGGATTCTGAGGTCATGTTGTAAGGAGGGATTGGTCCTTGGAGAGGGACATCATGCTTGGGAGGGTGGAGGGCAGGCGCAGGAGGGGAAGGCCCCCTTGGAGATGGATGGATTTGGTGACTGGGGCAATCGGGGTGAGTGTGTCTGAGACAGTTGAGATTGGCACAAGACAGAGCAGAGTTTAGGGCTGTTGTACATAAGGTCTCTATGAGTCGCAAGCGACTCGAGGGCACATAACAGCAACAACAACTTCATTAAATATATATCCTTTGGGTAGTTAGTTTGATCAGACTGTGGCGTCCTCTTCACAGGTGGAAGATCCACGAGGCATGCATGCTTGCTCTAGGTTCAGTGAAGTCCATCATCACCGACAGTGTGAAAAATGGGAGGATCCACTTTGACATGCATGGGTTCCTGACCAATGTCATCCTTGCAGACCTCAACCTCTCAGGTATGCTTCAATAACATGGATCCTGGAACTCAATCACGTCAATTCTGTGTTAGAATTGTCCTCATCAACTCAGCCATTACTGTTCTCTTAGTCACTTGTGTCCTTCAGGTGAACATTCTTTTTACCCTAGAGTTAGAATTTATTTGAACTCTAAAATAGCCCAAAGACCATGGCTCCCTCTTCACGTGCTAGAACATTAATAACTAATACTGGCTTGTTCATAGTTTTTCTTGTTCCTTTTTTGTCCCAATTCTCTACTCCTATTCCAGGCTATTTTTCGCATTTGAATAGAATGTAAATCTGGTTGCTACACCTTGGGTGAAACTCAAGCATGAGTTTCATTGGGTTCAGGATGTTCTCAGGCCTTTCTGTTTCTTTCCTGCCATTTTTCTTAAACTTCATTCAGGGCCTGTAACCAGATAATTAAGTGTTCCATTTTCCCACATCATGAGACAGTTGTCATTGTTTGCTCTGTTTGCAGTGTTTACACTTGGCTCTCCTTCATAAGATAGCCTTGAGAATACTTTTAAGCCATTTGTTTGTTTGTTTGTTTGTTTGTTTGTTTGTTTTAATTATTATTATTATTATTGTTATTGTTATTATTATTTTTGTGTGCGTGTACCGTCAAATCAGATCTGACTGGTGGTACAGGAGGAGATTGTCCCTCCTTCCCCGGCAGAGCATCTGGTGGATTCGAACCGTTCGCCTCTGGGATTGTAGTTGCAGCTCCTTGCCACTAGGCTACCAGAGCTCCCCTCTTTTAAGCCATTTGTAAGCTTCCTGCTCTGTAACTCTAAATAATCTGTTATAAGACATCTCGTTCCATTGCTTTCAGTCTCTGAAACACAGAAGTGATATGCTTCAATATCCAGAAGTCACACTCAATGAGACCATCCTGTTTACTTATCATATGCTACATTATATTGTAGCTGAAGGCTATATTTTTTTTCTTTCCTACTGGAATGTAAGGTCTTTGAGAGTGGAGATCATATCTGAGATATCTTTCTATCCCCACAGTGTGTTGCACATAATTAGACATTCCATAATTATGTGTTGAGTGAAAGTGTTGGAATTTCTCAAACTTACTAACATATTTCTTGTAGAGTTTGTCCTAGAAAAGAATCTTCATAAACTCATGGAGATTTCAAAATATTTGATAAAATTATCAAGGACCACAAAGAGATTTCTTTATGTGTGTTATATGTATCAATAGTTAAGATAGTAGAAATTAAAACTGAGATTTTTTTTTAAATCGCAGAGAAATTTTAATTTTGTAATTTTTTTTAAACTCTTTAAGAGAGTTGAACTCACATACTGTTGAACTGGCATAGAATATAAAGATTTGGAAGTTCCAACAGGAAGAGACAGAATTGTTACTTTTTGTTGTTGTTCTTGTTAGGTGCCATCAAGTCAAGTACAAATCATAGCTTCCCTATGAACAAAAGATCTGAAACCAATCCTGTCTTGCACCATCTTCACACTTCCTGACCATCAAGAACCCATTGAAGCAGTCCCCTTGTCAATCGACTTGGTTGAGGGAAAACTGAGATATTTTAAAATACATCTATTTCATTAGCTGTCAGGGCCATGGTGTTGCATGTCATGTAACCTCTGAAAAATTCCACTGAACATTCAAGAAACAATGAAAGGTTATGGATAACATCTTGTATCATCATGTAAATAGCTTAACTGTGGAATCATGATAATATTATCTAATTATTTGACTGGCACAGTTAAATTCTCTTCATTAGTTCCATCAACTAAATGTTGTACAAGTAACTAAATTGGGCACTATAACAGGCTGAATACATATCATCTCTGTTTTCAAACAATTTATCAGAGGAAGAGAATAGTAGTTCTTACACTAGTGATTGGAACGTAAAACAAAATATTGTTTAAGAAGCCAAAGGCAGAATTTGGACAGCATAGAGGGAGTACATACACCGCCCTCTAGTTAGTTCGACGCACAGGACAAAGTAGAGCTCTCTCGGAGTTTCCAAGGCTGTGATCCTTACAGACAGAGCCCTGGTGGTGGTGTAATATGTCAGACTTCCAACCCAAAGGTCACCAGTTCAAATCCAACAGAAAGATGGGCAGCCACCTCCCATAAAGAGTCACAGCTTCAGAAACCTAGTGAAGGGTCGATATGAATCAAACTCAATAGCTGTAGATTTGGGTTTCGTTAAAAATCTGCAGATACAGACGGTCTCATCTTTTTCCTATGTAATGGCTGGCAGGTTCACACCAGTCACTTTAGTGGTTAAATATTTACGCATTAGACCAGGGCACCTAGCACAGAGATGGTTAGGATTATTTCAACCCACAAGGCTAAATGGGAAATGCAAAGAGAGGTGTATGTGTTGGCTTAGAGTTTAAATAAAGAATGGAGATGGCAAAGTAAAATATTAGTTGCTGAGGGATGTGCTTGAGTTCAGAGGCATGAGGAAAAATCATAAATCGCTACAGACTGATCTTAAGCATTCTTGGATGACATGCTAAGAAGCACTTTATATTGTAGATTAAAGAATTCATTGACAGATTTTATGTGAAAGACTGGTGTAATTAGAGCTGTGATTTATAATGTTCTAATAATGATCCAAGAAGATACTGGCAGTAGAGAGGGCATTTTGAAAATTATACAAGGTAAAGAATAACGTTCCTACTGGGAATAGAAACTGAGATTGGAAATATTTAATGTAAAACTTTCTAAGATCTACTTTGACAATAGTAAAAAACTGGGAAGTTAATTCTAAACAAATTATATATTTATGTAAAAGAAGGTGGAAAGAGTACACAGAGTCACTATACCAAAAAGAATTGGCTGAAGAATTTCATGAAACACAATTATGATCAAGAGACACTGTTGATGAAGGAGAAAATTATAGCTGCTCCGAAGGAGTTTACAGAAAATAAGGCCCCAGAAGTTGATGTAATACCTCAGCAAACAATTGCTGCCCTAGACATGCTCTCCAGGTTGTACCAAGAAATCTGAAGGACAACTACCTGGCCAACTGACTGGAAGAGATCCATATTTATTCCCATTCCAAAAAAAGATGACCCTGCAGAGTGTGGAAATTATCTAATAACATCACACGCAAACAAAATCCTATTAAAGATGATCCAAAAATTACTGGAACAGTACATTAACAGAGAACTACCAGAAATACAAGGCAGGTTTAGAAGAGGCTGTGCATGGCACTAGGGACATTATCGCCAATGTCAGTTGGATCTTGGCTGAAAGCCAAGATTTCCAGAGGAATGTCTATGTGTGTTTCTCTGACTATACAAAGGCATTTGACTGTATAGATCACAACATATTGTGGCTGACTTCAAAAAGAATGAGAATCCAATCCCAGGTTTACGCAGTTCGAATCCACCAGATGCCCTGCTGTAGATGGAGGGGCAATCTCCTGTATCAGTCAGATCCGATTTGACGGTTCACACACACAAAGTAGTAAGATTAAAAAAAAGAATGAGAATCCCAGAACACTTGATTGTGTTCATGCAAAACCTATACTATTGAACCAGGAAGAAATCCTCAGAACAGAGCAAGGAAAAACTGCATGGTTCACAATCAGGAAAAGGGTCCTTCAGGAATATATCCTGTCTCCTTACATTTTCAGTCTGTGTGCAGAATAGATCATTTGGGAAACTAGACTTTATAAGGAGGAGTGTGACAACAGGATTTGAAGAAGACTCATCGACAACTGAAACTGAGGAGAACCTGAAGTGTTTGCTGCAAAAGGTGAAGGACTGTAGTCTTTGGTATGTCAGCATTAAGAAGACAAAGATTCTCACCACTGGGCCAGTTGGCAGCACCATGATAAATGAAAAAGAGATAGAGGTTGTTAATAATTTCAGCTTGCTCGGCTCCACAATCAACATTCTTGGCACCAGCAGTCAAAAAATCAAAAGAAGGCGAATTGCATTAGAGAAATATGATGTCAGTCTAGAGAGTAAGATGCACCTAATTCAGGCTGTGGTCTTCTCAATTACTTGCTGTGCATCAGAAAGCTGGACAGTGACTAAAGATGAGAGAAGAACTGATGCCGTTGAGTTGTGTTGCTGGAGAAGAATATTAAACATTCCATATATCACCACAAGAACAAACAGGTCTGTCTTAGAGAAGATGAAACCAAATTGCTCCTTTGAGACAAGGATTTTGAAGCTCTGTGTCACATACTTTGGGCATGTGGCCAGGAGGAACAGGGCAGGAGAGGAAGACCCCACATGAGATGGAGTGACACAGTGACTGGGGTAATAGGGGTAGTTGTGTTGGAGACAGACTGGCTGAGGATAAGGATGGGTTCAGATCTATTGTATATAGAATTGCTGAGTCGCAGGCGACTCAGTGACACAGGCAACACTAAAACTGTGTGTGTGTGTGTGTGTGTGTGTAATAATAATAATATATATATCCAGTTACTTACCAAAAGTAGACAAAGGTGGAAAGGAAGAAGGACAAGGAACAGGATTATCATCTTGTCACTAATTATTTCTCTTTCTTCTAGTGTCTCCTTTCCTTCTGGGCCGGGCACTGTGGGCTGCCAGTCGATTCACCGTTGCTATGTCCCCTGAACTGATCCAGCAGTTCCTGCAGGCAACAGTTCGTGGTCTGCATGAGACACAGCCCCCATCAGTCCGAATTTCTGCT
This sequence comes from Elephantulus edwardii, assembly GCF_000299155.1. Classification (NCBI taxonomy): domain Eukaryota; kingdom Metazoa; phylum Chordata; class Mammalia; order Macroscelidea; family Macroscelididae; genus Elephantulus; species Elephantulus edwardii. The sequence continues at coordinate 1,558,362 of NW_006399840.1, read as the reverse complement.
GTAAGAGCTATCTGGGGGTAAGTATGCCAAAATCACAGAGCTTAGTGTGGTGAAATCTATTTTAAGAGAAATTTATTCAGGATAGTTACCCCAGACTAAAGTTGTTTAATGAATTATATTGTTTGGAAATTTTTGGTGAAGATCTTTTTAATAGATTTTGTAAGGACATGAAAGAACCACACTACCACAAGATAACCCAGTTGGAAAATGAGCACAGGATACGAGCAGACACTTCACAAAAGAAGACATTCAGATGGTGAACAAACACATGAAGAAATGTTTAAAATCCCTAACTCTAAGAGATATGCAAATCAAAACAACTATGAGATATCATTTCACCCCAGTAACAATAGAAAATTCAACAGAACAGCAAACATCAAGTGCTGGCGAGGTTGTGGAGAAACGCAACCACTTTGGAAGGCTGTATGGCGCTTTCTCAAAGAGTTGCAAATAGAAATCCACTACTGAGAATATACTCTAAAGAAACCAGAACTGCCACTCAATCAGATATATGCACACCCATGTTTATTGCTGCTTTGTTCACAATAGCAGAGTTGGAAACAGCTCTGTGTTCATCAGTAAACAAACACCTAGAGAAGCTGTGGTATATTCACACAATGGAATATTATGCAGCACTTAAAAACAATGAACTCATGAAATATTACACAAAATGTGTGACCCTGGAGGATGTAATGCTGAGTGAAAGAGCTCAGTCACAAAAGGATAAATACTACATAATGCCACTGTTAAAAAACAGGACTGACATGGGGGTTTGCGGGAAACTAAGAAAAGAGGGGATAAATAATAAAAACGGTATTGAAACAGACGAGGGAGAGAACTGTATAAAGGGAATCTGTGATCAGGTATTATTGGCATGACAAGAGTCCAGAATAAGAGCTGTATAGTAAAGCGGACTGAGGCCGGGGTAGAGATAGGGGAACTGTATAACAATGAAAGTTTTTTTTTTCTTTCTCTTTTTTCCAAAGAGAAAAGCAAATGAGGTGAGGGTCAGGGAGGAAAATGTGCAACAATGAAAGAATGAAATCCAAGTTCTCTATAAACTTTCATTAAAATCTCGAAAAAAAAGCACAAGTGACATAACTTCTTTCACAAGACCAAAGATGTCCTGTTCCATTATTACTCCTTATTTCCTTTAAATTCACTCCAGTTCTCGAATCATAGAAAAATGAATAACCAGAGGCTCTCAGAGGTAATTTATCTAGGATTGCAATTGATGACTGACACAACAGGATTAGATTCCACATCATTTTATTGATTTCCTTTTGTAGTAGAAAACAAACTCGAGTTAATGTGGGCTAGAAACTTTTTTCTGTTTTGCGTCTTTTTCACAGCCAGTGTACAGTTACTATATATGTATGTGTATATGTATATATTCCTACCCAGACCAGAGGGAGCATTGTTGATTTTTAGCATATTTTCAGGTCAAAACTTAAATTCTCTCAATTAAAATCCTAAAAACTACCAACAAAGAATTTATCTTGAATTTGCTTATGCTGTCTTCTTAACCTTTGAGACAAGAACTGAGATGATTTGTGTTACTGATTGAATGCCTTTGAAAAACTTTGAGCCTGTCCAGTCTACGCTCACAATTACATACTTAATGTTAAAACCATGAACAGAAGCCCATCTTTGTGCTGCACTCTAGAGAAAGCAAACCTTTGCCTCTAATTAATCTGGGGTTAAAAGATACAGCTAAATATGACTTCCAAAGCTCTAAGAACAGAGAGCTGTTAGGTGTGAAAGCTTTTTTAATAGCTATTCTTGGAGTAGAGCATGCTGTAGCTTGTAGCAAATTAATTCTTTCTTGAAGTGTAAATAAATAAATAACCAGGTCTCTCTCT
>NW_006399840.1:1554123-1556145 GCF_000299155.1 Elephantulus edwardii | reverse complement strand
AGTTCCTTGTTTTTCAATACAGCATAGTATTCCAAATGTGTAAATATACCAGAGTTTCTCTCTCCATTCGTTTGTTGATGGATAAATAGGTCTTTTTTTAAAAAAGTGTCAGTACAAGATCAAAAATAATTACCAGTCAAAAACAGTAATAGGAACAGTGGTAACATGGAGACAGCCAAGTCCAAGCTCTACCAACTCCACTAAGAGGAACTGTTCCCATCAATAACAGCAGAGTTTCATGATGAAAGTTTACAGAATACTACAGGACCTTCACAAGAAAAAGACTGGTAACCCAGTTACAAAGTGGTCAAAAGACATGGGGAGACTTCACAGAGGACGACATTGAATGCCAACAGACACATGAGAAAATGTTCAGAATAGCTGGTAATAAGAGATGCAAATCAAAACTACAATGAGATACTATCTCCCTCCAGTATCTGGCAAAGTTTAATAGGACAGCAAGCAATAAATGTTGGAAAGGATATGAAAAGATTAAAACTCTCATAAACTGGTGGTGGGCACAGCCACTCTGAAAGGCAGTTTGGTGTTTTCTCAAAATGCTTAATGTGGAAATTCCATACATCCCAGCCAGGAATATACCCCGAGAATATTAGAAGTGAGACAGAAATGGAGATTTGCATGTTGATGTTCATTACAGCATTATTCACAATAGCAAGAAAATGGAAATAACCCAAATGTCCATTAACAAACAAATGGCCTGAAATTATGGTACATTTACACGATGGAGTACCATGCAGCACTCTGGAGCAATGATTTTGAAAAGATATTATATAACATGGGAAAGGGTAGAGATCATTATGCTGAGTGAAGTAAGTCTCATAAAGACAAATGCTGCATAAGACTACTATTGTAAAAACATAAGGATAACTAGTAAAATGTGTATAAAAATCCAAAAGGGGAAATGGGGGTGAGGGTGGGGAGGCAGAGAAATCACAGAGTTAACAGAGTTTGGTGGACAAAGAGAGGAAGTGAATGAATTAGGAAAGATCCAATGAGTACCTGAAAAGATGGGAGTGATGGTGAGCATAGATCAATGATGATTGATTTTTTTTTATTATTATTTTATGTGCATGTACCGTCAAATCAAATCTGACTGGTACAGGAGGAAATTGTCCCTCCTTCTCCGGCAGAGCATCTGGTGGATTTGAACCGGTTACCTCTGGGATTGCAGTACAGCTTCTTGCCACTAGGCCACCAGAGCTCCCCTGATGATTGATTTTATAAAGCACAATGTATGGAAATGATCATATGAAATACAATGTGAATGAAGGAATATTTGAAACACAATGTATATGAATGAAGCACAGTGTATACAAATTTTGTATGCAAACCAATACAACAATAAATTTTTTTAAAATCTACAGCATCAAAATAATAACTACAAGGTCAAACATACTTCCCTTGGTCAGACATACCCCTCTCCCCCTTTTGTCCGTATTTCTCTAATTGCTGGGTTTATGTGCATTGCCTTACTCACATTCAGGGTTATGGAGTTTATTAAGGATATAAGTTGGAGGTGGGGGAGGCAAGGATATCACACATTGAAAGCCTAGCTTTAGTCTAGTAGTCCCGAGCCAAATTAACATGACAACTTATTATTCATCAAATGAAAGTTCAGGTTCACTTCAGCAACACAAATGCAAGAAACCTCTGGTTTCCTCAGTTATCCAGCAAGGTTTCTCATAGCAGGAACAAGTCCACTCCAGTCATCAAGCATGCACAACTTTTAACTCTAACTTCATCCACCAGATGCTCTACCGGGGAAGGAGGGGCAATCTAACTTCATCTCCAAGACTCCATCAGGCTACACCTTGCTGCAGGCTCTCTGCAGTCTAGCCAGCTCTCGCCCTTACGTTGGCCTTAGAAGCTGTTGATGATGTTGCAGAGGCTGATTAACATGTGATGCAGTTGAGGCAGCTGGGGACCATGTCCCCAGAGGTGCCTAAGGCAATGGATATGAAAGCCATTTTCAAAAGTCTTAACACTACAACATGTAACTAT
>NW_006399840.1:1494997-1552548 GCF_000299155.1 Elephantulus edwardii | reverse complement strand
ACAGAGCAGAGTTTAGGGCTGTTGTACATATGGTCGCTATGAGTCACAAGCAACTCGACAGCACATAACAACAACAACAATATTATATGTACATATAGAAATGTTCAGAGTACACAAAAGAAGTTTGTATGAGTAATAAAAGGACTATAGGAGAACTAAGTCTACTGCTATTTTAGACTATAAACATATTGTTTACTCTGAGGGATTAGAGAGCATAGAACTTTAATCTCTGTTACATATATAAAATGGAGGTGGGAGGAGTTTTTAAATAAAATTTTTGGGTTTTGTTTGGGTTTTTTTTATTTTATATTGGTTTATTTACTAAGTTTGTGTATACCCAGTCTTTCCCATTTCCTTCACTCTCCCCCTCCCTCCACCCATTAAATTGTTCAACCCTGTGATTAACAACCCCTCACCCATCCTCACCCTCTACTCCCACCCTCCCCCCCCTTAGATCCTCATACTCATTCTACAGTAATGGTTTTATAAGTATTTGTCCTTATGAGACCGAGTTAGTTCACTTAGCATAATGCACTCCAGTCCCTCCCAAGTTAGGTACTGATTTACAAAATCATTGCTCCAGCATGCTGTGTAGTAATCCATTGTGTGAATGTACCATAATTTCTCAGTTCATTCTATTGTGGTTGGACATTTGGGCTGTTACCATGTTCTTGCAGTGGTGAATAAGACTGCTATGAGCAGTCGTGTACAAGTTTCCATTTGTGCCTCAGTTCTCATTCTCTTGGACTGGATTCCAACCAGTGGAATAGCTGGGTTATATGGAATTTCTATGTTTAGCTTTCTGAAGAAATGCCAAACTGCCTTCCAGAGTGGTTGTGCCGTATAGCAATCAATCCCATGTGTATGAGAGTTCCTATCTCACCACATCCACTCCAAAATTTATTATTTGCCGTACTATAAAATTTTGCCAATACTACTGGAGTGAGATAGTGTCTCATTTTGGTTTTGATGTGCATCGCTCTTATTGCTAGTGATTTTGAGCATTTCTTCAAGTATCTGTTGGCCATCTGAATATCTGTGAAAACTCTTTCCATGTCTTTTGCCCACTTCGTAATTGTGTTATTAGTCTTTTTCTTATGAAGGCCCTGTAGGATTCTGTAAACTGTTGATATGAGACACTTGCCTGAAATGGGTTTTTTCCCCAGTCAGTAGATTTTTTTTTTTCACTCTGCTAGGAAAAGATTTTTATGAGCACAGAGATTTAATCTTTAGAAGGTCCCTTTCATCAGTTTTATCCTGTCAAAATTGAGCATTTTTGACTGTATTTGGCAGTCTCTTTATACCATAGACTAGGACTTCTAAGCTTGACCCCAGTTTGTCGCTAATGAACATTATGGATTTGTGCTTTAGTCCCAGGTTTCTGATGCCATTTTGAATTGATTTTTATATAAAGTGCGAGATGTGGATCCTGTTTAAGCTTTCTGCAGGAAGCAGTCCAGTTCTGCCAGCACCATTTGTTGAAGAGGTTGTCATTTCCCCATTTGATAAGTTTTATTTCCTTAGTGAATATCAGTCAACCATAGATAGTTAGGTCTCTTTCTGGGTTCTCACTTTTGTTCCATTGGTCTGTGTGCCTGCCATTGTGCCAGTACCATGCTGTTTTGGTTACTACCACTGTGTAGTAGGTTTTGAGGTCAGGGAGTGCTGTGCCTCCCACTTCATTTTTGTTTTTCAGAAGTGCTTTGCTTATTCTAGGTTTCTCTCCTCTCCAAATAAACTTGACAATTTCCCTTTTGATTTCCTTTTTTAAATTAATTTAGTATCTGTATTGGGATTGTGTTGAACATATAAATTGCTTTTGGTAAGATTGTCATTTTCATAATATTGCGTCTTATTATCCATGAACAGGGCAACCAAAATTGTTCTTTTTAACTTCACTAGCAATATGTTAACATCCATCATATCACACTTGATTTCTCTTATTTTGCCTTAGTTTTACTTTATTCTTCCATGTATCATTATGAAACATTACAAACATCCTTAAATCTTTCCTGGAACAAGACAATCATTGATATAATTGTACTTGGATCACATTTTCCCAAATTATTATATTGATGTCAGCCTTTCTTTCAAGCTCCACATTTATCCAGCTGTTTACTATCCACTGTGATGAATGTCATTTAAATACCTGACAATCAATATATCTTCTACTGAGCTCACTATGTTCTGTGGTATTAGCCTAAAGTTGGCCTTTTTTAGTCATTATCTTAGCCCCCTCTGGTCTCCAGCTACCTTAACTGCAGGCACATAGTTTTCCTAATTATCAACAGCTGTGGAACTAGCTCCCACGCTGGGGAGCAAGACTTCTGACAGTAAAACTTGAGGGAGATTGGAGTAAGATCCTGGTGATTGTGGTGGAGAGACTGTGGCATTGCCGTGGAGAAACAATGGCAAAGTGTGGCCTGAGGCTTCTTGCATTTTGCTGACTACAGTTAAACGTTTTACTCTTCTTGCCAGAGCTTGGAGAAGCTAATTTATATATAACTGCTCTGAAGTAAACCTTTCTGGATGATTGAAGAAACCAGAGGCTTCTTGAATTGTGTTGCTGAACTGAAACCAGAGCCTGGGCTAATTGAGGAATTGTGTCTTGGGACTGCTTGGCTAAAACTTGGATTTGCATTTGGTGATACTCTTTGCCTTCCACACTCTCCAACTTAACTTCCCTAATCAACCCCTTTCTTGGTACTGCAAGTGTGAGTCTGTGTCAACAACAAATACAAGAACCTCTTTTGCTTTCTGCTCCGGAGTGGTCAGAGGCTGTGCTATCCTCACTGCTCCTGGCTCATTTGGAGAGACTCATGATAACCCGTCCTATCTTACTGAGTCCCACTCCCCTGCCCTAATTTGCATTTTCACCTTTTCTTGCCTAAATTATTTTTGTAGCCCCTGGATTAGTCTCTTTTCCTCCAGCCTTAACATTTCTAAATCTGTCAGTTGGTAACTAGAAAACAAATACTGTTATTCCTGTTGTTAGTTAAACCCTTTTTATGGCTCCCAGTTGTGCTGTTCAAACTCTGAAGCATAAATGTGTATTATGCTAGTGTCTAAATTTTCTTTGAAGACTTTGGGATATGGTAAAGAATAAAACAGGTTTTAGGAGTAATTAGTTAAAAAGCTTGAAAAATACTAGTTCCCAAAATTAAGTCCAAGCTTCCTTAGTGTGGCATATAAGATCTAGTATGCTGTGGTACATTCTCTGTTAACTCTATTAGACTGTATAGTTTCAAATTCATTGGCAGATGAATTAACTATAAGCCCTTAGAGTAGAGGAGGACCCAGTTGAGATCTGGTAGAGAGATGACTACAAAGCTTACTCTGAGGAGTTGAGGGCAGATCAAGGCCAGATGCAGATCAGCTCTTCTGGAGAGATTCAGTCAGAGCAGCACGGTGTTCAGAATGAAGACATGGGTCAAAAAAACCCAACAAATTTTACATCAAAGCACTGTTTCATTGATTATAGTGGGCCTTGGAACCCAACAGCTGACAAGAATTACAGGATTGCCTAAATCCTTAAAAACTTTAGCAAAAACCATTTTTTTTAATTAATTTTAATGAAAGTTTACAGAGACTTAGGGTTTCCAGTCCTTCATTGTTACACTTTTCTCACTACCCACCCCCAACCCCAATTCACTCGTCTCCTTGAAAAGAAAGGAAAAACTCTTTCATTGTTATGCAGTCCGTCCCCCCAAGTCCACTCCACTATGCAGCCTTCACTTTGGACTTCTGTAAAGACAAGAATACCCATTCATATATCCCTTTTAAACACTTCTCTTCCTCATGTGTTTCAATGCAGTATACATCGTTTCCCCCCTCCTTTTTTGTCTTCCCTCAAACCTGATGTCTTACAACAGAAAGTAAACCTGATGTTTTACAGCAGTGGCCCTGTGCAATAATTGTCCTTTTGTGACTGAGATATTTCACTCAGCATACTGTCCCCCAGGGTCATTCATTTTGCATAATATTTCATGAGTTCCTTGTTTTTCAATGCTGCATAGTATTCCATTGTGTAAAATGTATCAGAGTGTCTCCATTCGTTTGTTGATGGGCACTTCGGTTGCTTCCTGCTCTTTGTTATTGTGAACAAAGTTGCGATAAACATGGATGTGCATATATCTGCTTGGATGGCAGTTATGGTTTAAGGACAAATTCCCAGTAGTGGAATTGCTGGGTCAAATGGTATCTCTATTTCCAACTTTTTGAGAAAGCACCATACAGCCTTTCATAGTGGCAGCACCATTTTCCACTCCCACCAACAGAGGGAGTTCCAGTTTCTCCACAGCCTCACCAACATTTGATGTTTGCTGCTCTGTTAAATTTTGCTATTCTTACTGGGGTGAGATGATACAGTTGTTTTGCAGAAACCATTTTTTTAGTGAGTACTGATGCCTTCGTTTCTGTGCAGAGTTAACATTCACAAATAATGGAGTTTTTTGCTTTTAACTTGCCATTCAGAAAATAAAAGCCAAAACTTGAATTTTTTTTTTGTAATTATATCCTATTTAATATGGAAAACCCTGCAAAAATATTGGGAGAGGAGAAGAGGAAAATGTGTTTTAATGAATGAATGAAAACCCAGTCTTTCTGTAAACTTTCACTAAAACCACAATTAAAATAAAGTGTGCACACAAAAAGAACTACATACCAACCTTAAACTCTGCAGATACTAAACATTTTTATATATCTACATATTTATTTAAATTAATTTCTCTTTAGGATGCAAAAAAATTCCAGAGGCAAGTTTTTTAATACTGTGAGAGTTGAAAAAAAGAGTCTCCTATTAAATAACATGTATGGAAATACATTTGGAATATGCTATAAAGCAGTAGCCTGAAAAGTCATCACAACATTTAACTTAATATCTTAATCATTTAGGTAAAGTTATATGACATACTTGGGAAGGAGATGAAACAAACTTTAAAGGAAATAACAAAGATCAACCAGGAACAAATTTTAAAACCTAGAAGTGGTAACACCGGATATAGTTACTTAGTGTATTGCAAAAAAAATGTAACTGCATACTTACCCTAGAAACTATACCTGTAAATTCTGCAGCATGTAAAATTGGAACAACTAGGAACTGAGGGAACTGTCTGTCAGTAATGCTTGATTATCTGTCTCTCTCTAGTTATTGTGACCAACTGAAAGTCTCAGAGAGTACCCATGTGCTTCAGCCCTTCCTCCCCAGCATCCTTGATGGCTTAATCCACCTAGCAGCCCAGTTCAGCTCAGAGGTTCTCAACCTGGTGATGGAGACCTTATGCATCGTTTGTACAGTAGACTCAGAGTTCACAGCAAGCATGGAAAGCAAAATCTGCCCCTTCACTATCGCCATTTTCCTAAAGTACAGTAATGGTACGTCACAGGAGGACATGTGGATGAGGGAGGGGCACCAAGAAAAGGCGGTGACTGGTGAATGTCGGTGAACATTTCGGTGGGTCTGATGGTCTTCGCATCGTAAGAATGTGGCTTTTAATTAGCAAAGAACCAAGTTGTACTGTAGTACAGCAGCATTAAGAAGTAGGACACTAATGCCTCTTAACACTCTGACACATAAACTAGGAAAGAAATACGAACAAAGAACTAACAAGGAAAGGGTATAATTCAGAACTTTAATATAGAGTCGGAGATTGAGAAGCTCTATCAGAAGTTTTGTAGAAAAGGACACCACAATGCCCAGAACTATAATTCAAGGGGCCCTATTGACACAGTAGTTACCTTGGTTGCTTAATAACCAAAAGGTCAGCCGTTTGAAATTGCTCAGTAGGAGAAAATACTAGGTGATCTGTTGCTATAAAGATTACATCCCAGGAAGCAGATGGGGTAGTTCTGCTCTGTCCTAGAGGATCACTATGAGGTGTAATTTTCTCGGCAGGCACATAAAAACAGCTATAATTTAGATAAAGATACTGAGGAAAAATGTGCAAAGGTTTATGAACAAATGTCTTCATCAGATGTTTGTTATAATAACTATTAGCTAATCTAAAAAGTAGAGAAAATTTAGAAGATATTCTATAAGAATGATTCAAAAGAGAAAATAGTTCCTGTACATAGCCAGGAATAATCAAAGTTTAAAAGAATATTTAGAGCTGTGAGAAAGTTCTCACATTACAGTTGCATGAAAATGCCATTTTCCTGAATAAGATAATCAGTTTGGGCTCTTATTTTAGACAAAGAGTGTATAAACGGATATGGGAGGGGAGAAAATTGTGAGGTGTTGTTGAATCATTTCTGGCTCGTAGTGACCCTGCATACATAAAGCAGACACAGCCCTGCCCCGCACCAGCCTCACAAAACACGGCCTTTCTTTTTTTTTTTTATGCGTGTACTGTCAAGTAGGATCTGCCTGGTACAGGAGGCGATTGTTCCTCCTTCTTCAGCAGAGCATCTGGTGGATTTGAACTGCACACCTCTGGGATTGCAGTGCAGTTTCCTGCCACTAGGCCACCAGAGCTCGCCAACACGGCCTTTCTTGAGCCCGTTGTTGTAGCCACTGTATAAGTCCTTCTCGTGGAGGGTCTTCTTTTTCACTGACCCTCTACTGTATAAGCGTCTTGATTATCTATGGAGACTTATCCCACCTACTTCAAAGTCTAGGAGACGAAGCCTCACTATGCTCCTAAGGAACACTCTGGCTGTACGTCTTCCAAGGCAGATTTTTTTTTCACTCTTCAAGCATTCATTTTCTTCATCAGCACTGTAATTCAATGACATCAATTCCTTATTAATATCCAATGTTTGCATGCATTTGAAAATTTCATGACTTGGATCAGGAACACCTTAGTTGTGAAGGTTATATCTTTACTGTTTTAAAAAATACCAGAAGAAAATATTTTAAGGATAGTTAATCTAAGCAATAATTTTATTTGAGGCAGTAATCGACAGAAATAAAGGAAGTTACATAAAAATTGGAGGACTTTGGTGGCCTAGTCCAGGGGAGTTGTGCTGTTAACCCAAAGGCCATGCCTCTTATGGTTCAAACCCACTGTCCTCAAGAACTAAACGGGCAATCTCTTCCCATGTTATTTCCAGCTTTAGGAACACTTTGCGGGTCAGTTGTAAGTCACTTCTGACTCTGCAACCATAAGATTTTTGGTATATCTAAGTGGTTGAATTGTTTTTCATTTTCTGTTGCTATTTCTCTAAATTTTTATATAGTGAATATGTATTATCAGTTGCTTATAAGGAAATCTTTTTTTTCTTATTAGAAAAATCTTAAGATGGCTTGTTTTTAAAGAAAAATTGTGAACTGAAGCTCAAAAAATAAACATGGGAAAGGGTCATATATCATCCTAAACATGTTCTTTGATTTGCTTTTCATGTAAAAATGTTCTGGAGAGCTCTCCACATCACAATTTATGATCTCTTTTTTAAAAAAAAAAATTATTTTTATTATTTTGTATGTGTGTGCCGTCAAATTGGATCTGACAGGTACAGGATGAAATTGTCCCTCCTTCTCTGGCAGACCGTCTGGTGGATTCGAACTGTTTACCTCTGGGTTTGCAGTGCAGCTTCTTGCCACTAGGCCACCAGAGCTCCCCATGATCTCTTTTTTAAAAAAAAAAAGAAAAACACAAAATGCTATTTTATAAGGTGACTATCATAATTATCCATTCTGTTAATGAACATCTACTTCTCACTTTTTCTATTATAAATGGTGCTGTACTTGTATAGTGCTTGCAGCATACATTTTTGCGGACCAGATTGAGGAAGATCATTTTCTTATATAAGTAAACTAGGTCAAGCCAAAATATGGCTACTCTTAAAAACATGAGAATCTATTAGGAAATTTAGTGTTTTGGCACTGTGTTTGAAACTTCCTTGTCTTTTTAACAAAACATCAATGTAACTTAACTTTTTGTCATTTGGTCTTATACTCAGTCCCCGTTTCAGAAAAGGCATAGATTTGCCTCCATAGAGCAAACCACATTTTATTTAAAGTAGCCACTAATGGCTAAGTACTGCATCCATGAAATCATTCCTACAGGGCCTCTTAGAGATTTAGCATTCCTTGTATTGTTTCAGTTTATTCTGTATGGTCTCAGTAGGTCCCAAGTGTGTGTTGTGAGTGGAAAAAAAAAACCCAACCACACTTTTAAGCCATGAGCATGTACAGACCATCATCAGGTAGGGGGCTTTCATATTACCTTGTCCACTTCAGATCCTGTCGTCGCCTCCCTGGCTCAGGACATCTTCAAGGAGCTGTCCCAGATTGAAGCCTGTCAGGGTCCAATGCAAATGAGGCTAATTCCCACACTGGTCAGCATAATGCAGGCTCCAGCAGACAAGATCCCTGCAGGACTCTGTGCGGTGAGTGGCTATGTGGACTTTCTGTGTGAGAAAGATCGCGTGGAATTGAGTGTCAACAAGGCAGAAAAATGATCTGCAGACCTGACCTATCTGGTGGGAAACCAACAGCATAGGAGATTCATAGAATGATTTTACTGGGCTTTTAAGGAGGTAGATCTTCCAGAGGTGCTCTCAGTGAATTATACAGAATGCTGCCGTTATGTGTGTCCCTGACCAGCCAGTCTGCTGCACGCACTGCCCACTCCCATAGCTCTTTACTATTATTCATTTTCTTCAAGAAGCTTCCTTTTCATTAGTTAATTTTCTCTAGATTGCTATATTTTGTGTACCAAATAAATAAAGGATCTTGTTTGTTGGAGACCCGTTCTCCCTCCAGGGGGCATTCTGACCTCCTTTCCTTTCTCTTCCAGACAGCCATTGATATCCTGACAACAGTAGTACGGAATACAAAGCCTCCCCTTTCCCAGCTCCTCATCTGCCAGGCTTTCCCTGCTGTGGCACAGTGCACACTGCACACAGATGACAACGCCACCATGCAGGTACATGAGCCAAGGAAAGCTGGCTGGCTAACGCTTGGTTTTATGCATTTAATATCTATCCTGAGTACCCGAGCAGCACACAGACTTGTGAGAACCAAGCGTTCTGTGCTGTGGAGTATGTTACAATTTCAAGAATATGGATGCTGGGCATCTTTGCTATGTTTAGCTGCATATTACTGCTGTGGAGAAAGCTACAGACATCTAGATCTGCAGTCATAAGAAAAATCTTCTTGAATTTTCTGTTAGTAAAGCTAGCAAAGTGAGGGATCTCTAGAGCGGGGAAAGGTACTTACATATATTTTTCCCATTCCCTACTCAGTTCTTGGGTGAGTTGATTGATTACTTTTCTGGATTTTTACTACTATGATTGACTGTGGAAACTTTGCCTGTGGATGTTGATCTGCTTGGAAATCACTAGGCAAATGGTTGATGTAAGATCTATACATGAAGACCTGTACCCCACCCCCAAGTATTGCTACATCTTGGACTTTTTTTTTTCCCTGAGAAGCTCTTTATGGTTAAGACCATAAAATATATTTGGCTTTTATTCCTTGTGATGAGTAATTTGTGTTTTTGAAGGTGGATTGTTTAACAAATGCATGCCTCTTATCTGTGGACAATAAATTCCTGACTTCAGTGGTATGAGCCCATTATAAACCCCAAGGCTCGCCACTTTTATGAGGCATAGACCTCTAAGAATAGTATTTGTCCTTGGAGAATGGAGTTCTCTTGGCAACATTATCAGAGCTGCTAATCCTGCTTGCCCCCTTTGCCTCCCTAGAATGGTGGAGAGTGTCTCCGGGCTTATGTGTCTGTGACGCTGGAGCAGGTAGCCCAGTGGCATGACGAGCAGGGCCACAATGGGCTGTGGTATGTGATGCAAGTGGTGAGCCAACTCCTCGACCCCCGTACTTCAGAGTTCACTGCAGCCTTTGTGGGCCGTCTCGTCTCTACCCTCATCTCCAAAGCAGGGCGGGAGCTGGGCGAGAATCTGGACCAGATTCTTCGTGCCATCCTCAGTAAGATGCAGCAAGCAGAGACACTCAGTGTCATGCAGGTAAGTGGACAGTGCAGAGATGTGTCCCCCCACCCTGCAGGTAATACTGAGGGAACTTTGATGGGTATCCTCGTTGGATACTCCTTACTCTAGTAAAGAGTTCGACTGCCAACCCAAAGGCATGTGATTCTGATCACCAGCTGTTCCATGGGAGAAAGATGGTAGTCTCTACCTGTCTGATTCACAGTCTCTGAAAATCTGATGGAGGGTCAGCTTTAAGTCAGTGCCAACTCAGTGGCACGTAACAAGAACAGCTCAGTAATAGAGATGGGATTCAATATAGTAACGGTCCTTAGCTGTTATTATTTTCCTTTCTCTTCCCTCTTTCGCTGTAAAAATCTCCATGTTCTTTTGTGAATGACAACCTCCTTACATAGTCTAAACTGGCATGTTCCTTCCCATGTCCTACATCTCTGAATTTGGCTTTCCTAAAGCAGGTGCATTTTCTGTTATCTCCTAGTCTCTGATAATGGTGTTTGCTCATTTGGTTCACACTCAACTGGAGCCTCTCCTGGAGTTCCTGTGCAGCCTCCCAGGACCTACTGGCAAACCTGCCCTAGAGTTTGTAATGGCTGAGTGGACAAGCCGACAGCATCTCTTCTATGGCCAGTATGAAGGCAAAGTCAGGTAGGGCTGCTACTTTCTGTGGGCATTCTATCCCTACTTGGGCTTTACATTTTTAATTTTTTTTTCCCTCTGACCTTCACCATTGGTTTTTATTTACCATATCAAGCTGCCCCTGTGTTCCCTCTTTTCTTTATTGTTTGGCCTGAATGTTAGAATAGCTGCCATCTTGAAATCCCGAGTATAGATGGACTATGAATATTGAGAGTTTCCATTCACTAAGGGTAACAGACAATTTTACTAATGTAACTGATATTACCAAGTGATTCTCTAGGATAAAATGGCAAATATGGTGTTATATCGTTACATACAATTTTATAATACATGGCAGCAAATTAGTCTAGGGCAGGATGGTGTATTCACTAGAATAAAAAAGAAAAATGGCAAATATAGTGTTACATTGTTACATCTAATTTTATTATACATGACAACAAATTAGTCTGAGGGGAGAGTGAAACATACGGCATTTGTTGATACTGCTTAGATCCAACTAAACACTTTATGTTTCTATTTATTAGGAGATTTGGAGTCACAGCTTCATGAGTCTACCCAGTCGATTGACATAACGTTTTTCAAGTTTCTATACTACCTCATAGTTCAGCAGGTAGTGCCTGGACTGTTAAAGGCTTATGAGTGGCTATCCACAGTCTCATTTCATCTGGAGTAGTAAATGAAGACTGATGTCCAGGATTGTGAAAAGGACTTAAGTCTGATTGCTTCCATGACCTTTTACCTCTTTTGCCATGAGACCAGAAATTGGATGTTGCCTAGCAAGGACTAAAGAACACTGTGGTCCAAGGTCTAGTAGATGAAATATGGTAAAAAGTAGGGGAAATAAAACCCAACCACTTCCACAATTAAAAATTTTTTTTAAAAAGGAGGGAAAATCTAGAACAGGACTTCAATTTCTTATGGAAATCAGACTTAGTGGATCCATTGAATTAGAGGGAATTCCCAAATCCATTGTCCTTGAACAAAAACAATCCAATAAAGATGTCTTTAAGTGGCAGGTTAGCTAATTACTAAAGAGTATCAGGCTTGAACATTGTGATCTTCTAAAGAATCAATCTGTAAGCATCGAGTTGGCAGTAGTAACACTAAAGCATAGATTAAGCATACATTAAGGGGCAGAGAAAGTAAAAGGGTTAATCATGATAAAGCAATATGGGTAGAGATAGTGAGAGTGGTGACAAGTGAATAACCAGTTACATTGCTCTGGGTGTTTATTTTGTTGTTCATATTCTTACACAAAAAAAACACCCACCTCTAATCATTTGAAAATCAAACATCACTGGCCAGGGCTTATTCTGAGAGTTGGCATGTCTTCTCTTAATTGAATATATATACTTAAGAGGATTTAATTCTTAAAAGACAGCCATTCTTACTAGATCATCCTCAAGAACTTTACATCTTATTTTCAATTAAACTCTCTTAATTAGACGTGAACAGAAAATTTTCTATCAGAGGGAGGGTCTTTGAACATAACTGCGTGGTCTCCT
The DNA here is from genome assembly GCF_000299155.1 of Elephantulus edwardii. NCBI lineage: Eukaryota > Metazoa > Chordata > Mammalia > Macroscelidea > Macroscelididae > Elephantulus > Elephantulus edwardii. The sequence continues at coordinate 1,540,501 of NW_006399840.1, read as the reverse complement.
TGGAATGAACTCTGTCGAGTGGCTGACTGAGTCTTTCTGGCTTTTCCCTGCCAGCTCTGTGGCGCTGTGTAAACTGCTCCAGCATGGCATCAATGCTGATGACAAGCGGCTGCAGGATATACGAGTGAAGGGAGAGGAGATCTACAACATGGATGAGGGCATCCGCACCCGTTCCAAGGCAGCCAAAAGTGGGTGATGCTGCTACCCCCTCACACTCCTCAGTAGACACTGAGGATACCTGGGGTAAAAGGCAGAGATGAACTCTGATTTCTCCACACCCTCACCCTTTCTGATCACTCTGTGTTGACTGTTTTTGACATAATTGTTAAGTGATGAGTTTATGAAGAAGCAGAAGACTATGAGTAAACAATACATTGGAATCCTTCCTGTTACTGAAGATTGATTCATTTCAGTCAAAGGTTTTGAGGCATCTTTCACCGTGTCTTTGTTATCAGTTCTCCTTAGCTTGTGAATCCAGGGATTTATAGATAGTGCGGCTTTCTCTTCCCGGTATATTTACAATGCTGTCTGGAATTACTGTGCTCTGGCCAGTTACTTGATTTATTTATTGATAAAAATCTATCTCCTTTTAATTCCTGAACTCCCTTTATATCGCTTAACTTCTTAACTGCTACAGTACCAAACAAAGTTATTTAAACTGTTTTGATCACCAAGTATGTGGTAGAATGCTTGAGGGATGGTGAAGAAGTTGGTGGTGAGCCCTTTCTGATGAGGAATACTGCAGTTTGGGGCTGGGAGCATTGCTAGGATTGTGCCTTTTTCCTTCCTTCCTTCCCAGACCCTGAACGCTGGACAAACATTCCTTTACTGGTCAAGATCCTGAAGTTGATCATCAATGAGCTCTCCAACGTCATGGAGGCCAATGCTGCTCGCCAGGCCACTCCTGCAGAGTGGAATCAAGGTGCACCAGGGACCCACCCTGACAAATTGCAAATTATCTGTTTGGTTTGTCGAATTAGTTCCTTTAAAAAGGAAACTTATTGAATGTCTGTTTTGTGGCTGGTACTGTGCTCACTTCTAGGGACATAATAAAAAGAGCTGCTTCTCAGGTCTGTCTAATGAAATTGCACAGCCGCTAGGTCAGAGGAAGCCTAGAGGCAAACCTCGCTGGCCTTTCCTTGGTTTGGTGCTTTTCAAAAGCTTCTCAACCTTTTTTCCCCCCGTGGCCTTCCCAGAACACCCTGGGTTCTTTCATTCATAGGGTTTGGCCATTCCTCATTCTTTTCCCTCTAGGGATTGCAGGTCACATCAGAACCTTAGGACTCTTCTGTTCTGGCCAGTTTGGGTTTGAGAGGGCAAATATATGACTTTGCTGCAGCTGCTTCTCATTTCAACATAGATGACTCCAATGATATGTGGGAAGATCAGGAGGAGGAAGAGGAGGAGGAAGATGGCTTAGCTGGCCAGCTCTTATCTGATCTTCTTGCTACAAGTAAATACGGTAAGCGCTTTGGGAAGAGGCCAGCCATGGTAAATACATTTTCTTTACATGCTGGTGCTAAGAATGGAGTACCAGAGAAAGGGGAGCAATGGGCCCATAAGGTGCATTCCTTAGGCTTTTGCTTCTTCTGCCTCAGCCTGGTGGTCCCTCACCACCTGGGGCCTGAGCAGGGGCTCTGCCCTGACCCCTCCCTGTGTTGGCTGTGTCTAACAGAGGAGGATTACTACGAGGATGATGAGGAAGATGACCCCGATGCCCTGAAGGATCCTCTCTATCAGATTGATCTGCAGGTGAGGGTGTCTAGAGAAGATGTCATCCAAGTGACAATGTCTCAAGCCATGGAAGCAAGGGTCTGGAATTTTGTAGACTCAAGCTTATTCATAATTTATAATGGAAGCCTCAGAGGAGAGCCCTTCTGCTTTGCTGGCTGGTTGCGGTCTTTGGGTGGGTGGGGACTGCACCTTAGTGTTTCACTCCAGTATCGGAACACAGCTTCTTGAGGCTCTTGTCTTGAAGGTGCTCAGAGGAGGGTATGACTTGCAGACTCGGGGAAACGTTCCTCTCTCCTGTGGATTTTAGTGTGTTGATAAATTAAGGCATGTAAATAAGGAGATGAGATTGGTCTAAAAGCCAGTGTTCTTATGCCACTTGGTGGTGGTTCTTAGCCCACTGACAGTGGATAATCCTGGGATCCCTCAGTAACAGTGCTCTCATCCCTTCCTCCAGGCATATCTCACGGATTTCCTGTGCCAGTTTGCCCAACAGCCCTGCTACATGATGTTCTCAGGCCACCTTAATGACAACGAGAGGCGAGTTCTGCAAACCATCGGCATCTGATAAGAGAGACTTGCCACATTTGCCTCTCTTCCTAGCCCAGCCACAAACCATTTTGCAGCCCTTGCTGGCCTTGAGATGCACTTTGTTCTCAACCTCGAGTGACTTCCTGGCTCTTGGCCTTTGGTCTCACCAGGGTGACACTGACAGCAACTCGGACTGAGCTAACCAGCACTGTCACTTAGGAATGCTGGGGCAACGGACACTTCCCAGAACCCCCTAACGACAGCCCATTTTAAGAATTTTTCCTGCCCTCTACTCTATTCCCAACCGTGTTCCTAGCATCTTCCTCCACTGGCCAGTCCAGAAGCATTGTTGCCTAGAAGGATTACGTGTTCGTGGATTATTTTGCCGCACCTCAGGAACACAAGGAGCCCTGGTGGGGTAGTACTTAAGCCCTTGGCTACTAACTGAAAGATCATTGTGAACCTACCCCTCGCTCCTCGGGAAGATGGGGTTCTGTAAAGATTTACAGCCGGGGGAACCCTTGGGGGTTCTTCTGCTCTGTCTTACGGGGTCCTTACTAGGAATCAGTCAACTCCATGGCACTGGGTTTGGTTGGGTTTTCAGGAGCACAGGGCATAGTGACCATTTCTATTCTAAAACAAACTTTTCTACTTTTCAGAGGACATCTGATGTATTCAGATATGAATTCTCTTGAGTGAGAGAGAATTATGCTTTCTGCCCCTGACCACTGATGCTCTAGGTTCTCAGTGGAACAAAAGGGAGCAGCCACGTCCTGAGCCCTCTCCAGTGACTGACATCGTTCTCTCCTTCCTTCAACACCATGGCTCCCCTGTCTGAGAAAGTCATCCTGGGTTTTTGTATCATTGCATGGCCAACCCCAGCCTTCCCCCAGAACTGTTCCTATGTACACTTGCACACACAAATCAAGCCAGACAGATGGCAGTTTGGTTTTCCTTTTTTTAGGAAAAAGCAAAAGGTGGGGAGTGGGGCGTGGAAGAAAGAATTGTGGGAGAAAAAATACACTTCTCTCAACTATATTTATATGCCTCTCCCACACATTACCACACAGTCTGATGTTCAAAAATTCCCCTCCCTCTCAAGAAATCCTCTTAAAGTAGTTAAGTTGTAGCCCTCAAATTTGCAACATGTATTTTTCTAGGACAGTAAAATAATCTTTGCAAATTACTTAGTCTGTATGGTATAGGGTGTTTAAAGCACTTCTTTGCCTTCAGTCTCCTTTAGAAGGAAATTAAAAGGGGAGGGGGGAAAATTAGGTAGAACCCATTTAGACACTCTTGTGTTTTTGGCTAGCCAAGCTCAAAAGAATTCTTAGACATTTGTTCAAGTAAGTATTTTTAAGGAAAGTCCTTTAATTAGATTCAAAGAGTAAATAGGGTTTTAAAAAACAAAGGGAAGGAAGGAAGGGAAACTCAGCATATGCTTTTTTTTTTAACAGTTTTTGTTTCTTTTTCCTGTAAGTTTGTGGCCTCACAAAGAGGAAATGACATGTAAAATTACTTTAAGTCTCCTTTCTCTATAGGAAGTACCACCCGGTGGGACATTTACAGGATTGTTTTGGAAGCCTGAGGACTGTTAGAGCTGGCAATGACCTTATGCCGCTAGGTGTCCCTACTGTGCAGCCCCACAGTAGTGATGAGATGTTCAAGTTAGAAGTCTGAAAAGCCCCAGTGTCTTGTGCTCTGCTTGTGTCACCTACTGGCTACGGTTCTGATGCTCATACTTGCTGTATCCCATTGTTTCTTCCACTTGCACCCACAGAAAGCCACTAATAGGAGGGGAATGACAGTGAGCCTTGCAAAGTGTTGCTCAAGTGTCTGAGCGGTGGAGACTTTTACTACCTGGCTGTTGACCTCTGGGCAGTACCACTTGGGTTCAGTTGTTTAGTAGCAGGCTCCTCCACAGAAGGCTAAGCTGACCTCTGACATTGGCAGTAGAATAGTCTTAGGCCAGCAGCAATGAACTGCTGTGGGGGGGGGAAGGGTTAGGGCTTTTAGATTAATGATGTCGACATCATTGTGGCAGGCTAGTTAGCAGAAGGACCTTTATTTAGTGCCAAAAATGGTTCTGAGTCCTTTGGCTGGGATTCTCCTTGCTTTCCTCACACCAGTTTTTGGGAAAGACAAGGCCTTCCTGTCTTGGGAGAACGTGAGTCCTGAAGGCAAGGGAACTAGAGTCACTAAGGGCGAAGTTGGCAATTCTCCCTTAAAGATGTTGCGCTGTCAATGAGGGCGGAGGATCTTGGATCCCTTTCTTTGCTGTGGCAGGCGATTCTTGTGTTTCCTGGGCTTTTGTATCTATGTTACTCTATAATCTTGTAACAAGTATATAGAGAAATACTCTTTATTCTCTTAATGAGGAAAAGAGTTCAAAGAGATTCTCCATTGTCAGAACCAAAGGAGGGAAAAAAACCATCTGTTTCTCTGTGCTAGTAATATTGATGAGAAGTTGAACTCTGACTCCTCTTTTGCCTCTTGTTTTCTGGCCAGAGAATTCACTTCAGCTTGAAAAGGGCAGGGCTAACTGTTGAAAACTTTTTGGATCATGGTTGTGCTTCATAATACCTGAGGTTACCATGCTTCAAACAAAAATCAATAGCAGCTTTTTGGGGGGTGCAGAAAGTTAGCAATGGTTGAGGTTGAAATTCAAGTTAAACGAAGTCATAATATGAGCACTTAGCTACTGTTACAATATTTGAAACTCCTAACCCTGGTGAATGGCGAACACCAAGGGATTTCCCCAGAGTTTACCAAGTTCTAACTGATCTTAAAGAATTGTTGAAAAAAGAAACTATAAGACTGAAAAACAGTAGAAGGACAGAAACTGTAAGTCACAAATTTGTGATTGACACTGATTAGAAAGGCACTTGAATAAAGCAAGTTAAAATTGAAAAAAGTGATCATTGGATTTAATAGATTTTCATTATGAATACTTGCTGCAGAAGATCAAAGACTACAGCCTTCAATATGAGTTACATCTTTAAGAAAATAAAAGTCCTCACCACTGGGCCAACAGGCAACATCATGTCTGCTGGAGAGTAAGTAGAAATTGTCAATTATTTCATCTTGCTTAGATCCATAATCCACTGCCTTCGTACCAGCAGTCAAAAGAATCAAAAGACATATTGCATTGGGGAAATCTTTCAAGAACTCTAAAGGAGGAACTATGTCAGTTTAAAGACTAAGGTGTAACTGATTCAAGTCATGATCTTTTCAATTACCATGAATCAGAAAGTTGCACAATGAATAAGGATTGTTGTTGTTGTTGTCATGTGCCGTCGAATCGTTTGCGACTCATAGCGACCCTATGTACAACAGCCCTAAACCATGCTCTATCCTGTGCCAATCTCATTGCCTCTGACACACCCATCCCGATTACCCCAGTCACTGAATCAATCCACCTCATAGAGGGTCTTCCCCTCCTGCGCTGTCCCTCTACTCTACCCAGCATGATGTCCCTCTCTAAAGACCTGTCTCTCCTTACAACATGTCCAAAGTATGTCAGGCAAAGCCCCAGAATCCTTACCTCCAAGAAGCAGCCTGGTTTAACCCTCTCTACATTGAATCTGTTTGTTTTCTTGGCAGTCCGTGGTACATTCAATACTCTTCTCCAGTGCCACAGCTCAAAGGTGTCAATTCTCCTTCTGTCCTCCCTAGTCCTTGTCCAACTCTCTGATGCATAACAAGTGATTGCAAAAACCATGGCCTGCATCAGGCGCACCTTAGTCTCCAGAGAGACACTGTTGCTCTAGAGTACTTTAGAGAGGTCCCTAACCGCAGACTTTCCCATCGCAATACGTTTTTTGATTTCCTGGCTACCGGTGCCAAGAGTGTTGACCGTGGAGCTGAGCAAACTGAAGCTGTGAACAGTCTCAATCTCTTCGCCATCCATCCTGATGCTACCGATTGGTCCAGTGGTGAGAATTTTTGTCTTGTGGACATTGAGCCTCAGTCCATACTGAAGGCTGCAGTCCTTGACCCTCTGCAGTAAGTGCATGAGGTCCTCCTCAGTTTCAGCGGGCAAAGTTGTGTCATCTGCATAATGCAGATTATTGATAGATCGTAATGTCTTTGAGCTGTGGTGTTAGCTATGAGAACTGAATATCCCTTGGACTTAAAAAAGAACAAACAAGTGATGTCTTGTAGAAAGTGCTTCTGGAGTACCCCTTAGAAGCAAGGATGGTGACGCTTACTTTGGTCATGTTAGGAGGGACAGATCCTTGGTTACTTAAAGGCCTCACACTTGGAGAGTCAGAAAAAGAAAGACTCAACAAGAATTGACACAGTGACTGTAACTGGGCTTGAGTATATCATAATGAGAATGGCACAGAATAGAGCGAGGATCCCATCCATTGTTCATAGGGTTTCTATGGGAGTCAACTTGATGGCATCTACGAAAAGAATGAGAATTTCAGAACAAGTGATACCAACCTAGCCACAGGGTCTGATTTCATGTATACTAACAATACTGCAGGTTTTAGGGAGTTCCAGTGGTAAGAAGCTATGCTGTAATCCCAAAGATGTACAGTTCTAATTCACCACCTGCACAGCAGGATAAGGATGGGCCATCTCCATACAGTTGACTGCCTCTGAAAACCTACTGGAAGGTCAGCTGTGACTCATTTCCAACACAGCCACACAGGTTAAGAAAGCCCTGCTGGCCGAGTGGTAAGGACCTGTGCTGTTATTACTCCAAACGCACTAGATTTGAATCCACCAGTGGCTCTGCAGGAGAAAGTTAGACATTGTCCATGTGAGCCACTACCTCTGAAAACTTACAGCAAGGTCAACTATGAGTTGGTTCCAGCTTGATGGTATATAAACAGATTAAGAAAATAATCTGTACATGGGAGAATTAGAGCAGGTGGTAAAACTGGCCAGAGGTTTTCAAATTGCAGAATAACCTTTTGGGAAGGTTTCTAATGTGCCCTATGACTCCATGCTTGGCCTCTCCTTAGATATTAATGACAGGTGAATTCATTTTTTATGCCTCACTTATCCAAACTGTTAAGACTGTTGACAAAATAAATAATGGGAAGTAATGCTGTTTCAATTGTTAGCTAACAGGAGACCCCCTGGGAAGACTGACAGGCTTTTGGACCAGAAGTGCAGCGTGATCATAGACTGAGGAAGTAGACATGTCAGAGTGACGTGGCTGATTCTCATAGATGAGACTGCATGAGAAAACCTAAAATGTAATGAGACTCTAAAATAATGTTGAGTAAAAGAAAATTGAAGGGGCTGGAAATAAGGGTGCTCATTTTAGGAGAAACAGGATGCTGCTTTGGAATAATTAAGGGGTTGTGTGAAAAAAGGGTGTTTAATGGTATCTGGAAGACTCACCACCACTGATTGCTTCAATTGAACTCCTGACTCGTGTTTGTCTGAGGAGAGCTATTCCAGAGGGTTTTCCGTGACTGATTTTTCAGAAATTGATTTCCAGGCCTTTCCCCCAGCTTCCTCTGCGTGGACTCAAACTTCAGACTTTCCAGTGAGCTGCTGATCACTTGCACCACCCAGGAACTCCAGTGGAAAAAAATTACATTAACTCTGGAAAATGACCCTTTCACAAGGCTATTATTAAAAGGCAGGTCAATGGCTGCTAAAATTTAGAGCACATAAATACCAGTGACTTCATATAACCTTGCTTAGACCACCAGTTCATTGCTGATTCAGTTCTGGCTCTGTGAACATGAAGTCTGAGGAGCTGGTGGCTTAGGAATAAGCTGCACTGCAAACCTAAATGCACACAGTTCAAACACACCAGCTCCCCTGTGGGAGAATGATGGGCAGTCTCCGTTCATGTGATTTCCTGCCTCTGAAAACATGCTGGAGGATCAACTATGAGTCAGTTCCAACTTGACAGTACATGACAACAAAAATCTTAACTAGGAGAAGATAGCACTGTGCCACTAGTTTTCTCAGAAATAAGTGGAGATGTTAAATTACCTGCTGAAAGTCACAAGTGCATTCCAGCCCCAGGAGCCTACACTTTTTACCATTTCTGAAGAGCCCAAGTGTCATCGTGCAGTATGTCAGACTGCTGGCCAGAACATTGGTGGTTCAAATCCACCAGCCACCCCCTAAGGAAAAAGGAGCAGTCTCCTGGAAAGACCCTCAAATCCTGTAGAGGGTCCCTGTGAATGGAATAAATTCAAGGGCAGTGAGATTGGTTTATTTAATTTCCAGGTAAACACTGCATAGGATGTTGCACAGAAAACACCATCATAAATAAAAGAACAAATGACCAGATAAACAAAAGAGCCTTATGTGACATCCCAGCTCATGGGAGACAATTCGGGTTTTATACAGGTAAGTGATGTGGTCAAGTTTGCATTTTGGTAAATATAGTGTCAAAAATATATGACAGGTGGAGGGAGCTTGCATAGAGGAAGGTGAGCCCGTTCAGCCTGGCCACAGTGGCAGCCATCCACATGGGGAGGTCAAGGCAGAGGGCCCTGATTCCTGAAGGGTTTTATGAAAATAGCAAGCTCTCCATCAGTAGACATTCAATTAGGGAAAAGTCCTGTATTTTCACAGGAATTAGATTTTAACTTCACTATATCAGGATTTAAGTGGCCAAAAGTAATTTGTTAATAAAATAGAAAATTTTGTGAATTTTTGCCTTTCTCAGATGATTGGTATAGATTCAGCATTAGCTGTTGTATTAATGACCCTCATAATCCAGTTTTCTTAAGTAGGCAAGAGTGGGGTTCCTGTTGGCTTCCTAAAAGTGCAAATCATACTAGACCTTTTGGACTTGTTTGGTATGCATGGTTTTTGTGGTAAATGTAGGAAGAAAATGAAGAACCTGACAAGACCTAAACAATTCCTTCAAGCCTTTGAGTTGTTCTGACTTGGCAAGATACAGCTAGAAAGTGGTGCTGAGGCGAATGTCATGTTCTCCAAACCTCATTCCCTCGTCTAAATGGGAGAGTTCTGGTGGCACAGTGCAAAAGGAGTTGCACTGCCAACCCAAAAGCAAATGGTTTGGATACACCTGCAGGAGACAGATGAGCATCCTCCCAGGCGATTTACAACCTCTGAAAACCCACTGACAGCTGTGAGTTGGTACCATTTGATGGAAATGAGTTAACCCCACACATGACTCGTAGTTAGAACTAAAGATGACTTAAAGCACCTCAAATGGTGCAAAGTGTGCCCTCCTCCACTGCCATTGCTAGGAGCTATGTTTGGCTCACGCTCGCTGACTCACTAGATTAGACTATGACTCAATTCAGCTTCACAGATGCAGCTGCTAAATTAGGGTCTTGGTGAGCCCTTGGGAGGACTGCTTAGGCAAAGGGACTGTAGCCCTGCTCTGGGCAGCAGAGTGTTAAAGCAGGTGCACCCAGCTCCTGCAACCCACCTGCTAGGCTGGAGTTTTCTGTATATTTGCATGGCTCTATAAGTTATTGGTATGTTCACTTATTGTCCCTAATCTCTCCATCCCTGCACCTTACTCTAGTAACATAGGCAAATAGTATACCTTTGCTTTACTTGTGTTTATAAGATGGTGAAGTAGGACTACTTGAGGATAACCATACTTTGGACCCTATTTTGAGAGTTGAGATTAAGCGTAGGGTCCTGGGCAAGAAAAAGGAAAGAATGTTCTGTGAAGACTACTAGGAGGGGCAGAAGTCCATTAGCCTGAGTGATGAGGCCCCTGTCCTGACCCTGGTGGAGCACCTGGTATTGGGGTGCTTCCTACGGAAATGACCATAGAGTGACTGGGAAGGCTGCAGCCTGGGCACCAAGGCTCTCAGGGAAGGTCCCTGTGGACCGGATCAGCAGAATCTGTGGAATGAGACTTAAGTGCCCACCTCATTGTTTTTGCAGTATGGGACACTGGGACTTTTTCATGGTCCTAGAAAGAGAAACAAACTAACAACGGACTAAATTCTCCACCAAGTGTCAAGATTGTTGGTTTTTGTTGTATACCGTAAAGTCAGAACTGACCCATAGCTGACCCTCTGGCAGGTTTTCACAGGTAGTTCATCGCACAGGAGGAGATTGCCCATCGGCCCACGGAGCAGCAGGTGGCCTCAAACCACGTGCCTTCAGGATTGCAGCACAACTTCTTGCCCCTAGGCCGCTAGAGCTCCCAACTGCCAAGATAGAGCCTCACAATCCAAGTGAACCCCATTCTTAAGAAATACAGCTTTCTATCCACTCCTGATTTGGAGACTGCAAGTTCCCACCTGGTCTCATATCCTTCAATGAATCTTTCCTGCTCCCACCCCTGACCCTTATTTGGCCTGTCAGGGAGCCACTGTTCCAATGCAGTGACACATGGAAACTCACTAGCAAAAACAGAACTTTAAGTGGAGGCAGCAGAGTGGGGTTGCCATCCAGACACTGCCCACGACCAGCTGCGTGGCTTTGAGTTAAGTTAATTTGCCATCAAGCAGGGAGCAGAGTGTCTCTGCTAACTCTGACATGGATCGTGTGGAGTGGAATTCTTCAGAACCATACTTTACCTTACAGATGAGAAAGACCCGATGGGGGGTTAGGTGGTTCTCCATGTTTGCAGAGTCAGGAGGTGGCAGAGCAGGATTTGCACTTTATTTAGTACTTTGTTGTTGTTGTGTACGGTTTTCAGAGACAGTTAATGATGTGGGAGGAGATTGCCCATCCTTCTCCCGTGGAGAAGCTGGTGGCCTCAAACCATGTGCCTTCAAGATTGCAGCACAGCTTCTTTGCCACTCATTTAGTAGTTAAGAGCATGAATTTGAACCAGACTGGAGCTCTGAAGACCAAGCAGGAATTGTGCTGCCAAATGTGGTCCAATCTACCATAGGAGAAATAGGAACAATCTCATCCCAGGCGATTTGCAGCCTCTGAAAACCTGCTGGAGGGTCAGCTATGAGTTGGTTCCTACTTGACTGTATGTAACAGCAATAGTCTGGATTTGAATACTAGTTCTAGCATTCATCTGGGTAACCTCTATTTTCTAATCTGCAAAACATATACAATACTAGTATCTTTTCCATGAAGGGATTATGAAGATTAAAAAACTAATACAAAGCCCTTCCTAGTGCCTACCTCATTAACACGTTGCCCCACACTTTTTAAATTGTCAGCTGTGCTTAGAAATACATTTGCCGTCATTTGCAGCAATGTGTTAAATACTCAAGATTGTTAGCTATTAGTCTAATCTCAAACCTAAAGCAGTTCTCACCGATGAAGTCTGCCCATGCAGAGCTGGTTTGTCTAAGAATGACCCTGTGGCTATGTAGACCAAACAGTTCCCATTTTGTGCAAATGGTTAACAGGGTTAGGCTGGAGGTCCAGGTCCCCAATCCCTTCCCTGGAGAAGGAGGGGTCTTGGAGGGGAATGGAACAGGCAGGGAAGAGCTGTAAACAGAGCCCTCCTCCTCCTTTACCCTGAGGTCCCAAAATAACACTTATCTGCCCTCACCCTGCCCAGCTGGCAGAGCTGCAGGCTGAGTAAGGTGCCATTTAAAGATAACCTGGCCTTCCCCTGTCTGCCCCACTGACTAGGACTGCCACAGGCCCAAGGGCGTGCCTGAGCCAGGGACTGCTCACACATCCCACACACACACACACACACATACCCACCAGCCTGGCTGCTGTACCTCCTTTCCTAGGGCCCGGGCTGTCCCAAGTACTTGGCAGACAAAGTAGAAATCTGGTATGCTGGGGGAAACGACCATGCAAAGATGATGCCAGAAGTCCCTGAGTGGTCCTTGAGTCCTGGGAGCAGCGGTGAGGCTGCTCTCAGTGTCCTTCACATGCCTCCCCAGTCCCTCCCACACACAGGACAAACACAGGAACACCAGAGGACAAGCAGACCTTCATCTATGACAAGATTAAAAACTAGACACCCATCAGGAAAAACCTTCTGATGTAGGAGAGAGGTTTGCTGATTCTGAGGCGGTGGAAGCCAGGAGACCTGGATTCTTTCACTCCTCAGCTTGACCCAGGTCCTAGTGCTCCCAGCCTTGTTCTCCTCAGCTGCAGAATTCAAAGGAAACATGTGACTTAAGACTCCCCTGAAGCCTCGAGTTGCAGTACTGAGATACGCAATGGACAAAATCTTGAATGATACCAGGAAACATTAAAAGAAAATAGACAACTATGAGATATCATCTCACCCCAGTAAGAATGGCAAAGTTTAACAGAAAAGCAAACAACAAATGCTGACAAGGTTGTGGAGAAACTGGAACACTTATTCATTGTTGGTAGGAGTGTAAAAATGATACAACCACTATGGAAGGCAGTATGGTACTTTCTCAAAAAGCTGCAAATAGAAATACCATTTGACCCAGCAATTCCATCAACAAACGAATGGATAGAGAAGTTCTGGTATATTCACACAATGGAATACTACACTGCTTTGAAAAACAAGGAACTCCAAAACAACTATGAGATACCATCTCACCCCAGTCAGAATAGCAAAATTTAACAGAACAGCAAACAACAAATGCTGGCAAGGTTGTGGAGAAACTGGAACCCTTATTCACTGTTGGTGGGAGTGTAAAAATGATGCAACCACTGTGGAAGGCGGTATGGCGCTTTCTCAAAAAGGTATAAGTAGAGATACCATTTGACCCAGCAATTCCATTACTAGGAATATACCCCAAAGAGACCATAACTGACATCCAAGCAGATATATGCACACTCATGTTTATCACGGCTTTGTTCACAATAGCAAGGAGTTGGAAACAACCTAAGTGCCCATCAACAAACGAACGAATAGAGAAGCTGTGGTATATTCACACAATGGAATACTATGCTGCATTGAAAAACAAGGAACTCATGCAATATTATTCAAAAAACAAGGAACTCATGAAGTACACAAAATGGGTAACCCTGGAGGACATTATTCTGAGTGAAATATCTCAGTCACAAAAGGACAAATACTGCATAGAGCCACTGTTGTAAAACGGGACTGACATCAGGGTCAGGGGGAGACTGAGAAAGACGGGATAAATTCTGTATACTGCATTGAAACATATGAGGGAGAGAACTGTTTAAATTGGATACATGGCTAAGTATTATTGTCATGACAGGAGTCCAGAATGAAGGTTTCATAGTGGAGTGTACTTGGGGGGAGGGATTATATACCAATGAAAGAATTTTTCTTTTACTTTTCCAAGAGAAGAGCGGACTCGGGGTGGGGAGGAGTGGGCAGGGAGAAAAGTGTAACAATGAATGAATGGAAATCCGAAGTCTCTTTCATTAAAATAAATAATAATAATAAAGAAAATGGAGAAATACACAGTCACCATACCAAAAAGAATTGGCCAACACTGAAATATTTCAGGAAGCTCCCTATGATCAAGAGCCAATGGTAATGAAAGAAGAAATTCAAGCTGCACTGAAGGCATCTGCAAAAAATTAGGTGCCAAGAATCTATGGGATAGCAACTGACATGTTTCAACTAACACATGCAGTCCTAGACGTACTCACTAGTCTGTGCCAGGAAATTTGGAAGACAGTTACCTGGCCAGCTGACTGGAAGAGATCCGTATTTGTTCCTATTGCCAAGAAAGGTGATCCAACAGAATGTGGAAATTATATCAAACGATATCTTAAATAGCACATGAAAGCAAAATAATGCTTAAAACTGTTAAAACACTGTTGACAGAGAACTGCCAGATATTTGAGTTGGGTTTGGAAAAGGCCATGGCACTAGGTATATCCTTGCTGATGTCTATTTGTATTTTATTGATTATGCAAAGCCATTTGACTGGATCACAACAAATTATGGCTAACATTAAGAAGAATGGAAATCCCAGAACATTTGTGCTCATGCAAAAACTATATCTGGATCAAGAGACTGTTGTCTGAACAGAGTAAGGGAACACTTGGTTTAAAATCAGGAAAGCTGTGCATCAGGGTTGTGTCCTCTTTCCATACCTATTCAATCTGTATTCTGAGCATATCATTCAAGAGGTTGGAGTCTATAAAGAAGAAAGTGTCATCAAGATCGGAAGACTGACTCATCAACGGCCTGCACAATGCAATTGGCACAACTTTGCTTGCTGAAAGTGAGGAGAACTTGAAGCACTTGCTGCAGAAGACCCAAGACGATAACCTTCACTATGGATTGCATCTCAACACCCAGAAAACAAAAATTCTCACCACTGAATCGATAGTCAACATCATGATATATGGAGAAAAGATAGAAACTGTCAACAACTTCTTACTTGGATCCACAAGCAACACCCTTGGTACCAGCAGTTAGATCAGGAGACGTATCCAGATTACTGAAGAGCAATGATCCCAGTTTGAAGACTAAGCCGTATCTGACTCAGGCCATGTTCTTTTCAATCACAGTACAACGAATAAAGATGGCAGAAGACTTGATGTCTTCAAGCTACGGTGAGGGAGAAGAGTACAGAACATCTGAAAGGATGCTAAAGGAACACACAGATATGTCTTTCAGAATGTACAGCCAGATCTGCTTCTGGGAGGCAAAGCTCCATCTCCCGTAAGTTGGGCATGTTGTTAGAAAAGGCTATTGGAGAGAGACAACATGCTTGAAAAGGTGGAGAGTCAGAAAAAGAGAGGAAGACCTTCAACCAGATAGATGGTCACAGTGACTACTGCAAAGTGCTAGAGTATGTCAGAAATTAAAGAGGATTGCATAGGATAGGACAGTGTTCAGATAGGTTGTTCATAGAGTCACTGTGAGTTGTGCTTGACTGGCTGGCACCTAACAATGACAACAAACAAGAATTCCTGAAGGGGGTGTGAGTCGATTCAGCTGACAGGAAAGAATTTAAGCATCTTCAAAGTAAAATTCAACTCAACTCATTGCTATTGAGTTGGAACCAACGTATAGCTGATCCAACAGCAGGTTTATGGGGACTGTAAATTGCACAGATGTCTTTCTCTGGCAGAGTTGCTGATGGATTTGAACTACCAGAGAGGCACAGCCTTCGACTTCATAGCACAACTTCTATACCATCTGAAGGAATGTATCTTCATCCCTATCTTCAGGGATTCAGTGTCCAAAGACTGGGCAGGAAAAGAAGGACCTGAGAGTTCTGGCAAGAAGGGATTAGGAAAGAAAAGGGATTACGCTCGTGTTGAAGTGGCTCAACTCAAATTACCTAAGGAATTGTGGTAAAGAAGACTGGCACAGAATTCAGGGAAGGAGGCTCCAAGGTCCAAGGCCTAGAAAGGTCAAGGGAGGCCTCATGAATGCCCAGGTCCTGCAGTCAACTCATCCAGCCCAGGAGTGAGGGTCTCATTGGGCAGTAGTGTGGTCCTAGGCCCTCCCCTCAACTCAACTCAGCTGGTTGTTATTGATTGCAATCGAGAAGAGCACGACTCGTAGCAACTCTATGAACAAAAGACCTGAAGCCTTTCTATAACTATCATTGTTTCTCAAAGTTCATAGAGTTTCCAGAGGCATGTTGTTTAGGAAGTGGATGCCACTCCTGCTTCCAAACTCAGCTGGTGCTCCATATATCCCCAGGCACCTTCCCCCCCTCCCCAGGTCAACTGCTGGAATAAGAGCTGAGTGAGCTAAGAGCTGAATGTGAAGTTTACTGAAATACATACTTTGTATGTAAAACACAGACATGTTTTAAAAATGGCAGGATATGGGCAAGCTCTTATGGCCTAGTAGCAAGAAGCTGAACTGCAATCCCAGAGGTGCACAGTTTGAATCCACTAGATGCTCTGCTGGAGAAGGAGGGACAATCTCCTCCTGTACCTGTCAGATTCGATTTGACAATACACAAACACACAAAATAATAATAAAATTAAAAAAAATATTCTAAAAATGACAGGATATGGCACCCAAGAGCCTGGGCTTTGAAGTCACAACAGCCCAATTTCAAATCTTAGCTGGGTGAAGTAGGGGAATTAAATCTGTATAATGATTGTGCTTATATGAAACCTATACTTGGACCAGGAAGCAGTCCTCGATCATAGCAGGGAAACACTGTGTGGTTCAAAATCAGGAAGTGAGTGCATCAAGGATGCACCCTGTCTCCATAACTTTTCAATTTACATGCAGAACAGATCATTCGGGAGGCTGGGCTTTATAAGGAGAATGTGACATCAGGATTGGAGGAAGACTCAACAACCTACCTTATGCAGATGACACAATCTTACTTTCTGAAACTGAGGCAGCCCTGCAGCACTTGCTGCAGAAGGTCAAGAACCTTTATAGTCTTCAATATGGATTGAAGCTCAACATCAAGAAGACAAAGATTCTCACCACTGGGCCAATTGGCAGCACCATCATGGATGGAGAAGAGATTGAGGTTGTTAATAGTTACAGCTTGCTCAACTCCACAATCAATACTCTTGGCACCAGCAGTCAGGAAATCAAATGATGAATTGTACTGGGAAAATCTGCTGTCAGGGACCTCTCCAAAGTACTGAGAAGCAACGGTGTCAGTCTAGAGACTAAGGTGTGCCTGATCCAATCTGGTCTTGATCCAGTCTTCACAATTATAGCTATACATCACATCAGAGAGCTGGACAATGACTAAGGATGACAGAAGAATTGATGCCTTTGAGTTGTGGTGCTGGAGGAGACTCTTGAACATACCATGGACTGCCAAGAAAACAAATAGGTCTCTCTTGGAGAGGGTGAAACCAAGTTTCTCCTTAGAGGCTAGAATTTTGAAGCTCTGTCTCACTTACTTTGGGCACATGGCTAGGAGGGACTGATCCTTGGTGAAGGACATCATGTTCAGAAGGGTGGAGGGACAGTGTTGGAAAGGAAAACCTTGGATGAGATGGATTGATACAGTAACTAGGGCAATGTGGGGTAGGTGTGTCCCAGTCAATGAGATTGGCTAAGGACAGGGAAGGCTTCAGAGCTATTGTACATAGGGTTGCTATGAGTCACAGGTGACCTGACAGCACATATCGACAACAACAATGGAATTAACTAATTTTCAGTGCTATTATGAGAGTTGAGTGAGATTTCAGTGATAACACCGCCAACATAGTAATCAGATCACACTTAATGTTCAGAATGATAGTAATTACTATTTTTGTTATTAATATTGAAGTGATGGCTCCACCAGCTGTGGGATCTGGGAGAAGCCATTTGATCTGTGCCTTAGTTACTTCATCAAAGAAATAGGGATAACTAATCATTGAAGTTTGAATTTCTGAAATTTAGTCTGCAAGATCTACTGAAACTTGTCTACTTCAAGTGGGCCAAGTGGACAAGGTGACCTTGCTGGTATTTGAAATACCAGTAACATAGCTTCCAGAATCAGAGCAACCTGCAAATCACTCCAGTACAGCAAACTGACAGACAAGTGCTGTTCTCATAGGAGCAGGAAGTAAACAATCACACATATACCTAAGCTACAAAATAAACAATAACAGGTAAATCATTCTCCTGAAACAACTCACAAATAAGTGTTTCACCCCTAAGAACCAACTAGCATACTAATATCATGGCACGGGTGGCATCTGTCCCCTCCATCAGGTGTAAGCCTAGACCTGGGAAAACTTGCTTCTTCAATCGGAACGTTCTACCAACTTTTGAAGTCAATCAATCAAACATGCACTCAAGATGCCTTACTTTAAAAAAAGAAAAGATACATTACTAACTGTTGTTAACTGGAATGCAAAAGCTGGAAGTAAAGAAGTTGGTCTGGTAGTTAGAATTTATGAACTTGGTGACAAAAATGAGGCTAGAGATCAAATGAGTTTTGCACAAGCAATGATTTATTCATTGCAAATACCTTTTAAAAAAACCACGAACAGTGGCTATACACGTGGACCTCACCTAATGAAATCACACAGGAATCACATAACCTATGTCTGTGGAATCATTGGAGGAGTTCAAAATCAGCAGTCAAAACCAGGTCAGCTGCTGACTGTGGAATAGACCATCAATTACTCATGTGTCAGTTTAACTTGATGCTGAAGAAAATTAAATGAATTTACATAGTGATTGCAGCAATGGGCTCAAGTATATGAGAGATGATGAGGGTCACACAGGACAGGGCAGGTTTCACATCTGTTGTTCACATAATACTTAAAGAGGTATCTCTGACAGTCTAGTGGTAAGAAGTTAAGTTACACTGTCATCCCAAAGACACGAGGTTCAAATCCACCAGCCTCTCTGTGGGAGAAAAGTGGGCAATCTCCTCCAGGGTGATTTACAACCTTGGAAAACCCATTTAAGGGTCAGCTGTGGACTAGTTCTGATTTGACAGCATATAACAATAGTTGATGGAGAAAGAAATTAATATATGTAAACGTGCTTGTAACATTGCTACATGGTGTTAGTAAGTGTTAGCTTGTAGTATTATTATCATAGTCCAAATACCCTGCGGAGAATATGATACTTTGTCCTATCTGGTCGCAGATTGCTCTCTCTGCCTTCTCTTTTACACACACACACACATCTCCTCCTTCTTAAGAGATGGGAGCTAAATAAAACAAATTAAAAAAAATTTAAAGGGGAGCTCTGGTGGCCTAGTGGCAAGGAGCTGCAACTACAATCCCAGTGGCTCACGGTTCGAATCCACCAGATGCTCTGCCGGGGAAGGAGGGACAATCTCCTCCTGTACCAGTCAGATCTGATTTGACGGTACATGCACACAAAAATTAAAAAAAAATTTTCAAAAAAAAAAAAGAGATGGGAGCTAAAGAGAGTGATGAGGGAGAGAAGAAGTAATGAAGATTTATTTACATTATCTGGACATATTAATGGTCTCTCAGTCCTCCCCATGCAGTACCCTTCTCTCCCAAGGCTCACAAGTCCCAGGTCTGTTCCCATGACTCTCTGTCTCGTTTCCAACCTCCAACATCCCCTGCTACAAAATGTCCCATCTTTCAGTTCTGCCAATCCCCACATTAGTTTGTCCTCTTTCTAGGAAACTCTGTTTCTTGGTCCTAATCATCTCCGAAGAAGCTCTGGTAGCCTAGTACATAGGGAGGTGCACTGCTAACCCAAAGGCCTTGCCTCTCTGCCAGTTCAAAGCCACTAGCTTCTCTATGGGTGAAAGGTGGACACTCTCCTCCCGTGCAGTTTATAGGCTCAGAAAACCTGCTGGAGGGTCAGCTATGAGCTCATTCTGACTCAATGATGATGGCAAGAGTCACTTCCTGTCCTGTGAATTGAAAAATTTTCCCAGAATTTGACAATTAGAAGATTATTAGTAACGTTGGTGAGAGCTAGGTGTCCTGGGGAGCAGGAGATGTCAACCAGGAACATGGGCTTTGAAGAGAGATAAAAAAAAAGAAAGAAGCACCCCAAACTCATCGACTCAACCAGTCGAAGCTCGTAACTAACCCTCCACTGGGCTTCTGAGGCTTTAAAAGGCACAGAGGGTATTGAGCCTCTTTCTCTCACGGAGCCCCTGTTGGATTTGAAACTGCCTGAGAGGCATGGTCTTTTAGATCAGCCACCCAGCTTCCAACCATCTGGGCTCCCAGAGCTTCCTGGAGGAAGACTGGTCAGAGAAAACGAGAAAAGTATCAAAGCAGCTAGGAAAAAACACGGAGATTTCTTTTTTCCTGGTAGAAGTTGTACAGAGGGAGAGACTAAAAGACACTGAGAGGTAAGGATACGGAAGAGATAGACCAGGTAAAGAACATATATGGGATGCTTATCCTTGAACAGAAAGGAAAGCTCTCCATCTGAGGTAACTGGCAGTGATTGAGCCCCTCCTGCCAGGGGCGGGGACCCTGGTGTCCATGGCCTCGCAGTCCAGGCATACGTGGAGCTTGTGGTCTAGGAAAACAGGAAGTGGGTGGCAAGGACACAGTGTGTAGGTGGTAGTAAATTGAGAGTTGCCTGTCCCTTTGCTGCTACGCTGATGTCTGTGTCCTGTGTGAAGACATACTCCTACCAATCAACAGACCACCACCAACTTCCTGGGCTGGAACCGATCTTCCCGTTACTCCAGCTTTCCTGCCTGGGTGGGCCCATGCCCACAGGGGACCCAGAATGGGGCTACTTCTCTTTGGGCCACCCACCTCCAACCTATTTGATTTTGACTGGCCCTTCTGTTCCAGGCCTTGATTGCCTCAGCCAAGAACACCAGAAACACTCATTATCCATTACCCATTCCATCGAGTGTTGGGGGTAGAGATGGGAGCTCCATACAGATTTAAAAGACTTGGGTCCTAATCTTGCCCATGGCATTTATTACTCTGTATGCCATTTGTTACTGTATTATTTGGGCAAGTCTTTCACTTCCTTCAGTGAAAAGCTCCTCCCTTCCTAGCTCCTTGTCTATAAAGTGAGACTGATGACTCCTGCCAACTCATGGACTTGTGAAGCGCCTCTGTGTTTTAGTGCTTTGTAAAAGGCTGTATAGAGATTGTTATTGTTGTTGTGTGCCATCCAGTCCAAACCGAACCATAGCTGACTCTCTGGCAGATTTTCAGAGGCAGTTAATCGCGTGGAAGGAGATTACCTCTCTTTCTCCCATGGAATAGC
Source organism: Elephantulus edwardii (assembly GCF_000299155.1). Classification (NCBI taxonomy): domain Eukaryota; kingdom Metazoa; phylum Chordata; class Mammalia; order Macroscelidea; family Macroscelididae; genus Elephantulus; species Elephantulus edwardii. The sequence goes on along the minus strand of NW_006399840.1, from coordinate 1,519,815 downwards.
TGGTAAACTATGAACTTTATGCCTTTGGGATTGCAGCAGGGCAGTTTCTTGCCACTAGGCCAGCAGAGCTCTCTCTTGGTAGAGATTAAGTCACAGTTTTAATTTCCTCTCTAGTTTGAAGGGAAGCTCTGGTGGCCTAGCGGCAAGAAGGTGCAGTGCAATCCCAAAAGCACCAGCGGCTCAGTGGGAGAAGGATGGGCAATCTCCTCCCGTGAGATTAAAACCACTCGGAGGGTCAGCTATGGGTTGGTTTGGACTGTATGGTTGTTGTTGTTATATGCCATTGAGTCGCTTGCGACTCACAGCGACCCTATGTACAAGAACCCTAAACTTTGCTCTATCCTGTGCCAACCTCACTGTTTCCAACACACATACTCACACCATCCTAATCACCAAATTGATCCATCTCATCAAGGGTCTCCCTCTCCTGCCCTGTCCCTCCAATCTCCCAAACATGATGTCCCTCTCCAAGGACTGGCCCCTCCTTGCAACATGCCCAAAGTATGTCAGACGAAGCTTCAGAATCCTTGACTCCAAGAGGCAGCCCAGCTTCACCCTCTCCATGACAAACCTGTTTGTTCTCCTGACAGTTCATGGTATATTCAACACTCTTCTCCAGCACCATAGCTCAAAGGTATCAATTCCCTATCATCCCTAGTCACTGTCCAGCTCTCCAATTCATAGCACACAATTGCGAAGACTATAGCCCGGATCAGGCGCACCTTAGTCTACAGCCTGACGTCGTTGCTCTTCAGTACTCTGGAGACTCTATTGTACACAGCAAATAACAATGGTTTGATTAGGGAGCTTGGTGGTCTGGTGGTAAGGAGTTACACTGCAGACCAAATCCACACCAACTGCTCCCAGGGAGAAAGGTGAGCAAGCTCCTGTAGTTACTCCCGGTGGCATAGGGCAGTTACTGACACTTTAGTGGGTGTACATTTAAATGTATACGTGGATCAACTGATTCCCTCAACCCTGGGACACTGTCGGCGGGATTGCCCTGTATGTGAGGTGTGCCGGGAACAGAGAAGGATTTCGTCTTAAAGGATGTCTGCCTGGATGGACCCCAGGTACCCTCAACGTCCTGCGGCACTTGCTGTAAGGCTGTGGTCTGGTGAGTGCCAGCCTTGTCCACTTAAAGGGGGAAGGGGCCATCTCAGGCAGCCAGTGCAGCTGGCAGGGGCAGGCCTGTGGGCGCCGCTAGGGACAAAGCCGCTCTGAGCTGCCTCTCTCAATGGGTCCCTGTGTTCTGGGAGTGGGGGCAGGGTAACTCCCAGCCGCCCCCTCCCTCCCCGCAGGACGTCCCCCACTGGACACTGGAGCGGAGGGGAAAGCTCTGCTCGGCCCCTCCAGGGTGGACCTGGGCGCCCCAGTATTCAGAGATGACACCAGGACCGAGGCTGGCGTGGGCTGCGCCCATGAAGGAAGCGGGGCGGCGCTGCCCACCGCGGCTCGGACAGGACGAGGGGCGGTGGAGCCGGTGACCCGGGAGCGGGGCACAATGGGGCTGGACGAGGCCGGGTGGGCGTCTCCGGTGGGTGGCCCGCTGGGCGGAGCGAGGCGCGGCGCAGGCAGGGTTACCGCGGGCCGGGCCCTTGGCCCCACCCCCGAGGAGGCGGGCGCGCAGCCCGAGTCTGGCGGCCCTGGGCCCCGCGCAGCTCCGCAGGCGCTCGGTGCCTCGGCCCCGACTCCTGACCTGGGCCCGGCCGCCCGAGCCTCACCATGTCCCTGGCGGGGCTCTGCGGGCCCGCGCCGCTCGCTGCCATCGCCTTGCTGGTGCTGGGGGCCCCGCTGGGTAAGGGCTCGCGGAGCGAGGCGGGGTTGTGGGGACGGAAGACGAGCTGACCCGAGGTGCCTCGGCCTTGGTGGTGTGGCCCTTGCCCCGGATCCTGCGGGGTCAGCAGGGCGCAGAAGCAAAGGGGCGCCCGGGGTGGGGGGTCAGTAGAAGCTGACCCTGGGGCGTGGGGGCTGGGGGCTGACACCCTCAAAGTGTTGTCTGGGAGGCAGCGGGCCAGGGGGGCCACTGGAGAGTGGGGCTAGGGCGGCTGCAGATGAACCGGCCCGGTGACCACTGGGCACCGCACCCCTGCTCGCAGCGCTGGCCGGCGAGGACTGCCTGTGGTACCTGGACCGGAATGGCTCCTGGCATCCAGGCTTTGACTGCGAGTTCTTCACCTTCTGTTGCGGGACCTGCTACCAGCGGTACTGCTGCAGAGACCTGACCTTGCTCATCACAGAGAGGCAGCAGAAGCACTGCCTGGCCTTCAGGTGGGCCTCTTGCTTTCTCATCCACACCCCTTGGCTCATTTCCTCCTCTCAGGAGGCCTCCCTGGCCGTCCTTTCCTGCCCCCCAGCCCCTTGCCTCCCTACCACCTCCACACACACTCCCACCTGAAACCCAAGAGTCCAGCTCGATGATAGAAGCTGGATGGTGAGAGCCGGCCTTGGAAGTGCCACCATTGAGCTTGGGCTGGTCTAAGAGCTCTGTCTGGAGCCCTCTCGTTCCTGCTGTCCTGTGGAGGGAAGTCAGGGATTGACACCCACACCGCAGTGAGCAAAGCCCCAAAGCTCTGGTAAGAAGGCAAGAAAATTGGCTTTGATTCCCAGGCCCACTTCTCATGAACTGTGTCATCCTCTTCAGTACTGTGCCTTCAACGGGCCATTGTTTCCTCTTCATGAATATGAAGTTGACAAAATGTGTGGTTTTCAAACCTCCCTTTGAAGTTCATAGAGCTAATAAACTATATTGATGGAATTGGGGTTGGGAAAAGAGATGGCTATTGATTCCTAAGGCTCCTCCCAGTGCCAACATGTTGTTAAGTCTAATCAATTAAGTCCATGTAGGAGCCGTGAGGGAGGGGGAGGGCACTACAAATCCCAGCATGCCTCACATTAAGTCAGGCAGCAGAGCCCTCTGGGAAGTGGAGGTCCCCTAAGATCTCCTCCACAGGGACAGCCACCGGCCAGAGCCCCACAAGGAGTGTCAGAGCCCAGCATGCTGTAGCCCCCTGCTGGCCACGAGTTGGAGCACAGTTTTCTGGCCACCATAATGAGGACGCCCTCCTCTCAGTGCTGGAAGGTGAGAGGACCTGTTCTTTGTCCAAAGTCCCAAGACCATAGCAGGCATCGCCTCAGCTGTGATCCTCTTCGTTGCCGTGGTTGCCACCACCATCTGCTGCTTCCTCTGCTCCTGTTGCTACCTGTACCGCCGGCGCCAGCAGCTGCAGAGCCCGTTTGAAGGTACACGGAGGACTGGGCAAGTGGGCTGAGCCTGCAGAGAGGTCCACAGTTTGTGAATTCTGTAGTAGGAGTACTTCTGTTTCCACACACAGGCTAATGTGTAAACCCAGAAGGGTGCTTGTAGACCGTTGGCTGTTAGATTCTGTCCCAGAATGTGTCTGAACCTTAGACTGTATGTTCAAAAAAGTGCTTATACTTGGATGTGCAGATGTGCACTGAGGGGGCACTTTCCACAATCGCCTGAGTACATGCATGTGCGATGAGGCTTGGAAAGTGCATGACTTTGTATGTACGCAAGAGGTAGTCAATAGCTCTTGCTGTCAATTGCCACTGGGTCAATTCTCACTCATTATGGCTACTCCATAGGTATAAAACAGAACTGTTCTATAGTGTTCTCATGACTGTGACCTTTTGGAAGCAGAGCACAAGGACTATCTTCTGAGGCTCCTCTAAGTGGTCCCGAACCATCAACCTTGCAACTAGTGTAATTGACTACTTACATCTGTTCCACCCAAGGAATGCAGACAGGGGATATGAATTGGGTTCTGCAAGATCTAATGGGATGGGTGCTTGTAGGGCATGGAGACTTTGTACAGAAGAGGATGTCAGTGTGGGTATAGGAGACAAAGACTGGGGAGCCCCTGTGGTGGCTGCTCTGCTGAATGACAAGATACCTGGAACTGCCCCCTCCTTGCCCGAGTGGGACATGCCCCAGGCTGTGCTCTCTGGCTCATGAGGTCTCCGAAAGCAGCTGGGAGGAGCACATGTGCTCACCACAGAGGGGCCAGCTGGGGCCACCTGCACGGCTTCGTGCTGAGTCCTATCCACAGGGACAGGGAGGCGAAGGCAGCAGGTGGTCAGCCTGGGGTTGGCTCGAGGCCAGCGGCCCCAGAGTGTTTGCTTTGGTTTCCTGAGGAGGAGGAGGAAGTTCCCTGCAAGGAGATGGAGCTCTGAGTGCCCATCCTTGTCCCCCTGCCTAGGCCAAGAGATTCCCATGACAGGCATCCCAGTGCAGCCAATGTACCCGTACCCCCAGGACCCCAAAGCTGGCCCTGCACCCCCACAGCCTGGCTTCATGTACCCACCTAGTGGTCCTGCTCCACAGTATCCATTCTATCCTGCTGGCCCTCCCATCTACAACCCTGCAGGTAAGGGAGCCCTCTAGAGCCCTGGTCCCTGCCTTCTCTCCACCCCATCCTCTGAGACCACCTGCTCCTCGACTGCTCCAGCTGGAGCCGGAAGGGCCTGCCCTTATGGATTCTACCTCCTGAAAAGGGGGTAGAGGGGAGGGCAGGGGCGTTTCTCATCTCCTTGTCCAACTGCTGACCCTCACTTGTTTTCTTGGCTTTCAGCTCCGCCTCCGTATATGCCACCACAGCCTTCCTACCCTGGAGCCTGAGGAACTGGCAGTGTCTCTACTGTCCCTTTGGGACACCAACCCGGGGAGATGCCCCCATCCTGTACTTGCGTCTGACCCTGGGGGTGGGCAAGGGTCCTCTGGCCATCAGGCCGTAGACTAAGCCAAGCCCTGGGTCCCAAAAGGGACAGAGCCTCAGGGAAATGGAACAGGAAAATGAGCTGGAACCAGGCCATAATTAAGGGGTGGGTGGGGAGGGTTTGGGACTGGTGAACTTATTTTTATTGGGGGATAAGGGAGCGATGATTGCCTGGCTCACAGCCCCTGCTTTCAAATAGTCCCTCTGTTCCCAAACCTTGCCAGGAGGGTGGGCACCCATCCTGCCTGCATACTCTGGAATGGGATGGGATGGGGGCATGGGAAGGCTCCATCAGAAGCTGACAGTAGCCCACCTCTCTGGCTGCCCCACTGGCCAGGGCTCTGGCCTGCTGGATTAAAGCTGTTAAGATGTAACTTGTCTGACTTTTCACTGGGCCCATCCACACTTAGCAGCACAGCCAGACTGATGCGGCTCCCCCTCCCCAGAAAAGGCACTGAATGCAGGTGGCCGGGCTGGCGCGTCAGCGTACCCACATCCACAGGCACCACCATCCCAAGCTGAGGGTTCTGGGAGATGATGAATTTGGCCAGGGCGGGGGATGCTCATTTGTATTACCGAGGTTTCCCACTAGGGGTCAGGCCTCCTTGACCATCGTAGGCACCTCCCTTTCTCTTAAGTACCAACATCAAAAGCAAACTGGATGCCCGTTGAGTAGATTTCAACAGATGGTGATCCTTTTCCAGTTCATAAGCGTGATGATTGGGACTTCATACTTCTGTATATGTGCCACCCTTTAAACCTTATTACGATATGGACACACTACCCATCTGATGTGAAAAAAACAAAACCAAACCAGAAGGTGACCCCAGGTCTTATAAACTGGAACTATGCTCTGCTGGGTTTTCTTGGCTGAAATCTTCACTGAAGGAGATTGTCGGCTCTTGTTTCTGCAATGCCACGGTGTGGGTTTGAAGCTCTAAGCTCATGTTGTGATGTACCGTCTAGTTGGCACCCACTCCTAGTTGAGGCAACGTTCCTGAATCCCTCCCACAGCACTGTGACCTCCTCTGACCCTCTCCCATAGGCTGGTCCCCAGAGGGTCAAGAGCAGACTCATAAGATCAGAGGATGTACAGAGCTGTATCTGCTCCTTGAGTTACCTTTTTCCTCAAATTCCTCTGAGACCAATCAGATACCCTACAAGGGCAGTTGTGTGGAGTACTAGGGGACAGTGGCCCTCAATGTTTAGGGGAGCCCACCTGGGTAAGTGAGATCTTGCTGGGCTGAGAGAGAACATTGAGTATCATGCAGGGTGGGGATGGGGAGCATCTGAGAGGCCTAGATGGAGCAGAGGAATTTTTTTTTCTTACACAAACACATGAACTGCATTTTGGGGGCCTATCCAGGCATGAGGGGTGGGAGGAAGAGCTAAAGGGGGGAGGGTTTGTAGGAGTGCTGATGTAAGGAGACAGCCAGGGTGGGGACGCAGGAGAATAGAATTAGGGTCATAGGGAAAGGTTAGGGACACAAGGAAATATAATTGGGGCTACAGGGAAAGGTTAGAAAGGAAAAGGAGAGATGCCACGGGGAAAAGGGTTTGTAAGAAGAATGAAGTAGTAGAGGCAGAGAGGGGGCTTCAGACAAGCAGTGAGAGGGTGGAGTGGTGGGATTGGAAGTGAGAGGAGACAGCAACAGGGAGCCAAGGACCTGTGACCTTGTCCTGGAAGTGGAGGAGGGAAGGGTGTTGAATGGGTGATGGTTCAAGGGGCTTGGGGTCCCTGTGACATACTCCAGGTGGGGGTGACACCCTCCACCTCACAGACCTCTTCAAGCGGCTAATGTCTCAACTCAATGCCTGGCTGACAACCCCACGATTCTCGCCACCTCCAACTCTTGCAGTGGGAAGTCAGACATGGTCTCAGCAGCCCCTGGCACCAGCCATCTCGCCCACGGGTCCAGGTGCCAGGACCAGGTTCCTAACCCTGGTGTCCCCTGGAAAGTGAGGAAGGTGGGGGGACTGCAGGAGAGTGGACTGTGAGAAGTCTGAGATGTGATCAGATGCAGGCTGGCCCCGCAGCCCACAGGGGAGAAGGGCGAGCTGTCCCTCACTCCTTAATAACTGACCCCTTATTACCGGCGAGGTAATACAGGGAGGGTTGGGAAGGGTGGCCTGGGGGCACTCGGGTGGAGGTTGCAGGTGGGCGCTGTGGAGGTCAGGCCCTCCCTTCACTCAGTGTGGGCAAAAGACCTCAAACTCCAGATTTTTTTTTTTGTGTGTGTGTGTGCGTGTACCGTCAAATCAGATCTGATTGGTACAGGAGGATATTGCGCCTCCTTCTCCGGCAGAGCATCTGGTGGATTTGAACCGCGTTCCTCTGGGATTGCAGTGCAGCTTCTTGCCACTAGGCCACCAGAGCTCCCCCAAACTCCAGATTTAGTTTCTCAGTTTCATTTGTCTCAGAGGAACTACATCCTTCCCCCTTTACGAAAAAGTGTGTGCGGGAGGACACACTAGATTCTTTCCACACTCTTTCCACGCCTCACTCTAGAGTTTTGGGAAGGAAAGCCCTGTAGACAGGTGACCACTGCCAGGGGGTAGGGCCGGCGCTGGAGGGTACCAGGCCTGGCAGCAGTGCAGTTTCCTTTCATCTAGCACCCTCCTCTGCCCAGCTGAAGTCGTGGGGGGTGTGCACCCCACCTCTTCCCCCACCTGCAGCAGTAGGGTGAGGCTGGCACAGCTTCTGGCCACAAGCAGGTTGGGGTGGGAGACAAACGTACTGGACCCCTTGTGGGATGGGGACCGCTTCACTCCCCATTCCTTCAGGCTTCTCGGCGATCTGGTGGTCTAGTGGTAAGTGTTGCTAACTCGAACAAAGGCCTGTGTTTCAAATCCACCAGGTGCTGTGTGGGAAAAGGATGAGCAATCTCCTGTGGGATTTACTGCCTCCGAAAACCCGCGGGAGGGTGCATAACAACTTCTGGCCACAGTGGAGATCCAACAGTGGGTGAACCTGCGGTTCGGTCAGTCTCCAGAGGGCGAGGCACTCTGGAGAGCCAGATGCCCTCTTTCTAGGCTCCTTCCTTGAAAGTAAGGCAGCCTTCCCGGGGAGCCCAACACCCCTACACAGAAAAGCCTGCATCCCAGTGAAATCAGGTTCAAAGGGATGACAACAGCATCCGGGGCCAGAACCTGCCAAGAGAGTAAGGGCAGCTTCTTCTCGTAGTGACGCAAGGAAACGCTGCCAGATGATGCCCCCGCCTCACAATCTGTGGTGCTTTCAGCCCTTTGTTCCTTTTTTTCTGGAGAATAGTAAATAAAAAACTCCATGCCCACTGCCATGGATTCTAACTCATAGTGACCTTCTAGGACAGAGTGAAAAGGGCCTCCTAAGATGACAGAGAGCTGGACAATGACTAGGGAAGATAGAAAGAGAATTGATGACTTTGAGCTGTGGTGCTGGTGAAGAGTATTGACTATACCATGGACTGCCAGGAGAACAAACAAACTCGTCCTGGGGAGGCAAGGATTCTGGGGTTTCGTCTGACGTACTCTGGACATGTTGTAAGGAGGGACAGGTCCTTGGAGAGGGACATCATGCTTGGGAGGGTGGAGGGGAAGACCCTCAATGAGGTAGACTGATTAGTGACTGGGGTAATGGGAGAAGGAGTGTCAGAGACAATGAGATTAGATTGCTCAGGATAGAGCATGGTTCAGAGCTGTTGTACATATTGTCGCTATGAGTCACAGTGACTTGACAGCACATAACAACAAACAGCAAGGTGACAGGTTGCAGTGGAGCCTTAAGATTTGGAGGTTGGGATTTTGGCTCCCATTGTTGTCCTGAGGCATGGTCAACAGTCTGATTTCAATAAAGGGTCAGTGGGAATGTGTTACCTGAAGCAGCTCAAGCAGCTAAAGACCTGAAGCTCTGCCTTTTATTTACTGCCTGGCCGCAGTTAAGCTCTCTGAGCCAGACTTTGCCTGTGAAATGGGGTCTGTTGGTTCCACTTCACAGAGTTGTAAGGATTCGCACAATTACATAAATCATGTAGCTAGAAGCACACAGTCAATGGAGGCTTTGGCTGGGCTTGCTGTTGTGTACCATTCAGTTGATTTGACTCATAATGACCCCATGAAACAGCATCATAAATGGTCCATGGTATATTCAATACTCATAATGACACCATGAAACAGCCTAGTGGGTGAATGGGTAAGAAATTGGCTACAAACCCAAAAGCAGTTGTTTGAATCCATCTGGTGGTCCATGAGAGAAATATGGACAATCTCTGTGGGATTTACATTCTATCCATGTCAGTTCCAACTCGACAGCAATGAGAGTTTTAATCTGTACGAAAGCTCATCCCTAGATATTTCTGCTGAGGAACTGTTGCATGAGTTTGAACTGCCAACCTTTTGGTTAGAGTATGAGAGTTTAGCTAAAAGCCTTTGAAGTCTGGGAGCCAACAGGTGTTTGTCTTCCCCCTCCTGGGTCCAGCCTTTGCTTATGTAATTGGAGGAAAAGCAAGAAGAGGGGAGCAGGGGTGGGGTGAACCTTGGGATCTGAGCCCAGCCTGCCCTAGCTCAGGGATTTGGCTTTGTAGTGGAGACACTCCTCCATCTTCATTCTCATCCCACAGATACTGAAACTACTGTGCTCCTTGTCATCGAAACAAGACCAGGAAACAGAAAAGACTCTGTGGCTCAGGTCCAAGGTGGCAACTCCATAGTGCCAAGGTGGGTCAGCAACTTCAAGCCAAGAGAAGTCAGAAAGATGCCTTTGATTATACGTGATGGTGGAGTAGGGACCTTGATGGATGGCCTGCAACTTAGGCAGAGATTGAACTTGGGGTGTAGGGAGAGGGTTAGGAGTGACCAGCCCACACCCATGTGGGTGCTGTTCCACAGACAGTCACTCCACTTCTCTGCCTGCTCAGTGATGGCTGTCTTTTGGGGCTTATGATGCTGTGGGGAGCTGGCCCCGAGCCCACAGTTAGGAAGAGTCATGGACCAAGCATCTCCTGAGCATTCCTAATATAGCCATCTCAGGGCCCTCGGCTCTGCTTGGCCTCACCATCCCCGAGAATGACTCCAGCTGGTGACTCCCAGACAGCAAGGGTGAGCCACAGGGCCCCGGGTGCAGAAGGAAGGTGGCCACAGCCATTCACAGCTAGGTTTGTATATATTATAAAATCTTATGGAAAAACAGATACACAGCTATTTATACAACAGCAGATGGGTGTGAGGAAAATGTTTGCTTTGGCATCAAACCTTCAGGTCCAGCAACTGCCGGTCACAGACCTCCCCTCTGGAGCCCACACTCTGTCAAGAACTGTCCATCCAGGGAGCCGCCCCTCCCATGGCCTCTGCTTAGCCTAGGCTCATAGAGGGAAGGGTTTGGGGGAAGCCTCAGCCCTCCCCACCTCCTGAGGTCCCAAACTCTCTCAGTTTCTCTGCCATTTCCCCACACAGAGTGCCACGGCCCAGCAGCTTTGCCCCAAGGGCTCCTCAGAGGTCTGAATCCTGGCCCAGGAGGTCTGTGGGGCTGGGGTGCTTATGTGGTCCCTGTGGGATATCTTTGCTGGATCTCTCCGTCCACGGCTTGCCAGCGACCTGGGCCCAGGACAGGGCCATCTTCTCAGTGACGTGTCAACAGGACCCTTCTTGTCCAGAAACCTCAGCTCCAAGTAAAAGAAAATTTGGGGAGAGCCTCAGAGACAAGAAAAGGAAAGTGAGAAGGGATAAGGCCTCCTTCTTGAGCATGGCCCAGGCCTCAAGCTCTCCCGTGGAGGACAAAGAACATCCACAACAGGTCAACAGGTCGGGTGGGAGTGGGCGGGCGGGGTCTGTGTAGCCCTGGGAGGTGAGGCCAGGTCTTACTGAAGCAATTTAGGCACTTCCACCTGTAGGAACAAAGCAGAGACGGGTTAGGAAAGGGACCTTGGCAGGGGTCTCTGGAATGCATCTCCCCTACTTTCTTTCTGAGAGGATTATATTCCCGATACCTTGATATTGGGGAGCTCTGGTGGCCTAGTGGGCTGTGGTTCGAATCCACCAGCTGCTATGTGGGAGGATGGACAATCAATTCCTGTGTGATTAACTGCCTCTGAAAACCTGCTGGAGGGTTAGCTATGAGTCAGGCCCAACTCGATGACATATAATATCACTATTTTCATATGACTGCAGAGTTCATAAATGAGGTGCTAACACAGATGGATTATTATTGTTTTTCTGTAAAAATTGGATAGCATCAAATGACCACTGGCATTACAATTGGGATGGTAATCTCTCCTGGAATCTAGTCCCAGATTGTGCTGTGGAGTTAGGGTTGGCTGCCTCCTCCCAGTCAGATGGGCATGTGGGCATGGCTTTGTGTCCTAGACAGGGGTTGCTAGGAAGTAGCTTATGAGCTCACGACACTCGTTAGTCAAAGTCAGTCAGTCATTGCTGTCGGGCTAGAACCCACTCCTAGCTGACTCTTCAGTGGGTTTCTGAAGGCTGTAAATCTCAGAGAAGGAGATTGCCCATCTTTGTCCCAAAGAGGTGCTGACATGGATTCTAATGGCTAGAGAGGCATGGCCTTTTGTCTGGCAGTGCAGCTCTCTACAGACCTGGTACTGTGTACCATTTACACCACCCGAGCTCCAAAGATGCAAAGGGAGGGCTCTCCAAAGGCGTAAAGCTCCCAGAGTTCTTTGGGATAAATGGACTTGGCTGATCTGTGTAAAACAAAGGCCATAGTGCGGAAGAAGAGACTTTAAAAGAAAGACTGGAGGCAGAATTGCTGAAGGACGATGGCCTTCTCCATCTCTGGACAGTTTTAACTGCAGGATGGGGGGTGGGAGGTGTAGTGAGAAGTGTGAAGTGAGATGCTGAAGGAAGCTCCTTGAAGGAGGGATGGAGTCTCAGCTCAAAAGGAGATGTAAGGACTCCTGCCTGGAAACAGGGGGCTGGATGAGATGATCTGAAGTCCCCTGGCATCTGGGAGTCTGTCGAACTCCCTGTGCAGCCTTCCTTCCTCTTGGCAGCCCTGTCTTCTCCTCCAAGCCCCCACCCAGCCGTAGCCCCGTTGGCCCATGCCCACAGCTACTTACCTTCTTGAGCTGCTTGAGGTTGCTGGAGCGGATGGCGGCCAGTAGCTGGTCGCGTGAGTTCTTCTCCTGGGCAGGGAGGACTTTGTCTCCCATCTTCCTCTGGGTAGCTGGTGAGAGTGAGTTCTTCAGATTCTCCATGATCAGGGGTGGGGCCAGAGGAGGTGGCGGCGGCGGTGGGGCCGCTGGAGCACCCCCTTTCTTGGGTGAGTTCTTTGGTGAGGGCTTGGGAGAGGGCTGGGGTGACGGCTTAGGGGAGCCCTTGGCCAGGGCGCCCACCTTGGGCACCTCCAGCCGATCCTTTTTCTCTCCACTGGCCTCCTGGGCCTGCCTCTGCTCCTGCAGCCGCTTCTGCCGCTGCTTGTCCATGTTGCGGCTGAGCAAGTTGGTGACGGTCATCCGGGGCCCGGCCAGCTCGAAGTGGTAGCCCAGCTTGAGCAGCGTGGTGTTCTCCTTGAGCAGCTTGGCGATCTCCATCTCCGTCTTCCCGCCGCAGATGTGCCGCTGGTTGTGGAAGCGGAGCTCGGTGAGCGTGCTGTTCTGCAGCAGGGCCCGGAAGATGGCCAGGATGCCTTTGCCCGTGATGTGGTTGGAGTCCAGGTTGAGGCTGGTGATGGTCTTGTTGGCTTTCAGCATGATGGCGATGGCGAAGGCCACGTGGTCATCGGCGCGAGTGTTGGCCAGCGCGAACACCTTTACCACCGTGTTGAACTCGAGCGCCTCGGTGAAGCGCACCAGGATCTCGTTGGTGATGCAGTCCGAGTTGTTGACATTCACTTCTATCATCTCCGGGTCGTTGTTCTTCACTTTCTCCAGCGGCTCATCAAATATGCTGGGGGCAGCCTCCTCCTCCACCTTGGCGGTGCCTTCCGCACGCTTGGCGGTGCCTTCGGCAGGCTTGGCGGGGCTGCCTTTCTCAGAACTGCTTCCCTCCGGGGCCTTGGCCTTGCTCTCGCTCGGGGACTCGCTCTTCTTGACCTTCTCCTCCTCTTTTTTGGTGTCTGTGGCCCCACTGCCTCTCTTGGCCTTCTCATCCTCCCTCTTGAGCTCTGCGTTCCCATTTCCTCTTTTCAACTTCTCGTCCTCTTTCTTGGCATCTGTCTTCCCACTCTCGCCCTTTCCCTTCTCTTTATCCTCCTTCTTGCTTGTCTCCTTCAGCTCCTCTCCCTTCTTCTCCTTGTCTCTGCTCAAGCCTGCGTTCTGGCCACTCCCCCTCTTCTCCTCTTCCTTCTTCGTAGCCACAACCCTGTCCTCCCCTCTGACATCTTTGCCTGCCTCCTTCTTGTCCACCGCAGCTCTGACCCGGCCCTTGTCAATACCCCTGATGATCTTCTCCTCCTTGGGCTTCTCGTTGTTTTTGCCGTCCATCTCATCCTTGTCTTTAGAGAAGCTTTTCTTCAAGCCACCCCTTTTTGGCTCCTTCCCAAGGTCCGAATCCCGTCTAGGGCCCAGGGTTTTTTTGCTGGCATCTCTGCCCCTCTCCTCTCCATTCTTGGCATCAGTCTTGGTCTCCACTTGCTTGCTTTCCTAAGAATTCAGAAAAGAAAAATAAACATGAAGAGTTGGCGACAGAAGGAGAGTATGCATATGAGGGCGAGGGTGCAGGAGCATTTCTAGAACGGCCTTTGTGCCCCTGAAGGACAGTCTGGGTTTGGGAGAGTGGCAGGGATGTACCTAATGAAGACAGCATAATAGGGGGTCAGCTTCCAGAGCCAGACTCCAAGCCTCAGATCTGTGGGGCTAAAATGAACATCGGAGGAGGCGTGGCAGTTACTTCCCTAGAAGATTCTTGGGTCCAGAACTGCAATCTCTGTCAGGGGTGATTTAGATACAATCCTAGTAGAAGTGCCTTGCTGAGCCACACTGGAGTTGGAGGCAAAAGAGGAAATCAGTAATACCGATTCTGTCCTTATTTAAGCTTTTGATACTTTATCTCTTATGGAATTTTTACTGCCTTTGATTTTTTTGTTTTCTTTTTAAATTTTTTAATTATTATTATTAATTTTAATGAAAATTTACAGAGACTTTGGATTTCCATTCATTCATTGTTACACTTTTCTCCCTGCTCACTCCTCCCCACCCCCAGTTCACTCTTGTCTTTGAAAAGTAAAAGAAAAATTCTTTCATTGGTTTACAATCCCTCCCCCCAGGTCCACTCCACTGTGTAGCCTTCATTCTGGACTCCTGTCATGACTATAATACCTAATCACATATCCCTTGTAAACAGTTCTCTCCCTCATCTGTTTAAATGCAATATCCATTATTTATCCCATCTTTTTCAGTCTTCCCCCAACCCCGAGGTCAGTCCTGTTTTACACAGTGGCACCATGCAGTATATGTCCATGTGTGACTGAGATTGCCTTTGATTTTTATAAAATATCTCTTTAAAAAAAACCCAAACCCCTCCTTGCCATCAAGGTGGAAGACTCATAGCTGACCCTCCAGCGGGAAGCTGTAAATCACACAGGAGGAGATTGCTCATCTTTCTCCCGCAGAGAAGGTGGTGGCTGTTTGATTCAAACTATCAGCCTTTGGATTAGCAGCCCAACTCCTTACCCACTAGGCTACCAAATACAGCAATGACATATTAGTTACTGTGACGACTTAAGTTTTTGGTGCCCTCGTACATTTTCACTTGAGGCAGGTGCCTTCAGCGGTTAACCAGATACTAGATTTTGTAGCTTAATAAATTGTTGAAAAAAAAAACCCTCTCAAACTATTGACAAGACCAACATAGAGTTGTTAACATTTTATTTTACCAATCAGGGTATTTATGGATTCTTCCTACCACTACCAGGGGTAGTGGGGTTCAGTGGTAGAACCCATTCCATGAGGGAGTCTGGGGTTTAATTTCTAGCTAATGCACCTCAAATGCAGCTGCTACCTCGTTGTCAGGGAAGGTTTATGTGCCACCAATATGCTGACCAAGTTCTAGTGGAGGTTCCAGGTAAGACAAACCAGGAAGAAAGGGCTGGCTATCTGCTTTCAAAGGTCAATCAATGGATACCGTATGGATCACAATGGTTGTGAGGATGATGAGGACCAGCAGCATCTTATCCTACTGTGAATGGGGTCACTGTTCCCGGTTGACTTCAGGACAGCCAGTGACAACCAAACTAAGCCAAGGAAGAAGTCAGGAGACATCACAGAATAAAGGACACACCCTTACATCCAATGTGAAGTCATTACAGACGCCTTATTTTTCCCTGGTAAAAGCTTTACATCTCTCTGGGGGAAGCCCTGGAGACCCCTGGACCAGCTAACTCCTGGAGGACTCAGATTCAGGACCTACGATTCTGCAGCTCTGTGCTGTCCACACAGATCTGAGCAGTTGTTCAGAGCGGCTGTGGGCGGGGTCAGGGGAGCAGCACAGATGCAGCCTCTTCATAGGGCCCCAGCTCACGCTCCACAGTTAACTAAACCTGAGGCCTTGCTGAGAACTCCCGTCAGAAGAGCAGGTCTGGCACGGGAGTGGCAGGGTCCTCTGAGATTAGATGTTAGATTTATCTGTCCAACTGGACAAGGATCTCAGAGCGAGTAGGGCCTCAGGGGATGCTGGCATATCCTCTCCTGCAAGACTTTCAATAGGAAGAGATGACAGCTCACGTGTTGGAGGATTTTCTGTCTTTTAAGAGCGCCCAGCTCAGTGGTGGAAAGAAGGGTAAGAGGTAAAGGAGAGCAGCTTTCTATATCCCTCGCTGGGCCCTATATCTCTCTCCTGCCCTGCATACCCCTCCACCTCCATGAGGGAATGGGGAGTAAAGCTGGTCCTATGGAAACAGTTTGTACCTTCATTACAAACTCATGCCTTTGGGGACTAGACCCTGGGTTTATTTAGCAGTGCAAGTCCTTGGCTTCTTGGCTAGAATCACAGCATATAGCCAAGAGACACAAGGCCTGGTGAGACAGGGCCTTGGAATGTGCTCCTTCCCTCCTCCTAAACCCGGGGTCCTGAGCCCCAACTCCAGCCCTGGGGACTCAACGGAGTGCTGAAGTCCCCTCGTGAGGGTTGGCTGCCAGGGAACTGGGCATGACCCTCAGAGCTGGAGGTAAAGTTGAGCTCAACTCAATGTTTTCAGAGGCTGTAAATCACATGGGAGGAGATTGCTCTTCTATCTCCAGTGAAGCAGCTAGTGAATTCGAACAGCTTGTCTCTAGGTTGGCAGTACATTTCTTACCCACGAGGCCACCAGAAGCCAAAGTGGAGGTAACCAGTCCTGTTCCTTCCTTTGGAAGGAAAATGACAAGAGCAATGTGCAAATAGACTGTAGAAAGGAAATGTAAACTGTAATGGCTCAGTCCTTTTGCTGTTGTCAGTTGTCATTAAGGGGACTCTCAAACTTATGGGGACCCCATGCCCAACAGGATGAAACTTTTGTGAAAACCAGAGAGCTTTCACTGGCTGGTTGTCAGAAGGAGGCTACTAAACCTTTCTTCCCAATTCATCTTAGTCTTTCTGGAAGCTCTACTGAAGCTTGTTCGGCATCACAGCAACATACAAACTTCTGCTGACAAAGAGCACTGTCCAGGAATCAAACCAGGGTCTCCTGAACTCTACACTTGGCAAGAATTCTACCACTGAGCCACCAGTGTCCTCTTACCCACTTGCTGTTGAGTTGATCCTGACTCGTGATGACCCTGGGTGTGTCGGGTCAACAGCTAAGTGGTCAGAACTTAGTGTCAGTAGCTAAGTTTTGGGATGTAGATCACCAGATCTTTTTTCTGAGGTGCCTCTGGAGAGCTTGAACTGAAAGTCTTTCCATTAATAACTGAGGGCATTAACCATGTGTACACTTCACCCCTTCAGCGCACTCTTATGATTGGCTCATACTTTGACTAAGGAATTCTCTCCTCCATTCCCCAAGTTAAGTGGTTTCCTCACAAGCTCTTTCTACTCTAGAAATCTAGAGGTGAGAGCTGGACAGAACCACCTTATCGGTGCCTAGCCTATCCTTACCCCGAACATGCAAATTTCAGGGTTTCTCACAGCTCCACTGTGCCCTGCCCAGAACTCTCCGTGGAATTCTCTTTTGTTTCTAAGCCTCGGTTTGAGGGAAATTGAGGATCCAGTGAGATTATAACCAACCTCACACAGCAAGTTCAGGAAGTTCAATTTCTGGTATGTCTCACCATTGCCCATCACATCCCTGTAACTTTGTCTGATTTTCCCACTGTCCCATATCCTTCCGGGCACTGGGTCTCCCACCTCACCTCCTCCCAGCCCAGTCCAACCAGCTGTTTTACATGTGGGATTCCAAGTCAGAACCTCAACCCTCCCCACCCCCACAAACCACTGTGTTTCCCCATATTTTAACCCTCTCTCTGCCTTGACACTAGGTCCCTTGTCTTCATTCAGGACTCCTCCCACTCATTCCTGGGCACTCCCCTACCCTGAGGTCCGAGTTGGTTTGGTTCTGTCCTGTGTCTGTCCTTGAGGAGAGGTGCCAACCCTTTAAAAAGAACCTAATGAAAAACAGGCTGGGGGTGGGGGAAAGGACTGATTAATCACCAGTTTCCTCCAAATAGCCAGGAATGAGTGGGGCTGGGGCTTGCTGGGGCTCGTGAGGCTGGAGAGCTCAGACGTTGCCTTAAAAGGAGAAGGAGCCCAGAGTTCTCCCAGGGCTGGGATTTCTGTTGAGCCCATCTCCTCGGCACACAGCAGAGCTGCCTCCTTCGTGCTTATCTGAAAGGGAGTCCCGGCCAACTACTTTCTGCATCTAGAACGGCTAGTGCGTCCTGCTAACCTCTGGGGGTTATTTTGGCCCGAGTTCCTGTCTCTAGACCTCACTCTACCCTTCTGTCCCTATTAGCAAGAGCTATTTAAGTTAGACATAACCTGGAGCTTCTGCATAGCAAGAGGCGTTTAGGTTAAACATAACACAGAACTTCCATGGGGCCACTGTCTGCAAGGCCTAGGGTTGAGAAAGTTAAGCAGTAATAATGTTTTTCCCTTGGGATAGGCTTTAGGATTAAGGACTGAAAACGAGCTGGCTCAAGAAGCCTGCATGAGAAGCAAAGCAATGACAATTCACAGTTGTTGAGTGGTGAGAACTGCTCACAGCTGACATTGGGTTTCTGAGGCTGTAAATCTTAGCAGGAGACGACTGCTTGTTTTTCTTCCTTGGAGCCACTGGTGGGTTCGAACCACCAGAGAGCCACAGACCTTTGGTTAGCAGCACACACACTATGGGCGATGGCTCCAGAGCAGGAGTCAGGAGCCAGGAAAGGGCGACTCCCAGAGACTCTACCCACCTGTAACATATTGAGGGAACCTAACTGACTCGGGCGCAAGGAGACCAGGCATGACAGCAGAAGTAGGATCCAAGTTAAAAACCCTTGAACTGGCTCAAACGGGCAGAACACAATGTTGCCTCCTTTCCTAGGACCTCCTGATACTATTGCTGGGAAATCTGATTTGACTAAATAGAGCTAAGAACGTCTCACCAACACCTTTGCCAAAAGAAGGGAGGAGATGGAATGGTTTGTCTATGCAAAAGTCCTTTAAAAATGAGAACTTGCTGAGGACGAGGGCTATACCTCTGTATGCTGAGAGAAGCCCTGACCTACGCATGCCTGAGGGCTCCTAGACCAGCCTGAGCTCACCTCTTTCCACAGACCAGCACCTTTGAAGGCCTTGCTATAGACTGACCTTCTCTGCAGAGCAATCCTAGCCTCAGGCAGGGCAGTAGGAGAGTAGTCTGTGAGGGTAGCCTTAAGACAAGCTTTGGGAGTGTTCCCTTTCCTGGAAAGAGTCTGAGAAAGGAAGGGCAGGGCTGACTGGCAACAACCACAGCAGCCCTTCTGTGTGACACCATTGCACAAATTCAGAAGCTTTAGTTCCTTCCCAAAGCAAAAGCCAGGAGGGCTAGTCACATGGCTTTATTCAGTCTCTTGGGGTGTCCCCGGGGCTGCCTAAAGAGGCCCCTGGAGGCTTTGTCTGCAGGCTCCCAGCTGGAGGCAGGCACTCTGGGTCCCCAGCCTGCACATGGAAGAACCCTCCTCCCTGGCCTTGAGGTGTCTATGATCCAGAGCTTATTAGATAGCATTTTGCATTGTTGTTTCTCAGGCATCATGGTTCTCTATACTGGAAGTGCACCATGGAAATCCGTGGCATCTCTCAAGTGCCCCAACCCCTCACCACCTTGGCTTCCTGGTCCTGCCATTCTGGCTGCCACTGGCCTTCTGAGAGCAGTTTTCTGACACAGCTGGTGTCCAGGGCAGGAAGCAAGGCTGACGGCTGGTGGGCACCAAGGATGTTTACTCCATCTCCTGCTTCCAATTCTATAGTTTTCCATCAAGAAGGACAAGTCTAGCGTCTCCAGATGGGATGTTGAAATGAGTTCCGTTATCCTGGGGCTGGTAGTCCTGGAGGTGTCTGTAACAGCTACTTCCCTTGGCAAATGCAGGGAAGCTTTGCTTAGTCCAGTCCATCAGGCAGAGCTTCAGATCTTTAACAACTGATAATACCTTTAGAAAGCTACCAGTTCTCTCCAGGGTCGTTCTTCAGGATTGGAGACACCTAGGATTTTTCTGAAAAAATTCTGACCTCGGGGCCTTGTGCAAATCTCAGTCCTGCCATCAATTAGCTGTGTGACTTTGGGCAAGTGACTTAGCCCCTCTGAACCTATTGTCTCATATGCATGATGGAACTGACTGTGCAGGGGTGCCTCATGGGCTTGTAGCAGTAGAGTCAGGACTCAAACCAAGGTTCCAACATCAAGAAGGACTTGAACAGAGACAAGCTGGGATGATGCTGGGTCCTGAGGAAATGTGTCGAAGCCACAATGGCAGGCCCTGTCCTTGTTCCTTTGCTTTCCTACTCACCTTACCACTGTTTATTATTGTTAAATGTCACTCAGTTCCTGCTATCTCATAACCTTTTGGACGACAGGAGGAAATGCGGCTCAGTCCTGCATCGTCGCCACAATCAGTCATTTCCATGTCTGAGCTCTGCGGCAGCCACTGTGTCAAACCACCTGGTTGAAGGTCTTCTTGCTGATTCTCGGTGTTACCAAGCATGATCTATCTATAGGGACTGGTCCCTCCCTATAACATCCGAAGTATGTGAGCAGGGTTCACAATCAAACTCACTGTCGTCAGGTTGCAGCTGACTTGCAGTGCCCCTCCACTGTTGTTTTTTTTTTATTGTTTTGGTTTTTCCCCCCTCCACTGGTTTTTCTAGGCTGCAAATCGCAATGGGAAGAGGCTCCCCCTTGTTCGACTTTGGAGCAGCTGGTGGCATCAAACCCCTGGAGAACTGTAAGCTCTGAGTTATCAGCACACTTGCTACCAGAATATTGATTCAAGCTCAAACTTGCTGCCGAGTTGGAACCAACTCATGACTGAGCATCCAGGGGGACTTTGGAGGCTGTGAATCACAAGGGTGGAGACCGCTCACCTTCCTCCTGCAGAGCGGCTGTGGAGAGGCCACCTTTGAGCTCGCTGCAGACCATGGCAGTAGGTCCAACTAGGTCCTTACTGTGAACTGCGGGCCTGCACTTGATAATCTCTCATGGAAATAAAGTGATCATACCCTAAACCCTGAAACTCACCTGGGAGTTGGGAGGGAACCAGGCTGCTCTGGTTCCCCCAGAGGTGACAGGGACGGAGACGGAGATGGAGATTATCTCCATTAACAGTGACATCAAGTACCAGTGACAACACTAGGAGTGTTGGGCCCTGCATGGGCCAGTCCACCTCACATCCTCCTGAGGGTCTTACTCACCCATTCATTCATGCCGCCCTTCACCAGACATGGGCAGGAGGAGACCAGCCCTGTGCTGGGGACCCAGAGTTGCACAAGGCATGGTCCTGCCCTCATAATACAGGGGTGACAGACAAAGGGGGAAGCTGACATCGAAGTGTATGGAGCAGAGGGTACTGAGACTTGATCCTTTCAGAGATGTCCCCTTGTGTAGGATAGACTTAATGCTTCATCCAGGAGCATCGCTTCAGGCTGTCACATTGTCCCAGATGAGGCCTGGCTCAGGGCAAACCCATGCGTTACAGAGTAGAACTACGATGCAGGGCTTTCCCAGCCTCAGCCTTCACGGGAGCCGATTGCCAGCTGCAGTTTTCTTCGGCAGCTCTCCTCGGTGGGTTGGAATCACGAACCTGTAGGTGAGTATCTGAGAGCAGACCATCGGTGCCACCCAGGACCCTCACAAGGTCAGGCAGCCTCTTTCTGAACTGCTCCCGCCTGGACTCCGTCCACGGATGAGGTTCCTCCACTCCTGCCTTGGCCGCAGCTCAGGGACACGGCCCCTCCCAGTGACCTCCTTTTATGGCCATCCAGTCTTGGCCCTTCCAGCTCATTCCAGGGCTATGCTCCCTGGTCCCGAGTCCTCACTCTGGCAAACACTGAGCATCTTCACCAACCCTTGCAAGAGATGTTCTAAGCTGCCTCTTTCCATTCACCCCCTTAGCTGCAGTAGAGGCCTATACGGGGACAGAGACCCCAGAGGAGAAGTTCAAAAAGAAGAGAGATGATGGTGAATGAGGATGGAGTCGGGCTATAACCTATCCCCCCGAGTTAATATGGAGCTCTGGTGGCTTCGTGATAAAGACTTGTGCTGCCAACCCAAAGGTGTGTGGTTTGAATCCACCAGCTGCTCTGTGGGAGAAAGATGGGTGGTCTCCTCCCGTGTGATTTACCACCTCTGAAAACTCACTGCAGGGTCAGCTGTAAGTCGATGACATCTCAACAGTACACAGCAACCCCACAGCTTGAGCTAATCCTCTGGAAACACATTTTCCTGTCAACAGAGTGTTAAGATCCATATGCACATGGATCCCAAGAGGGGACAGCACCCGCCTGTGGCTAGAGTATAGTCAAACCTTCTACAAAACAGGTGTACAGAATGGCGTTCTTAATGTGGAGCTGGGGCTTAATCAGATGATGCGGACGCTGCAGGACTGCTTTCCTCTGAGTTTTCTGAGATGAATGGTGACCCTGATCAAGGCTGGGAGAGTCCAGGGGTGCACGTCGGCTCTGTACGTGGCAGGTGCTCTGCAATGCCTGCCGGTGATGACAACAGTACAGCAAATCACAGCCTGGGATTAAGCACATCCTCAAACAGCCCATGTGGAGGCCGTCAGCAGTGGAGAAAGAGGGGGCTCAGAGAGACCCCCCCCATGAGGCCCCTTAAAAGCCCCAGATGGGCAGCTGTCTCGGGGCTCTCCTGCTCCAACCTGGAGCCTGGCTGGTCTATGAAGCCACATCTGATCATCCTCAGCAATGCTGGAGGCCTGTGCCCTCTCACCCCACAGATGAACTGGAGCCATTTGGACGTAGGCCTCCAACATACTTGGCTTCAGTGGGGTTATCTAGGGCACATCCTGGGGGACTCATGTACCTGGATAGCCCTGAGCTGAGAAGCCAAGGCCCAGCTAGTCACGGAGCTAAGAAAAGCCTCAGATGCCCCCTGCTGCCCTCTCCCCCACCCTGCTTGCCCAATGCCCAGTGAGCATGTGAGACCATTCCCAGGGGGCTGCCCTGGCAAGGTGGCTGTGGACGGCTAGGCCTCAGGCCTAGGAATGACACTGAGCTTTCTGATACTGCGGACCAAGCAAACTCAGGCCATCCCATCTGCCTGGAGAAGAACAGTAAAGACATTCTAAAACTGGAAAAGCTCATTTCACAATTTTAAGTCTCGGGTTTCAAAAGGGCATATTTTCAAATGGAGTCAGGGGATACAGAGGAAGTGGGAAGAGGGCTTGTTACACAGTGGGAAATGGCAATCGAAACAAAATATGTGTGAACTGTTGACTGGAATCCAAATATTCTGTGTAAACTTTCACTGAAGCCGTAATAAAAAGTTCAGTAAGTACAAAAAGGACAGGATACCCAATTCTGGTACTGGGCCACCTGAGAGATTGACCTCCTACCTGTGTTCAGCCTTTTCCCCAAAGAGCCTCCTAATAGTTTCTTAAGACTTCGCCTTTCCACCATCACAAAGCTAACCTTCGGGAAGGCTAAGTGACAGGCCAATTTATATACTTCACACGTATTTATTAACTCCTTTAATCGTCATAGTGTTACCATATATTAACCATTATTTGCCCCAATCAATAGAAAACAACCCAAAATCAAACACATAAACTCAAGAGCATACACTATGGCTTGCTGTCTCAAGGATTCCAGTTTAGGTGTTCAGATTCTGGAGTCTGAACTTTTCACCTCTTTTACATTCTCCTGCATGAGATTGGCCACAGACTAAGATACTTTTTCAGCTTAGTGTCTGGTCCAGAGAGAATTCTTCCGTTTGGCTTCCCAGCACTGAATTTAGACTAATAGCAATATTCATAGCCACCATTTATTAAGTGTTTACAAGGTGCCAGACACTGTGCTAAGTGCTTTGCACCATCATCAGATTTACTCCTGGGTACCTCCTCGGACGTGGCCAGAGCTTGGTGATGCTCCAGTCTCCGCAGGAGGAAGCCCAGGGGAGGGACAGGGCAGGAGCCAGGCTCTCCTCTGTCTGGCTGTGAGGGGGAGTCCTGGCTGTGGGGCCCACAGGCTGATTGTCCCACTGTTTCCTATGAGGATGGTAAGACGGAGAGAGCTCTTGTGACCTGCTGGGGAAGGAGTTGCACTCCCAGCCCAAAGACAGGTGGTTCGAATCACCCAGCTGCTCCTCGGGAGAAAGATGGACAGTCTCCTGCAGTGGGAGTCAGTCTCTGGAAATCCACTGCTCACCTATGAGCTGGTTCTGACTCGAGGACACAGAACAACAGCAGCAGCAGGGTAAGATGGATGGTGATGGTCATCACATCATCACAGAAGACCTGTTTCCATGGAGTCCATCCCAACTCATGACCTGCTCCACAGCGTTTCCACTGCAGGCTCTTACTCTTACTTCTGGGGTGCTCCTCCGAGGTGCATGAGGTGCAAGCTCTTAACCTTTTTGTTAATGGCAAAGTGCTTGATTATTTATACAGAAACCCTGGTGCAATAGTGCATCCTGTGTGGGGCTGCTTACTGAAAGGTCAGTGGTTCAAAACCACCAATTGTTCTGTGGGAGAAAGATGAGATTGTCAGCCTCTGTTTAGATATACAGCCCCTAGATATGGGGCATCAGGATTGATGGTAGACTCATCAACAATCTGCATTATGCAGATGACACAACCCTGCTTGCTGAAACTGAGGAGAACCTGAAGCACTTGCTGCAGAGAAGGTCAAGGAATACAGCATTCAATATGGATTGAAGCTCAATATTAAGAAAAGATTCTGACCACTGGGCCAATTGGCAGCATCATAATGGATGGTGAAGAGATTGGATTGTTAACAGTTTTATTTTCTTGGATCCACAATCAAGACTTTTGGTACCAGTAACCAGGAAATCAAGAGACAAATTGCATTGGGAAAGTCAGCTGTCAGGGACATCTCTAGAGTACTAAAGAGCAGTGATGTCAGGCTGGAGACTAAGGTGCACCTGATCCAGGCCATAATCTTCGCAATTGTGTGCTACGTGTCAGAGAGCTGGACAATGACTAGGGGTGATAGAAAGAGAATTGATGCCTTTGAGCTGTGATGCTGGAGAAGAGTATTGAATATGCCATGGACTGCTAGAAGATCAAACAGGTTCGTCCTGGAGAGGATGAAACTGGGCTGCTCCTTGGAGGCAAGGATTCTGAAGGATTCTGACATACTTTGGGCATGTTGCAAAGAGGGACCAGTCCTTAAAGAGGGACATCATGCTTGGGAGGGTTAAGGGATAGCACAGGAGAGGAAGACCCTAGATGAGATGGATTGACTCAGTGACTGGGGTAATGGGGTAGGTGTGTTAGAGACAGTAAGGTTGGCACAGGATAGAGCAGGGTTTAGGGCTCTTGTACATAGGGTCACTATGAGTCACAAGTGACTCCACGGCACATAACAACAACAGTGAGCTCTGGTGACAAGAAGCTGAGCTGGAATCCCAAAGATGAGGTTCGAATCTACCAGATGCTCTGCTGGAGAAGGAGGGGCAATCTCCTTCTGTACCAGTTGGATCCAATTCGATGGTACATACAGACAAAATAATAAAAT
>NW_006399840.1:1424943-1494797 GCF_000299155.1 Elephantulus edwardii | reverse complement strand
AGGAAGGAAGGAAGGAAGGAAGGAAGGAAGGAAGGAAGGAAGGAAGGAAGGAAGGAAGAAGAGAGAGAGAGAGATTGATTCACAGCCCTTAAAACCTGACCACAAGATTCAACTTGACAGCTTGACAGGTTTTCTGTTTTAGCTGTCTGTACCAGCTGGGACTCCTGCACATCATCTCTTGGGGTTCTATCACATATGCCCTTTAGCCACTCCACTGCACTCCCACTGTCACATGGAACCCTGTGGAAGGGGTGGATGCACTCTCCTTGGAGCCCCCAGAAGAACACAAAGCAGAGAGCTAACAATGTCCCATGAGCACTGAGGGTCCAGTCCTGCACACATGCCTCCTGGGTGGTCATTCTGTGGCAGGCACTGGCTCAGCTCAGGCCACGTATTCATTGAGAGGACATGAATCTTTCTAGGGAGCTAGGAACAGTGGGCCACTCTCCCTGTCAGAGGATCCAGCTTTCTGTTGAATTTCATGGGGTGAGAAAGTGCAGAGTGGGAGGAGGGCCATCTCAGAGGAAAGGGCCCGATCTTTTTCTCTTTTTCTTTTTCGCTCAAGCAGTTGAGGGAGAAGGCACCCTGAGGAGAATAAAAACAGAAGTCCATTTCACTTATTTTCACCCTGTTAGGAGCCCAAGGACCGCCACAGTCCGCAGTTGGTTTGTTACCTCCTATGTTTTCCCAGTGCTTAGCAATGAAGCTCTTAAAACAAATGTTCACTTCGAGGTCAAAAATGAAATGACAGAGCTGAGGAAACTATTCCCCAGCCCAAAGTCAGGCTTGGAAGGAGAAATCCGTGTGGATGGGATCACAGGGAGCAGGAGAGTCACGTTGGCAGGATGAAGAGGTCTGATTGAAACCCATCAACATGGGTTTTCAGACAAACACTTAAAGAAAGACCTCACAGGTAGTAATATATAAACAAGGATAGCACCAAGCCAGGGAGACGCAGGGGACTGAGAATGCAGCCAGCTAGCCAGAGCCATTCGAGCTGATTTCTGAAGGAGAATAAATGTTTGGTCAGTGGATGTTGTTAGTTGCCTTTAAATTGGCTCCGACTCATGGTGATACTGTTGTTGTGTACTGCTGAGTCAGAACCAACCCACAGCTGACCCTCCAGCAGGTTTTCAGAGGCAGTTAATGCCCGGGAGGAGATTGCCCATCCTTCTCCCACGGAGCAGCTGGTGGATCCTAACTGCATGCCTCAGGGGTTGCAGTTAAATACAAGATAATAAATGTTGCCCGCTCCTGTGTCAGCCTTACGATCATTGATATGGCAAGTCCACCGTTGCAACAGCTGTGTATCCTGAATGCCTTCCAACCTAGGGGCTCATCTTCCAGTACTGCATTGGGCAGTATTTCGTGGTGATACCTAGGGTTTGCAATGGCTAATTTTCAGAAGTGGATCACTAGGCCTTTCTTCCTAGTCTTATTTTGGACAGTGGCGTGAAACTTGTCTACCATAGGTGATCCTGCTGGTTTTTGAAATGCTGGAGACATTACTTCCATTACTGTAGCATCACAGAGATCACCATGGTATGACAAACAGATTGATGCATGGTGGGCAATGAATGAGAGAGAACATTCTTGGTAGAGGGATAAGTCAGAAACACATCGGAGAAGGGGAGAGGGTTTGTCCCCTTGAGCAGAGGGTCCAAGAGGATTAGGACTAAGGGCTCTGGAGGTCCCATGAGCTAGATTCCGACAAGTAGGAAAATGCTCCCTCTTCACCAACCAGTATATCCCTCCCGCCTCTGCCCCAAACCCATCCTCCAGTTTCTTTGGCCACATCTCTGAAAAACACCAGTGCAAAAGCTAAGAGTCCAGGAAGAACTTAGCAAGCAGGCTGAGTTTGGCTTCGATGGTAAAAGGAGGCAAATCTGAATGTTGCAGTACTCCCTGTACTCAGGTGTCCAAGAAAACTCTGGAGTCATTAAGATGAGTAGCTTGGAGCCAGGCCTTGCTCCATGTGCAGTGGGCCGAAGGGTGGTCAAGTCATGGCTTTTGAGTAGGAGCTGGTGCATAGCTGATCCTCCATTGGGTGTCTGAAGCTGTGAATCACACAGAAGGAGATGGACCAGCTTTCTCCCAAGGAGCTGCTGTGGGGCTCAAATCACCAGAGAGACTAGGCCTTTAGCAGTGCAGCTCAAGGCGGACTCTGCCAGCAGGCCCAAAATGAAAAGCTGCCTGTGACCAGGCCTAGTGAAGGCTGGAGAGGCAGACATGGCAGACACCAAAGGTGTGTGTTGAGGGGAAGCGTCACTCTGCAGCTGCATCCACCACTCTTTCCCAACTTTTTCCCCAATAATTTGAGACATTTGCATAGATGTTTCTCCACCCACTTTCCCCTGCTGCTCAAGGTTCTCTGATACCAATAGTTTGTGCTTGATTACTAACCTAAAGGTTGACCGTTTGAACCCACCTAGTGGTGACACACAAGAAAGGCCTAGCAATCGGCTTCTATAAAGAAAACCCTGTGGAGCAACACTGCTGGGCAACACATGGGTGTCATGAATGGACTTTAGCCAGAAAGCAACGAGGGACTCCTGTCATCCTTCCTAGGACCCAGCTTTGTCTGCTTTGGGAAGTGAGCCTCTGGATTTTTCTGGTGCTCCCCACCACATTCCCTTTCCTTCCTCACTTCCTGCCTTGGCTTCTATCACTCTTTCTCTTTATACATCTCCCACACGGGAACATGGGCGCCCCAAGGGCAGGGAGCGTGCCTTCTTCATAGGATTCCTAGCACATAGTGTCACACCTGACACACCGTAAATGCTTGACAGATAGTTGTGGAAGAAATGAATGGTGCCTGCCAAATGAAGCTGTATATGAGGCTGAAATGAAAAAGTCCAAGGAAGTTTGCAGACTAAGTCATTGGGAGAATGAAGATTTGAGCACAAATAAATGAATGTTAAAAACAAAACAAATCCTAGTTTGGAAATGGACAGTGGTGATGGTTGCACAGCTTGTTGAACGTAACCAATGTCACTAAATTGTACATATAAAAAATTGGAGAATATCTTTATACACACATATAATATATATCTTTATACACACATATATGTATATATGTGTGTGTCTTTCATTGTTTTTGTTCAGACATTCCTCTAGGTCGTATAGCCCTGGTGTACAAGTTGCCGTCCCGCGATCACTTGTGGTTGCTGTGAGGCTGAACACTGTGACATGGATGTGTCAAATGCGTTAATGGCTGGTTACCCAGTGCGGACAGAGAGTGGGGTGGAGCTCCCCGATTAAAACAAGCTTGGAAGGAGGAGTGGCATCCACTTCCATAATAGCTTGCCTCCGGAAACCCTATGAACCTGGAGAGAGGATGAAAGACACCCAAGTATCAAGGACTCTCCTTCATAGGGTTGCTATGAGTCGCCTGCTACTCGACGGCACTTAACAACAACAACAACAACATATATGTGTGTGTATATATGTGTGTGTGTGTGTGTGTGTGTGTGTATATATATATATATATAATGATAAAACAAAAGAAAATTCCCAATCATTTTCAGGTGATGGGATGCTGGAAGGGAAGAGTGCCCACCTACCACTTACCACATGGAAGAGTGTTATGCATTAAACTGTGTCCTCCTAAATTCTGCATGCATTTGGCTTGGCTGTGATTTGCAGTATTTTGTAAAGATCTTCCATTTTATGATCTGATGTAATTATCTTATGTATTGTAAGTCCTACTCTCCAAGCTGGGAAATGTAGAGCCAGCACCCTCCCCAAGCTGAAGTGCAGGTGGCTATGACAATAGGCTCAGACATAACAACAATGATTACAGTGCGTTTCACTCTGCTGTACACGGGGTAGCGCAGAGCTGAAGCCAAGTCAATGGTACCTAACAGCTGTAATGTTATGTTTATTAAAACCACCTGATGATGGTACTGCTAGCAGAGTGCACTAATTAGCTAGAGGGAGCCCTGGTGGCCTAGTGGGAAAGGAGTTGCACTGCCAATCCAAAGTCGGGCAGTTTGAATCCACCAGCTCTCCACAGGAGAAATATGGTCAGTCTACTCCCATATGATTTACAGCCCCTGAAAGCATGCTGGAGGGTCATCTACGAGTTGCTTCTGACTCCACGGTGCACAACAACAACAAGAAGGACAAGATAACTAGAGAATTCTGATGACGCAAGCCTCGGGAAGTTGTACACTTAACCCAAAGGTCATCCTTCTCTGGAGGCTTGAATCACTGATAGAAATGGACAATCTCTTTCTGTGTGATTTATGGATTTGGGAACCCAATGGAGGGGTTATGATTCAATACCAATGAGAAAGAGAAAAAATAAAACAGAAACAGGGCTAAGGAATGGGTCCACAAGGGCAATGAGTTTGAGGAACCTGGCACCTGGGGAGCAGGACTGATGAGAGAGCCTGCACCCGGAGCAAACATGTGTATAGACCCAGGGCAGGTTGAGCCAGGGTTTAGACAAGGGAGCGCTGGAGTAAAGAGATACAGCTCTAGAAAGACAGCCCAGTTTCCTGCCACTCAGCAGAGCACTTTGAAGCTCCTCACTCCTCTTTGGAGTGGCCCAAGCCTGAGACAGGTCCTTATTCTGGGCCCAGGGTCACAGATGCCTCTTCATTTGAGCCCCTTGCTGCAGGTTTCCTATCCCCTGCCCTCCTGGATCAGGGTATAGACCAGGCCAACCCATCATCAGGTTTGACTGCAGGGCACCCACTGTTGTTGTTGTTGTATGCTGTCCAGCTGGAGCCGACCTATAGCTGACCCTCCAGTGGGTTTTAAGAGGCAGTTAATTGCACAGAAGGAGGTTGCACATCCTTCTCCTACAGAGCAGCTGGTGGATTTGAACCACATGCCTTTGGGATTGCAGTGTAGCTTCTTACCAAGGCTACTAGAGTTTCACAGAGCATCCATGTTGTTGTTGTTTCTGTGTACTGTCAAGCTGGAACCGACTCATGGCTTACCCATCAGTGGGTTTTCAGAGGTAGTTTAATTGGACGGCAACTGACCATCTTTCTCAAGGAGCAGCTGGTGGATTTGAACTGTGTGCCTCTGGGATTGCAGCATATCTCCTTACCACTAGGCCATCAGAGCTCCCTTAGGCAACCCTTAGTATATGTAAAAAATCCTGGAGGCCACTCTTAGGTCTACAGTTCCCTGCTGAGGCTGGCAACCTTGAAGCTGTCCAGAGCCGGGGTGGGAGGTGGGAGCTAGAAGCCGGCTAGGGAAGCCGGACCAGCTCCCCAGAGCCTGCCCACCAGTGATGCTCCTTAAAGGAATGCAGTAAACAAGGAGAAGCTCAGGCCCCATGGGCCAGAGGTGGGGGGTAGGCCTGAGAGCCATCTTACATTCCATCCTCTCCACGTTATCCCAAAGGGCTGAGCAGCTGGGGAGAGATCAAGTTTGTTTTGCCAAACCAGAGAGTTTTCAGTGTCAGGCTAAGCCAACAGCTGGCCTCCACTGGCTGCCATCTTTACTGGCATCACTCTAGATGCCCTCCACCCTCACCACATCACTCCTGACCCTCTTGCTGTTGGGGACAGTGCAGGGACAAGAGTGAGACTTAAAGAGTGGCTAGTCATTATCCAGCTTTCTGACACCTAGCATGTAATAGCGAATCCTGCTTTATTGCTTGGGCAGAATTCGATATTGTCTATCAGCCCTCAATTCTAGAATGTTTTCCTCCTTCAGTATCTGTCATACTCTCTCCTGTTTTCTCTTAGGTCCCTGACAGCTCCTTTGCAATATTTTTCAATGTCCTTCTTCCTCTGTCTACTACTCCAATTGTATTTTCAAGATTTTTTTTAAATGGATTGAATTGTATACTCAAAAAATATATGTTAAGGAGCTCTGGTGGCTAGCAGATAGGGACTTGGGCAGCCAACCCGGAAGTAGGTGGTTTGAAACTACCATTTGCTCTGTGGGAGAATGATGGACAATGAATTCTTATGGAACTTACAGCTTCTGAAAACCTACTGTAGGGTCAGCTATAAGTTGGCTCTGACTCGATGGCAATGTGAATGAGTGAGTGAGTGAAAAATGGATGTTGGAATCCTAACTCGTGCTTATGGATCGAATCCTATTAGGAAATAGGATTTTCTTTGTTATTTTAATGATATCATATTTGAATAAGGTAAATTCTAAATCTACTAACTTCTGAGTTATTTCTTCTTTTTTTTTAAATAGCATTCAGTTTATTACAAATATTTAGTATTGGCTTCCCATATTCCCCCCTTTTATTTTTATCATAATTATGTTATCATCTAGATGAGCATCCTTTATACACAAATTAAACATAATAAACTCAAAGAAATACTTTCAAAAATCTCCATATGATCAGAAGGATTCAGGTTGAATATTCCTTGAAAGTCTGTTTTAACTGTCCCATTGCCTCAGTGAGTTATTTATTAAAAGGAAAACAAAGTAGAACGGACACAGTCACACCTATGGGAGAACATAGAGAGATGTCATGCCTTGGAAATCAGAGACTTAAGGAATATTTAAAGTTACTGACAAAGGAAGAATCTAGACATGGAAATTTAGCCTCTACAACTTTGGGAAAATAAGATTTTGTTCTTTGAACCTGGTCACTTGTGCTATTTTTGTTATAGCAACATGAAGACACTAAGACACTCTGTTCTAAGCTTCTTGTGTTTTCACTCTCACTCACCCTGGGTGATCCCATCCACTCTGATGAGCTCACTTGTGGTCTATGTTCTGAGGTCTCTCTCATGGGTATCTCTGAAGTTCACTACTGAGCTTCAGACTCTGAACTCAATGTCTGATAAACACATCAGCTTATACATTCCCAAGTTTTGAAAAATTGCATTTTTATGCTTCTTTCTCTGTCATACCAAATCCTGCTTGCCTCAATCTTGGCGAACAGGTCCCCTAAATATCTACTGATGCAATCAGAAACCTGGATGAGGTGTAGACAGGAGGAATATGTGAGCAGAGGTAACCTGGATCTCTCAGCATATGTGTCAAACTTGGCTAGGTCATTATTGCCAGTATTATACAATTTCTTCCATTTTGTGATTTGATGTAAGAGGGTTTTGTGTTTTGGTTTTTTATGGCCTGCATCCAATGTACACAGATGCTCTGGTAAATTCTTTCACTCTCTCAATCCTGCATTCAATTAGTCATCATCTGTTCCTGGGACATGAGCCAGCAACCAGCTGCCTGACCTGCAGAATTTGGACTTTGCCAGCTCCTGAAAACCTGTGAGTAAACTTCATCTGATCTGCCAATTTTTAGCTCATCACCCTTGCAAACACGTCAGTTAGGAGAAGCCGCTAATCTGACACCTGACCGATAGATTTGCCTCACAGATCGGGGCTCAGCTGTGTGAGCAATTTCCTTGAAGTAAATCTTCTCCATATATTTATACTCATGGGGAAACTATACCTAGCCCAAGAAGCTATTATCCATATAGAGCAAGGGGCATTGCATGGTTTAAAATTTTAGAAAGGTGTGCACCAGGGCTGTATCCTGGTTCCATACCTATTCAATCTGTATGCTGAGCAAATTATTAAAGAAGATGGACTTTATGAAAAAGAATGTAGCATCAGAATCAGAGGAAAACTCATTAACAACCTGCATTATGCAGATGATACAAACTTGCTTACTGTGAAGGAGGAGGACTAGAAATGCTTTCTACAAGAGATCAAAGACTACAGCCTTCAGTATGGATTATATCTCAACACCAAGAAAATGAAATTTCTCACCACTGGGCCAATAGGCAACATCATGATAGATGAAGAAAAGATACTGTCAATGATTTCATCTTGCTTGGATCCACAATCAACACCCATGGTAGCAGCAATCAAGAAACCAAAAGATGTGTTGCACTGGGGCAATCTGTTATCAAAGAAAGACCTCTCCCAAGTGCTAGAGAAAGGATGTCAGTATAAAAACTAAGGTGCACCTGATCCAAGCCTTAATATTTTCAATTACTTCCTATGCAGCTGAAAATTAGACAGCAACTAAGACAGACTAATGAAGAATTGAAGTCTTTAAATTGTAGTGTTGGAGAAATATATGAGACATCCCATGAGACAAATCTGTTTTAAAGGAAGTGGAAGCAGAGTGTTCCTTAGATTAAATAAAACGAAATTTCATTTCACTTACTTTGGGTAAGGTTCAGATCTGTTGTTCATAGTATTGATATGAGGCATAGTTGACTTGATGGCACCTAAGAACAACATGAATTTTTATATATACTTTGACAATGACGAGGGATGATAGAAGGAGAATTGATGCTTTTGAGCTATGGTGCTAGACAAGAGTATTGAATATACCATGGAGTGCTAAAATAAACAGATTCATTCTGGAGAGCATGGAACCAGGCTGCCCCTTGGAGGCAAGGATTCTGAGGCTTCGTCTAACATACTTTGGGCATGTTGCAAGGACAAACCAGTGCTTGGAGAGGGACATCATGTTTGGGAGGGTGGAGGAATAGTGCAGGAGAGGAAGAACCTCAATGAG
Organism: Elephantulus edwardii; assembly: GCF_000299155.1. Lineage (NCBI taxonomy): Eukaryota > Metazoa > Chordata > Mammalia > Macroscelidea > Macroscelididae > Elephantulus > Elephantulus edwardii. The sequence continues at coordinate 1,486,325 of NW_006399840.1, read as the reverse complement.
ATAGATTGATTCAGAGACTAGGGTAATGGGGGTAGATGTGTCAGAGACAATAAGGTTGGTGCAGGATAGAGCAGGGTTTAGGGCTGTTGTATATAGGGTTGCTAAGAGTCGCAGATGATTTGATGGCAAATAACAACAACAACAATAATATACTTTTGGTTTGCTCCACCAGAGAACCGAACCTAGAATACTACTAAAGAATACTAGAATACTACTTCCCTTTTCTCCCTCAACCAGCTTGAGATTTTTTTTAAAGAGGCTGTGAAATGAGCTATTTTATAAAAGTGGTTGAGCTATCTCAGCCTACTCATCTTCTACATGTAGATAATGCTACAACTTTCACATTTGTTGTCGACTGAGGGTAAAGAATAAAAACTGAGACAGAACACCCAGAATGGAGGAGAAACAGAGTATAATGCAGGAGGCGAACAGCACTGAAGTGCTGAACCCAACTTCCCAGTGTCTTTATTGAAAATTGCCAGAGATCAAATCACAATGAGAATTCTGTACAAATGACGCTAAGCTCTTTCTATTTAAAACCTTATGCTTGACTCAGGAGGGAGGGTTTAGCAAATACAAGAATTGTGTAAATGCTTAAGGTCTACCTTAGCACTTAACCCCTGTGAACACCTAAGGTCTGTCTTGGTGCATCAGGGGGGAATTTTAGCTTGTATCCAAGCCTCCCTCATATCTTGCTATAACATTTGGTTTATTATAAATATTTAGTATGAAATTTGGCTTCCCACACACATCTGCTGGATCAATAGCTTCTCTCCATCCTCACTGACATCACTTGTGCCCAGGCCATTGTCACTTCTCGTCTGCCTCACCTGTGGCTGACCTCCTGTAGAAAGTCTCCACACTGCAGCCTCAAGGACTTTTCTGAAGGATTAATCTTCTCAGTTCACTGTTCAAAACCTTCAATGTTCTCAGAATAGAATAGAGTCTAGACTCACAGACCCTTCACAGTGTGGTCACTGAACTCCTTCTCTCAGTAGTCTCTCTTGGTGGCCCCATCCACAGTCAACTCAGCCCTATTGGCCTATTCATGTTTCCAGGAGGAAGTCTGGCCTCAGGGCCTTTGCAACAAAATTCCTGCTAGTTGGAAAATTCTTCTTCCCACACCCAGTCTGGTTAACTCACTGTTGTTATGTTGTTATATGCCATTGAGTCAGAGCCAACTCATAGCTGACCATCCAGCAGGATTTCAGAGGCTGTAAATTGCACAGGAGGAGATTGCCTAACTTTCTCTCATGGAGCAGCTGGTGGAGTCAAATCTCGTGACTTTGGGTTGACAGTACATCTCCCTACCTGCTAGGCCACCAGAGCTCCCTCTCCATTTAAGTGCTACCTTATAACTAGAGATGTTCCTCTTTATTGTCTTTATTTTTGTTGCCACTGAAAACATACACAGCAACACATCCACCGGATCAGCTGTCTCCATGTGTGCAATTCAGTGACACTGAAGGTTACATTCCTCAAGTTGTGCAATCATTCTCAGCCTCCTTTTCTCAATAATGCCTCCAGCATCCACATGAACTCGCTGCCCCCAAGTTGTCCTTTAACTGGGGAGGTTTATTGTGAAACACAATATAAAGCAGTAAGCAAATAACTAATACCCAGACCATCTAGATGATGAAAAAAAAACCACCCAAAACACCACCACCACCCCAGCAAAATTACAAGCAAACCAAAAGTGTCAGTAAATAAAAGAATTCATTTTTACAGCAAAAGTAAAATCAGATGAAGAATAACAGGATCCCTCAGGCCAGCTAGGAAGAAAAGAAGTGAGGGGGGAGGGAAGCAGGGTCCCGGCCATGGCTAATCTTCCTGCTCAGCCCCAGCCCAGGCCCAGCAAGGTCAGGGCCACACTTACACGGCTGCGCCCAGGGCCTACTGGGGAGCCTCAGCCTCGCCTGGTTCTGTTCCCATTGCCATGGAATCTGTCCCAGTGATAAATATTAATGCTGAGCAGAAAGGCTGAGTAGGTCTCAGACAACTGCTTCCAACTCTGGAATAAACAGAAACGCACAGCTCATTCTTACCCCCCAGCACGATCCCTGGGGGAAGGAGTGATGGCCAAGAAAAGGGCACGGGTTTGTGGACCTGGGAAAGAGAGGAAGTTCAATGCCATTATGTAGCTCAAGACGAGGCTTCACACTGGGTCTGAGTGTCACCCTCTCTGCCCTTGTAATTAATGGAAAGGTTAAGCAAAACAAAGCTGTTCCCGTGGATTGGACATCAAGTCCTGACAACCTCAGATGAATCAGAGTAGAGCTCCATAGGATGTCAGTGTCTTGATTTTCAGCAGTAGTTCACCAAGTCTTTCTTCAGAAATACCTCTGTGTGGAGCTGAACTTTGAATCTTTGAGTTAGCACACGAGCATGTTAACCATTTGGACCATCCAGGGAAGCATAGGAAAGATATATTTTGGGGAAAAGACATTGACATGAAAACTGGAGCAGATCAAACTCTCTTTAACAAGGCTGGCCTCTAGCGTTGAATGCGTCCCTGAGCCCTGGAAACGTGTCTTGTCATTCTCAACTGCTTTGCACCTTCAAGGGAAAGAACTGTTAGTGAAAGTGACTTCCAATAGAGAAAGGTGACTGGTTGGGGAGGAGTAAACAGGGGTCCTGAGCCTTCCAGAAGTCCAAGAAGAGCTGCTGACAGAGGAAGGAATTGTGAGGAATGTTTGCTTGCCGGTTAGACTCTTGCTCTTTCCACGTTTTCCTGCAAGTGGAGAGAAGTAGAGGGGTTTCGAGGTGGAAATTAAGCCTTCCACCGGTAAGGCCTTCAGAATCCGTAACGTTCAGTTTCTGTCCCGAGCCGTGGAGTGCCCACCTCCAGGGAGCGGAGCATTCTTGAAGCCAGTCTTCCCCACCAATGAAAGACCAGGCCCAGTGTTCTCAGCCCCAGACCTAAATGTTTTGTCAACTGGTCTGGTGACTCATACTGGGAAGCTTGCTGCAAATCCCATTTTTGGGGAAACTAGGAAATCTCTTTGTTAAAGACAAACAAGTTGCCTTACTCGGCTCACTGAAATGTCTGCCTGGTGCTCTGTGCTGCCTCACTTTATCTCAGCACACACCAAAACTCCAGCAAGTTTGGAAAACATGTTCTAGGGAGCTGCTTAAATGTAAGCTATTTGTCCCAGAGCCGGGTCCCTTTTAGGTCCTGGAACACACTGTCCTCATGCTGCCTGGGCTGTGAGCAGAGCTTTGGCTCGTGCACAGCCCCTCCTGACTCTTCTCAACAGAAAAGGCTATTGAGGCCTAAATCGGGCCAGCTCTGTGTGTGTGGGGCCTAAATCGGGCCAGCTCTGTGGGGGGTGCCGTACCTCCCGGGCCCCAGGCTCAGCAGATCTGGGTACTAGGTTTAACGTTCTGCTGTCACCATCTTGGAAGTCTTCACAATCTTTAGACAATGGGCCCTGCATTTTCATTTTGTACTCATCTAACTACGTCCCAAATTCTAGACTTAGTAAAAACAGGAGCAGAGGGTGTCAATGCTGGAATGTGGCTCTATTTTCCTGCCTTCTCCATCTCCAGGAATGGCAGCACCGAACGAAACCCCCACATCAGCCTTTTCCCTTCATGCTCCCTGCCACCATCTTGGGTCCTACCTCCCTAATAGAGATCAGGTGGCTCTCTACTGGCCCCATTGAGGACGCTGAGATTGGGGCCACCATCATCTCTTGCCTCCCAATGGGTCTCCTCGCCTTCTATCCTACTGCACTTTGCTTCACCTGCACAGTGGAGCCAGGGAGGTCTTCTAAAATGCGACTCTGATTCATGGAGCCTGGGGTTCTCAGAAGGAAGCCTGTGCCTGGCTCCACGTTTCCATCCATACGGAAGGTACACGCCCACTGGGTGTCTTTAGCCTGGGTGCCCATTTATATGGCACTCCTCAGACTTCTGAAGCTCAGAGAACTTTGGATGCATCGTCTGTGGAAAGTTGCGCTGCTAAGCCCGAGTCAGTGCCTCTTTGGCAGTTTGAACCCACCAGAAGCTCTGTGGGAGAGAGATGGGCAGTCGCCTCCCAAGTGATTTATAGCTTCTGACAACCCACTGGTGGCTCTGTTGTGAGCTGACTCTGACTCAGCAGCAATGAGTTTGATATTTTTTTTAGCTTAGCATGTTCCCACCCCCCAGCCCCACCTCCCCAGCTAACTTGGCTTCTCCCTCTGCCTCCTCCTCCTCCTCCTCTTCCACCTCCTTAGTTTTAAGGGGTTTATTATGGAAAATTTCAGTTGTACACAAAACCAGAGAGAGAGAGAACAGTATAATGAGCCCCAAGGTTCCCACCACCCAGCTTTAATGGTTATCAGCATATGGCTGATCTTGCTTCAGCTCTACTCCTACTCATTTTTCTCCCACTCTCAGATTATTTTGAAGCAAATCCCAGGTATGTTATTTCATATATCAATATTTCAGCATGAATCTCTAAAAGACAGAATGAGAATCTTTTCAAAAAGTTAACTAAGTTACTTAGCATTAACATTACTTAGAATTAACATTTCTTTCAAAACACAGTACAAGGGCCCTTTCATCTGTCTCATCCTTACCCGTCCCCTGTAGCAGACAGAAGGAAGGGAACTGCAAATAAGATCAAGCCATTGAATCAGGGCTGTGAAGGGTCCCCTCTGCTTGTGCCAGGAGGATCCAGTGAATATACAGTGGGGGTGGGGATGGGGGAGGATGGGCAAGGAGTGTGGGAGAAGTAAAACTTAGAGGAGGCCTCAAGGAAGTAATTTTTACAGAAAAGATGGGGAATAATTTTCTTAGCAAAAGGAACAAACTGGTAAAAGTGTGTGCTTTGTTAAAACTTGGCACCCCCAAGGATTGTTGAGAAATCCTCTGGAACTGGAGTGGCACAAAAGAATCAGGAGTGGGAAATGACAATGGAACCATACCCTAGGGCCAGATCACAGCACACACATATTATGCTGAGGAATGTGGTCTTCAACCAGTGGACCATGGTGAAGCACACAATTGAAATCTGATTGAAGTGGCAATCCAATGTGTGTTCTTAGGAAGGTAAGCCTGTCTACCACTTGAAGGATGGGTCTCACTTTGCAAGAAACTAGAGGGAAAGAGACCAATTAAGAGGCTACAACAAAAATCCAAGCAAGAAATAATGAGATCCTGAGCCAAGATTCCTCTACTAAGGGAAGAGATGAAGTCCATAGAGGCATCTGTGGGTACAATGAGGTACCCCAGAACTCTTTCCAGAGAGGAATAAAGAGTAATCCAAGATTTCAATTTGGTTGACTAACAAATCGGCATCAGTGAGGCGAAGGAAAGAGATCTGGGCTTGAAATGTAGATTTGTGAGTCACTGGTACACACGTTGCACTGAAAATCACAGGAGTAAATAAGGTGTCTCTGGACAAAGAGTAATTGAGGAGAGGAAAGGGATTTAAGCACTAGGAACAAGGAAACTGCCACATTATTTAATAAGACTCACATCTTCCAATGTTGATGAAATCACAGCCACTAAAATAACTGTAATACATCAACAATAACACATGAAAGTGTTCTTCCAATATGGGGAATTTGGAACCCTGGTGTACAGCTCCTCTGGAAAACAGTAGTTCCTCTAAAAATGAAGCATAGTTTTGTTGTCGTTGTTGTTAGATGCCACTGAGTCAATTTGAACTTACACTGACCCTATTTAAAGAGAACGAAACCTGCCTAATCCCACACCATCCTTATAATTATTGTCGTGGCTCATTAAGTCCATCGTTGCAGTCACTGTGGCAATCCATCTCATCGAGGGGGTCTTTGTATTTTTGGCTGACATTGTACTTTTCCAAGTAGGATAGCCTTCTCCAGGGACTGGCCTCTCCTGACAACAGGCCCAAAGTTGACAGGCTCATTATCCTTGCTTCTAGGGTACATGCCAGCTTCCAAGACAGATTTGTTTGCTCTTTGGCAGTCTATGGTCTATGACATATATACTCTTCTTCAGTACTACAACTCAAAGGCATCAATTAATTTTCCATCTTCTTTATTCATTGTCCTATTTTCACACACATATGAAGCAATGGAAAGTATTCTCTTGAGTTAGGCACGCATATCTTTATTGTGACAGCCATGCTCTTTAGCACTTTAAATAGACCTTTGACCCAGCAATTCCACTCCTAAATTTAAAAAAAAAAAGGTTATATGGATGGTTCCTGCATCATAAGGAAGAAGCCTAATCCATGGACAGGATTGGAGAGGAACAAAAGAACCTTCAAAGGAGAGAATTCACTGCCATAAATTAGTTTCTGATTCCTGGCAACTCTGTGGAATAAAATAGAACTGCTCTCATAATTTCTAGGGCTAGAAATTTTTTTTTCCGTGGGTGGTATTGAGGGCTAGAAATTTTTACAGAAGAAGACTACTTCATTTTTCTCCTACAGAGAAGCTTGTGGATTTGAACCACTGACCTTTTTGTTAACAGCCAAATACCTTCGCTATAGAGTCCCAGACTCCCCAAAGGAGAGCCAGGATGGCAACTTTGAAGAAAAGAGGGAAGCTGCAAAGAAGGACAAGGAACGGAACCAGGATTCTGAGATTCTGCTGGGCAGGAGAAGGAGTCCCACTGGAATGGTCTGGGGTTCTTCCTGACAGTCATTTTCAGGGTCTTTTTTTTTATATATAGAAGAAGGTACAAAAGTTTATTATTTTTTTTTTACAGAGGTTTTGGATTTCCATTCATTCATTGCCGCAATTTTCTCCCTTCCCACCCCTCCCCACCAGCTCACTTCCCCCTCCGAAGAGAAAAAAAAATTTCTTCTTTAGTATACAATTCCCATGTCCCCTCCCCCCCCCCCCCCACCCCGAGTACACTTCTCTATGCAACCTTAATTCTGGATTCCCATTTTCAGGGTCTCTTTAAGGGCAAAGTAGAAGCCAGTCTCTCATCTTAGAGCACAGATTTCAGGTATGATGACAGGAGAGCTGCTGGCTTGTGAAAGAGGATGTTTCATAAATGGTAAATAAGCAAACACATCTTTCACTCAAGTAGAAGCACGAGAAGACAGGAGGGGGTGATATTTTGGGGTTTGGGGTGTGTGTTTTGTAGGGTTTGGGTTGGGTTTGGTTTTTTTGTGTGGGTTTTTTTTTGTCTGTGAAGTTTGCACTCTTTGCAACAACTTAAAACTAGAAGTAAGACTTCAGGACCTCCTGCCTCTGCTACCATCTCTGTGTGGCCCTGGTAAGCCTCAGGTTCTGTATCTGTTGTCAGTAGCTGCTGTGGAGCCATTCTCTAACTCATGTTAGGGACCCATGTACAGTGGAAGGAAATGTTGCCCAGTCCCTGCACCATTTCCAGGCTCAGCTGCAGTTTGGATCAATCTGCTCCATAGGATTTTCACTGGCAGATGTTTGCAAGTAAATTCCCAGGCTTTTCTTCCTGGTCCATCTTACTCCAGGAGCTCTGCTGAAATATGTTCAACATTATAGTGACGAACAAGCCTCCAATGACAGACATGTGTTGGCTGCAGATGGAGTGCAATTGCTAGATAATGAGCCAGAATCTTCTACTTGAAAGGCAAGACTTTACTCCTGAACCACCTAAAGCAGCGGAAAGTGCATCTATCCTATTGCCCTTACAAGAAGACTATGGAGGCTCAGGTGAGATAACGTATGTGAAAACCCATGAAGGTCAATAAAAACATGGTGCATCGTTGTTGTTAGGGGCTGCTAAGGTGATCCCCAAATCAAGGTATCCCCATGTGTTAGCAAGTAGAATTGCTGTATAAGGTCTTCTTGGCTATACTCTTTTTTTAAAAATTAATTTTTAATGAAAATTTACAGACTTTGGATTCCCATTCATTCATTGTTGCAATTTTCTTCCTGCCCACCCCTGCCCCACAGTACACTCTCTCTTTGAAAAGTAAAAGAAATAATCTTTCATTGCTTCACAATCCCTCTCCCAGGTCCACTCCACTATGCAGCCTTTGTTCTGGACTCCTGTCATGACAATGACATATCCCTTTTAAACAGTTTTCTCCTTCATCTGTTTCAATGCAGTATATATTATTTATCCCATCCTTTCTCAGTCTCCCCCAAACCCCAATGTCAGTCCTATTTTACAACAGTGACACTATGCAGCATTTGTCCCTTTGTGACTGAGATATCTCACTCAGCATAATGTCCTCCAGGGTCACCCATTTTGAATAATATTGTATGAATTTCTTATTTTTCAATGCAGCGTAGTATTCCATTGTGTGAATATACCAGAGCTTCTCTATCCATTCGTTTGTTGATGGGCACTTAGTTTGTTTCTAATTCCTTGCTATTGTGAACAAAGCCGCAATAAACATAGGTGTGCATTTATCTGCCTGGATGGCAGTTATGGTCTCTTTGGGGTATATTCCCAACATTGGAATTGCTGGGTCAAATGTAATCTCTATTTGCAACTTTTTGAGAAAACGCCACACCGCCTTCCACAGTGGTTGCACTACTTTATACCTCCACCGACAGTGAGTAAGGGTTCCATTTTATCCACAATCTCGCCAGCATCTGTTCTTGCTGTTCTGTTAAATTTTGCAATTCTGACTGGGGTGAGATGGTATCTCATAGTTGCTTTGATTTGCATCTCTCTTAGAGCTAGGGATATTGAATATTTCTTCATGTGCTTGTTGGCCATCTGAATGTCTTCTATGGCGAAGTGTCTGTTCATATCCTGTGCCCATTTTTCAATTGGATTGTTTATCTTTATCTTGTTGTGGTGCTCCAGTATTTTATAAATTCTAGATATAGGTCCCTTATCTGACATGTCATTACCAAATACTTTTTTCCAGTCTATGGCTTCCCTTTTTACCCTATTGGAGAAGTTTTTGGATGTGCATAGGAATCTGATTCTTAGACGGTCCCATTCATCTATTTTATCTTCTCCTGGTTGTAGATTTTTCAGGATACTTGGAAGACTGTTTATGTTGTGGATTAGGACTTCCAGAGTTCTTCCAAGCTTTTTTTTTTAAAATGAAGTTTATAGCCCTTGGTTTTAGTCCTAAAGTTGATCCACCTTTGATCCACCTAAAGTTGGTTTTTGGGTAGGAAGTGAGGTGTGGATCTTGCTTGAGTCTTTTGAAGATAGTTTTCCAATTTTACCAGCACAATTTGTTAAAAAGGCTGTCATTTCCCCACTAAACTGATTTCATCTCCTTGTGAAAAATCAGTTGACCATAGGTAGGTGGGCTGATTTCCAGGTTCTCAATTCTTTTCCATTGGTCCATGTGTTTGTCATTGTACCAGTACCATGCTTAACCACAATGACAGCATGGTAGGATTTGAAATCAGGGAGTGAGATGCATCCTACCTTTTTTCTATTTTTAAGGAGGGCTTTGCTTATTCGGGGCTTCTTTCCATTCCAAATGAAACTGGAGATTGCCTTTTCCATCTCCTTGAAGAATGGGATTGGTATTTGTATTGGGATTGCATTGAATGTGTAAACTGCCTTTCGTAGTACCATTTTCACAATATGAGTCTTCCTATCCATGAGCAAGGGGTATTCTTCCACTTCTCCCGGCCTCTTTTTGTTTCATGCAGTAATGTTTTGTAATTTTTCTTTGAATAGATCCTTTGTGCTTCTGGCTATACTCTTAATGGAAGGGAGTTGCCAGAGTTTTCTTCCACACAATTTCTGGGTAGGTTTGAACCATCAACCTCTAAATTAGTAATCGAGCACAAATTACCTGTGCTATCTATGGACCGCCTAAGGCATTAGACTATAGAGTACTGAGAATCAACAATGTCAGTCCAGAGACTAAGGTGTGCATGATCCAGGCCACGATCTTCACAATTTCTTGTTGTGCATCAGAGAGCTAAACTCTGACTAAAGATGACAGAAGAATGAATGTTGTTGAGTTGTGGTGCTGGAGAAGAGCATTGAACATACCACGGACTGCCAAGAGAACAAATAGCTCTGTCTTAGAAAGGGTTGAAACCAATTTTCTCTTTGGAGGCTAGGATTCTGAAGCTCTGTCTCACATACTTTGGGCATGTGGCCAAGAGACTCTGATCCTTGGAGAAGTACAGCATGCTTGGAAGGGTGAAGGGACAGCACAGGAGAGGGAGACCCTGGGTGAGATGGATTGATATAGTGACTAGGGTAATGGGGGTGGGTGTGTCTGAGTCAGTGAGACTGGCTTAGGACAGGGCAGGCTTCAGAGCTGCTGTACAGAGGGTGACCATGACTCTCATGTGACTTGACAGCATATAACAACAACATTATGCTTTTAAGTTGAGTTACAACATAGAGTATGATGTCCCAAGACTGAGTTCAAACTCATGTTATGAGTTATTAAATATAAGCCATTCTTTCCTGATTTTTCTGGGAAGAAAAAAATGACTATTCATGGCTTGGAATTACGTAGGCTTAGTTAAAATGCATTGGAATGTCGTTGGGACAGAGCCCTCAGGAAGCAGGAGGATGGCGAAGACTCTTCTTAAATCTCAATTTTGACAAGACTGGAGCTCTGATTCTCATTGTAAGTGCTGACAATTCTTTATTTCTAAGATAAAGGGAGACCAGTAGCATCCGCTTCATCTCTAATCTGCACCATCTGACATGTCCCTGGAGTCAGAGGGAGACGGAGTGGGGGGTGCCGTTCGTAGGAGCTAATCCAACACCAGGAACTTGATCCTCCAAAAAATACCATGTGAGTCCTCGTATTTCCCTGCGTTGTGGATTGGTTGCCTTGTGAGCTCACCACCCGTTTCTTTATTTCCAGTGTCCAAGGAGGTCTTTTCTCTCCTTTCGGAGTTTCGTTTCACCCAACTGGCCATAAGTCTCAGCCGGGGAAAGAGTGTGTTGATGGTTCAATTTATCATCTTGTTTGGCTGACTCCATCTAACTAGGGATGGGCGCCAAAGGCTGAAAGAAGGAGCCTGTGTGAGGCTATGGGGATCGGCGTGCGGCCTTGGAAAAGAAATTTATTAGGAATTATGCAAATGCCCAAATATAGGCAAATAGTTGCCTGGAGCCATATGATGCTCTGTGAGAACACCAACTGAAAACGGTATTTAGGAGGACTTCTTAGTGACATAAGACAATGAGTACGACATGAAAAACAGCAAGGAACAAAATGTGTGTGTGCACAAAGCAAGCTGAACTAAAAGAAACACACTCCAAAAAATGGACAGCAGCTATGTTTACCTAATTAGACAAAAAAAATATCGATTACTTTCTTAATTCCTCCCTGTATTGCATTTGGTGAGACTTACTGCATTATAAGATGAATTTTTTAAAAGAAAATACACCTAGAAGAATAATTGTTGTTGTTGTGTACCATAGAATTGGAACCAACCCACAGCTGACCCTTTGGCGGGTTTTCAGAGGCAGTTAATCGCACGGGAGGAGAGCTGCCATCTTTCTTTAGTGGAGCAGCTGGTGGTCTCAAAACACATATGTACCTTCAGGATTGCAGTAGTTTCTTGCCACTAGGCCCAGAGCTCCCTAGAAGAATAACTAATGCCTTTGAATTATGGTTGTTGTTTTTGTTGCTGATTGCCTTCGAGTCAAGCACAACTCATAGTAGTCCTATGAACAAAAGGCCTGAAGCCCCTCTACAACTATCGACATTTATCAAAGTTCACAGAGTTTCCGGAGGCAAGTTGTTTAGGAAGTGGAGGCTATTATTGACTATCCCATGGACTGCTGGAAGAATGAGCAAATCTGTCTTGGAAATACAGCCAGGATGCTCCTTCGAAGGGTGATGGCGAAACCTCGTCTTATGTGCTTTGGGCGTGGGATCAGGAAGGATTAGTCTCTGCAGAAGGACATCACGCTTGGTAAACAGAGAGTCAGTGAAAGAGAAGCCCCTCACTGAGGTCCTGGATGACACAGTAGCTGCAGCAGCGGGATCAAGTGCAGTAACGATGGAAGGATGGCACAGACCCGGTGGCGCTGCTGTTGTATGTGACTCTTTATGCTTCAGAGTTGTCTTGACATCACTTAACAACAGCAGCAACAAGAACACATCTAGAAATAGCACCTCCTTGCTCTGCCTACCAACCCTACCTCTGCCTTTAAGAAAAGGGAGGCAGGGGCTAGTGGTGAAGCAAGAAGTCTCCCCAGCTGGAAAGCTCCTAGACCACTGGAACACTGCGGAGCACAGGGTCTTCAGTACTCTGGGGTCTTGATCAGACATTTGTTGGTTGATTTTAGAAAGTATGAGGGTTTTTTTAGTGGCTGCAGAGGGTCACTAAGTAACAGGCAGAAGATGAAGTTGCCATTTGCACAGGTAAGGTGATCTATCTTGGGGAAAATTGGCAAAAGCCAAATGTCAGTTCTTCTCAACCAGGATTCCAGGAGAAAACATTGAGCTCTTAATACCCTAACGTATCCATTGCACATCATGAGTTCATTTCTCGCTTAGGTATCTAGAATGATCGGAGTCATTTATCATCCTGAGGCAAATGGAAGAAACAGTCACTCAGTTGGTTTTTCTTCAGGGTTCATCTCTTGCAGAATCCCAGTGAGGGAAAAAAATGATCAGTTACCTGGGACAGAAGGACCCTCATGGCTCAGCTTTCAGCCATACAATGATGTTGTTGCTATGCACCATCGAGTCAACTGTGACTCAAAGTGAACAAGAGATCTGAACCTTGTCCCACCCTGTGCCTCCTCCACGATCTCTGATACTGTCAAGCTTTTTGTTACTGTCAACTCTGCCAATCCATCTCATTGAGGGTCTTCCTCTTTGTTGACCCTTCACTTTCTCCAACATGGTATCTTTTCCCAAGGACTGGCCCCTTCTGATAACATACTCAAAGTATGTGAGAAAAACCATCACTATCCTTACTTCTAAGGAGCACTCTGGTTGTACTTCCACCAAGACAGATTTGTTTGCTCTTTTGGCAGTCCATGGGATACCCAGTACTCTTCACCAATACTACAACTCAAAGTTATGGATTCTTCGTCTGTAATCCTTATGCATTGTCCAGTTATCAGATTCATGGCTTAGATCAGGCACATCTTAGTCTTTAGACTGACATCATTGCTCCTTTGGAAAAGTGCTTGACAGCAAACAGATTTCCCCAAAACAACATGTCTCTTGATTTCTTGACTGCTGCTATCATAGGTGTTGATTGTGGGTTCAAGTAAAATAATAATTAGAGTAATATAAAACAAACTCTGTGCAGATCATAACAAATGATGGATAACATTGAAAAGAATGGGAATCCCAGAACACCTAATTGAGTTAGGTAAAATCTATATAGAGAGAAAAGAACTAGCTATTCCAAGAGAACAAGGGAACATGATTAGAATCAGGAGCAACAATGAATGAATGAAAACCCAAAATATCTGTAAATGTTCATTAAAATTAATAAAATTCAATAATTTAAAAAAAAAAGAATCAGGAAAAGTGTGCCTCAGGGTCATATCCTTTCTCCACACCTACTCAATCTGTATGCTGAACAAGTTATTTGAGAATCTGTGAAGAAAAAGAACGTGGCAGTAGTATTAGAGGAAGACACATCACATCAACAATCTGCTTATACAGAATGACACACCCTTGCTTACTAAAAGTGGAGAAGGCTTGAAGCACTTACTGTAGAAGATCAAAGATTACAGCCTTCATATGAATTGCATCTTACTATCAAGAAAATAAAAATCCTCACCACTGAAGACCAATAGATAATATCAGGACAGGTCATCGAGCCAAACAATAGACAGGAGAACAATAACACCAGCGAGGTACTCATTCCATAGAATAACCAACCATGTTGTTGTTAGGTGCCATGAGCCAACCATGACTCATTGCGGCCCTATGACCAAAAGGCCATCTCTCACCATCTCTGATATGCTTGATCCCATCGTTACAGTCACTCAACCATAGAAGAGCAAAAGCATAGCATTTGCCTAAGGATAAAACCCTAAGGCAGAAAAGGGTACATAGGAGGAGGACTAACGGCAATGAGAATTACAGGAAGAAAGTAGCAAGAGCACAACTACATTGTATTTATTGTAATTAATGTCATAAAAGGAAACATATAGGAATGATAGAATGGAAAACCAGTATGCTTTGGAAACTTTCACTCAAAAGACAAATCAAAACCTCGATGAGATACCATCTCACCCCAGGAGCAGTGGCAAAGTTTAAGAAAACAACAAACAATAACTGTTGGAGGGGATGTGATAGGAACTCTTATACACCATTGGTGGGATTGTAAAATGGTACAACCACTCTGGAAGGTAGTTTGGCATTTTCTCAAAAAGCTGAACATAGAAATTCCATATGACCCAGCTATTCCACTGCTTGTAATTTACCCCGAAAAAATAAGAACTGAGGCTCAACTGAAGACTTATACACCCAATGTTCATAGCAGCAGCATTTCACCAGAGCAAGAACAAGGAAACAGCTCAGATATACAAACACAATTGAATGGACTGAGAAATTAGGGTACATTCACACATTTGGAATATTACGCAGCATGCAGGAGCAAGGATTTTGTAAATTAAGACCTGACTTGTGAGGAACTGGAGAGCAATATGCTGAGTGAACTAACTCAGTCCCATAAGCACAAATACTGTATAAAACCATTACTGTAGAATGAGTGTGTAAGGATCCAAGGTGGGGGGAGGGTGGAAGCAGAGGGGTGAGGATGGGCAGGGGAGAGGGAATCATCAAGTCCTACAGTTTGATGACTGGGGTGGTGGTGAAGGAAATTGGAAGAATCTTTTGTGAAAAACAATGTATTCGAACTTTGTAAATAAATCAGTACAAAATTGAAAAAAAAAAACCAAACCCAACACAACAAACAATGAAACCCCAGATTCTGATCATTTGTGTGCAATGATCCAATCCCAGCTTGGATCCACCTTTACTCCAGATTCATGACTGTGGTTCTGTAGGTTAAGTCTACATCCATCTTCCCACAAAAGAAGTATATCCAGACACTTCCAGGCCATCACATCCACACATCCAAACACTGTACTCCCAGGAAGACCGAGCCCTGTGAGTATTACAAGAAAGGCAGCTCCTTTTTCTGCTTTACGCATGGGATTCAAACGCAAGTCGGCTTATAGCAGATTCTTTAGACAAACCATATTATACTCTCCTTAGCTCTGGAGGCAAAGCTGTTGAAATTCTCCAGATATTTTAGGATTTCTCGCCAGCAGAAGAATCCAGATGATGGGAGTTGAAAACCCCAGCTGGCAAATGATTCTATCCTCTTTAGGGTATAGCTGTGGCCCCAGGGATCGCAGGAGAACTTTACTAGGTCAGGCTCCAAATGTCAGTCCCCAGAGAGCTAGAGAAGAGAAGAACAAGAAGAGAGGGGAAATGGAACAAGCTAAAGATGAGCCCTTGAGGTTCACTGTGTCCAGAACAAGCTGAAGTGGGGAGCTGGCAGTGACTTACCCCAACCATGCTGAGCCCACAGTGTAAACTGTTGCACTGATTTAATTGGCTTCATTGTTTACAGAAACAATCAAGGGGGATCACTGTCAAATCTCCCTCCATTTGAGAACTTGGACACAGAAATCATATCTTTCAGTCTCAGAAATGTATGGATGAAGTTGTAAGTCCTACATATGCAATCAAGTGGAACAGGAATGGTATTTGTAGACTGTTAAATCCTTTGTTCACTCAACAGACAATTTACTGAGCCAGACATTATGCTCATGTTGGGGACATAGATTTGCCCTCAAGAAGCCCGAAGTGAAAAAAGAAACAGACAATGCCAAAGCAGGCACACGTCTGTGGTCCAGGATGTGACAGAAGGTGCAGAGGGTGCTGGTGAATACAGAGGGGGAGTCATACAGCCCAGGCTGGAGAAACAGGGAAAGCTAGAAAAAGAAGAGGCTGAGAAAGCTAGGAGATTGGTCTACACTGAGCCTTGATCGAGGAATAGTGCCGTCTAGCCCCAATGTGGAGGGGGCATCATAGTCAGAGATGATGGTGTGTGCAAAGGCTTGGAGGAAACAAGAGGAGGCACTGTCCCTTGAGGGAATCCATGGCCATTGGAACAGTAGCAAAGTCAAGGAGAAGAGTATGAGTAGTTAGAAAGTTAGGTCGGCATCAGGTGGTCAGGTCCTTCTAAGCCATGTCAAAACCCCGTGCTGTCTAGTTAGCCCTAGCCCCTACTGACCCTCCATTGTGTTTCTGAGGCCATGGAGCTGAGCCATGGAAGGCTTTTCCATAGGGAACTGTCAAGATCATGATTCCATTGCATACTGAGATGCTGGCAACTGTGGGGATGATGGGTGGTGGTGAAGTGAGAAGAGAGGGAGGAAGGGAGAGCAGTGAGGAGGTCACAGCATTCTTCTACTTAGGAAAAGCTTTGAATGGCAGTAGAAGGGGAATGAGAAGAGGGGTGGAGTCAAGAAAGCTCTCTGAGAACCCACTGCCCACCAGTCAAATCCAGCTCCTGCTGACCTTGCCCTGCCAAGCCAAGGATGCAAATCTTGATGGGATGGGACTGTCCATCTTTCCCCCACACAGCGGCTGGCAGATTCAAACCACTGACTCTTGTTTGGCTAGCAGCCTAACACATAACATGCTCTGCCTTGCCACTAGAGCTCCCTGAAAGAGGGGGTGGAGCAGGAGAATTTTGCCCCCCCACCTACCCCCACTCCCCACAGGCTTATGACCCGGTTCAGCGTCATGCTACTGCAATTTATCAAAGTGTGGAATGCAGGAAGAAAAGCTGGGGTGGGATGGGGTGACGATGATTAATTTATTTTTGGACTAGTTGAATTTGAGACACTTGAGGTGTCCAAATGGCAGCTGAACGATCTGGAACTCAACAGAGAGATCTAGGCCAGAGATAGAGGCAGAGGATGCGGGCAGCAGCTAGATGTGTGGGGTTGGATGAGGGGACCCATGGGGACTGCACAGCAAGGGCAGAGCCCTGATGACCAATGACATTCAGGAGTGGGAGGAAAAGAGCCCTTGAAAGGAGACCAGGAAGGGACAACCAAGACAGAAAAGAAACCAAACAGGGTCACCAAAAAATGCTAGAGTTTTAAGAATGAGAGAGTTGTCAAATACTACAAATAAAATGTTGTTGTTATGGATAGAGAAGCTCTGGTATATTCACATAATGGAATACTAGGCAGCACTGAAAAACAAGGAACTAATGAAATATAATGCAAAATGGATGACCCTGGAGGACTTTATGCTGAGTGAAATATCTCAGTCACAAAAGGACAAATATTGCATAGGGCCACTATTGTAAAACGGGACTGATATCAGGGTTGAGGGAAGACAGAAAAGGAGGGGAGGAATGATGTATACTGCATTGAGACAGATGAGGGAGAGGACTGTTTAAAAATTATATATGTCATTATAGAAGTCCAAAGTGAAGGCTGCATGGTGAACTGGACTTGAGGGGAGGGATTGCATAGCAATGAAAGAGTTTTTCTTTTACTTTTCAAGGAGAAGAGTGAATTGGAGAGGAGGGGGTGGGCAGGGAGAAATGTGCAACAATGAATGACTAGAAACTGGAAACCCTAAGCTCTGTAAACTTTCATTAAAATTAATATTTTAAAAAAAATGTTGTAGAGTTGGAGTCAACCAGAGCTGAGTCTCGGGCGGGTTTTCAGAGGCAGTTAATCACATGGGAGGAGATTGTCCATCCTTCTCCCATGGAGCAGCTGGTGGCCTCAAACCACGTGCTTTCAGGATTGCAGCGCAGCTTCTTGCCACTAGGCCACCAGAGCTCCCTTGTAAGATAATAGGATAAGTACTAAAAGGTGTCCAAATGGATGAAGCAACAAAAAGGTCCTTGGAGACATCCCCAACATGAGCAGAGACTCACAATGTGACAGTGAGTGGAGATACCATTTCCATTTCCTATGGCTTGACTTATAAAAAACTGAGAGAAAAATGGGAACTGGAGATAAAAAGCCAGTAGAAAGGAACGCTGAAGAGGAAGGAGAGGCGCTTTAAAGGAGCAAAGGTCACCGTGGAGGCAGGAGAGAACACAAGCCCAGTATTGGGCAGAGGTTAGAGCCTTAACTTGGGTCAGGAGGAGGCTTGTATTGCCATGAGAGGCAAGGGAAGGGGAAGCACTTGCATATAGAGATGCAGGTATGTTTTTTAGGGGGGATGAAGAGGAATTTGAATGCGTTCTCTCCTGCCGGCTTCAAATGTCTCAGTGAAATATGATGCTGGATCATCTATTGAGGGTGAAAGAGAGGTGGAGGGGACAGAGGGGAAAGGGGACTTATGGAGAGAGTTTGGAATAATCTCTCAAAAGAATGAGAGGGACATATGACATTTCCTAGACAACTTGGGGGGATTGGCTGAGACTGTGGTGTTTTTTTTTTGTTTGTTTGGGTTTTTTTTATATTATTTTTGTGTACGTGTACCATCAAATCAGATCTGACTGGTACAGGAGGAGATTGCCCCTCCTTCCCCGGCAGAACATCTGGTGGATTCGAACTGTGCACCTCTGGGATTGTAGTTGCAGTTTCTTGCCACTAGGCCACCAGAGCTCCCCTGACTGTGGTGTTTTAAGCCATTAAAAAATAAACACACTGCCGTTGAGTTAGTTTTACCTTATAGGCAGCAGCCCTGGGGTTTCTGAGACTGTAAATCTTTATAGGAGTATGCTGGTCATCCTTCCCCCTCAGAGGGGCTGGTAGAATGAGTAGTAGCTCAATACATCCCCAGTGGCGCCTATATATGTGGGTGTGTCATTTTCTCCAGCTGTGATCACTAGCTTTACATGTAAAAGTGGGAATTCCAAATAGCCAGTGTTGTCTAGGCTTGGAGTGATGGAAGGTTGGAAGTCTAGTCATGAGAATTGAAAGTAATACTGAGAATAACCAAAGTCAAGTCTAAGCTGAATAGGAAAATAAATATAGCCCCAGAAGACCTGAAAATTGAGTGAAGGGGAAAATTGGAAATCTTTCAATGTGAGGAGTAAGTAAGGCTAAGAGTGAGAGAGGCTATAGAGCAGATTACTCTTTTAAGCCAACATCTTTGGGAAACTTAGAATCCTAGGGCAGAATACTCTGACCTGGGCTTTAGTGAAGGGTCTAAAGCTTAATAGAGTGGATCAGGATGACAGCAGACAGAATGTGTTCAAAGGACATGACAAAAACTGAGTTGCTCTCAATGACGGGATTCATCAGAAATGAGGATAGTTACCACTTCGTTAAGTAGCTCTGATGGCAGAGCATACTAACCCAAAGGTCAGCAGTTTGAATCCACCAGCTACCCCAAGGGAGGAAGAAGGGCAGTTTTCTTTTGTAATGATTTATAGCTTGGAATACCTGCTAGAGAATCATTAATGAGGTGAAACCGACTCAACAGCAGTGGGTCCATCGCTCAATTGTCTACTGATTGCAAAGGGTTCAGATCTGCTGTTCATAGGATTGCTTTGAGTCATACCTGATGCTGTGTAACCTAACAACAATAATCACTTGCAAAGCACTCTGTTAGACCTTCAAATACTTGTATCTGATCCTTATAGAGACTCTTCAAATTAAGGCATATCACCCCATCTCTAAGATGAAGAAATGAAAAGTCATTCTTTATTCTTCCTACCGCTTATTAGCCAATTTGTTGTACTGTGCTGATAAGATGTTGGAAACTATGCCACTAGCATTTTAAATACCAATAATGGCACCCAGGATGGTTTTGGTAGATCTTTCAAACTAAAACAGACTAGGAATAAAGACCTACTTCAAAAATTAGCCAATGACACCACAACAAGATAAAGGTAAATAATCCAATTGAAAAATGGGCACAGGATATGAACAGACACTTCACCAAAGAAGACGTTCAGATGGCCAACAAGCACATGAAGAAATGTTCAAAATCCCTAGCTCTAAGAGAGATGCAAGTCAAAACATCTCACCCCAGAAAGAATAGCAAAATTTAACAAAGTAGCAAACAACAAATGCTGGTGAGGTTGCAGAGAAACTGGAACCCTTTTTCACTGTTGGTGGGAGTGTAAAATGGTGCAACCACTATGGAAGGCTGTATGGTGCTTTCTCAAAAAAGTTGCAAATAGAAATACCATTTGACCCAGCAATTCCTCTACTGGGAATATACCCTAAAGAAATCATAACTGTCACTGAGGCAGACACATGCACACCCATGTTTATTGCGGCTTTGTTCACAATAGCAAAGATTTGGAAACAATCTAAGTGCCCATCAACAAACGAATGGATAGAGAAGCTGTGGTATATTCACACAATGGAATACTACACTGCATGGAAAAACAAGGAACTCATGCAATATTATTCAAAATGGGTGACTCTAGAGGACATTATGCTGAGTGAAATATCTCAGTCACAAAAAGACAAATACTGCATAGTGCCATTGTTGTAGAAGGGCACTGACATCAGGGTTGGGGTGAGACTGAGAAAAATTGGATAAATTATGTATACTGCATTGAAACAGATGAGGGAGAGAACCGTTTAAAAGCGATATATGGTTGGGTATTATGGTCATGACAAGAGTCCAGAATGAAGGCTGCACAGTGGAGTGTACTGGGGCGGGGGGAGGGGGTGGGTGCAGCGGGGATTGTATACCAATGAAAGAATTTTTCTTTTACTTTTCAAAGAGAAGAGCGAACTGGGGAGGGAAAGGTGGGCAGGGCGAAAAAATGCAACAATGAATGAATGGAAATCCAAAATCTCTGTAAACATTTATTTAAATTAATAAAATAATTTTTTAAAAAAGAAATACATGACCTTGGAACTGAAAAAAAAAGAATTGAATGTGTGTTTTTCTCTCTGACTTTGAAAATAAAAATTTTGTTTTCTCAAAAAAAAAATTAGCCAATGAAAACCTTATGAATCACAGCAGAAAATTGCCCTGCTTGCTTGCTTTGAATATGTCATCCGGCTAGAGGAGGACATCATGTTTGGTGAAGCAGACAGCCGCAAGGGTAAGGGAGGCCCTTGGGGATACGCACGGGCACAATGTTCACAAGCAGAGAGGAAAGTGCTCATTTTTATTCCTTAGAGCATTGGTGTATTAGAATTTATGGTCAGCAGTCCGACACGTAATACGCTATGCCACCAGAGCTCCTTATGCATTCTTTCAACCCAACACTCAAACTCAGTGCCACTGAGTCAGTTAAAACTCACAGCAACTGGGTTTCCAAGGCTACAAATCATCAGAGGAAGAGACTTACCATCTTTCTCCAGAAGGGGGATTTAAACCAGCAGAGAAGTGCAGCCTTTGAGTGAGCAATACTACACCCGAAGGACTCCGCCACCAGAGAGGCCCATGCACTTGTTGCTGTTTCTGGTGCCATCAAGTTGACTATGACTCACAGAGATCCTTTGAGCAGATGAAAACCTCTCCTATTCTGCTCCATCTCCACAATCTCTGCTATGCTTCAGCCTTGAGTCACAGTCACAATGCTAATCTGCTTCTTTGAGGACCTTCATCTCTTTCTCTAGACCCTGTTTTACCCAGAGTAATGTCTTTTTCCAAAAACTGACGCCTCTTGACAGTAAGCCCAAAGTATGTGAGATATATATTCTTTCCCACCCACTAAGTCCAGTGTGAAGTGCATACTTAAGAGGGATAAGTCTGTAAATGCGTGCATGAGCACACAAACACACAAATTATATTTGCCTGTTTGTATTTGTCTCGGATCGGAAAGAACCCAAACGTCCATTAGCATTGAAGTGGAAAAATCAAGTGGAAAACCACAGACTACACATGATGAATCTTATAAATAAAAAAGTTGAGTGAAAAAAGTCAGACACAAAATAACATACACTGTATGACTCTAGAGTTTAGATGTATAAAGCTCAAAACAAGACAAGGCTAATTTCTGGTGTGAGAAGCCAGGCAGGGGTTACCTGTGAGGGAAAGAGGGTACTGCAGTTTATGTATATCTTGTTCACTTTTGACAATTCATAAAATTCTATACTAATGCTTTGTGCTCTTCTCTGTAGGTACTTTATATTTCAATAATAATCTATTAGGGGAAAAATATATATATATAAAATGTGCCATACAAACAAAGCAAGATATATTGAAAATAAAGAAAGTAAAGCTTAAATGTGTATCTGAACCTGCCCGGCTAATAAACAGTGTGGTTGGGAATTAACCCCAGTCCTACTGCTTGTCAACCCAACGCTTATCCCCCTACTCCAGCTGTCAGTTACATGCTGTCACTTTGTCCTGGGCATGAGTGGCCTTTGGGACAGAGATCGAAGCTCTGGAGGTGAAAATCTACTGGCCTCCCAAGCAGCTCGGCAGTTGGCCATTGTCTGTTCAGATGTCTGCTTTCCTATCCACAAGCGTTTTCTTGTTTTTTTCTACCTCACCCAAAGAGTACTGAGCATTCTCCCCGTGATCCGAGGCTTAACCTTTGACTATTGTCACAGCCTCCTGCTTCCTGCCCCCTCAGTTCATTCTGTGTATGACCACAAGGCTATCTTCCCAGAGGGCACTGTGTACACAAGTGTCAACACACTAAATACCAACTTCGTCTTCCCGTCATAACTACATCCTGGTTAGCCTCCACTGCAATGCCTTCTCACCCAGTCTGAGAGACAACTCAATCTGCTGTAAATGTCGACCCCTTCCTGCCCTTTTCTCAGTGCTGTCAAAGTTTCCCTTGCTGCAAGGATCCTGGGCAGTGCATATGGTTTGCACTTGTTAAGTCTGAAGACCTCTCTAAAGTGCTGAAGTGCCAAGATGTCAGTCTGGAGACTAAGGTATGTCTGATACATGCCATGGTCTTTGCAATCACTTGCTATGCATCAGAGAGCTGGACAATGACTAGGGATGATAGAAGAAGGAGAATTGATGCCTTTGGGCTGTGGTGCTAGAGTATTGAATATACCATGAACTGCTAGGAGAACAAACAAATTTGTCTTGGAGAGGGTGAAGCCGGGCTGCTCCTTGGAGGCAAGGATTCTGAAGCTTCATCTGACATAATTTGGGCATGCTGCAAGGAGGGACCAGTCCTTGTAGAGGGACGTCATGCTTGGGAGGGTAGAGGGACAGCGCAGGAGGGGAAGACCCTCAATAAGATGGATTGATTCAGTGATAGGGTAATAACGGGAGCAGGTGTGTCAGAGATGGTGAGATTGGCACAGGATAGGGCAGAGTTTAGGGCTGTTGTGCATAGGGTCACTGTGAGTCACAGGTGACTCAATGACACATAACAATAACAACAACATCAACAACAAAAACAGCAACCAAAAGGTTGGTGGTTCAAACTCATCATGGAAGACACAGACCTGGCAAATCTGCTTCTATAAAGATTACAAAGAAACTGGGTAACACATGACAGCTCGAAAACCACACACTAAGGGAGCTCTGGTGGCCTAGTGGCAAGAAGCTGCAATGCTATCCCAGAGGTGTGTGGTTCAAATCCACCAGATGCTCTGCTGGAGAAGGAGGGACAATCACCTCCTGTACCAGTCAGATCCAATTTGATGATACACACACAAAAAATAATAAAATTTTAAGAAAAATCACACACTAAAAACCAATATTAACAACAATGTGTCCCCTCTACTGAATTATCCCATCAGCTTATGAACACATTAATACCCTGAATCATCAGTCTTTCAAAAAATCTCCTGAGTCTACATTTTCCTCTATCACCCTACTTCACCACTTTCCCTATTAGAACAAAACTCCAAGAAATGAAAGACTTGTTCGTATGCTCTATCTTCAATTCTTATCTCCCCTTCTCTTTCTTGCACCTACTCTTTTAAAAATTTTACTGTGATGAAAAATTATCGCAGCTTTGTTCACAATAGCAAAGAGTTGGAAACAACCTAAGTACGCATCCACAAACGAATGGATAGAAAAGCTGTGGTATATTAACACAATGGAATACTATGCAGCATTGAAACCTAAGGAACTCATGAAATATTATTGAAAATGGGTGACCCTGGAGGACATTATGCTGAGTGAAATATCTCAGTCACAAAAGGACAAATACTGCATAGTGCCTCTGTTGTAAAATGGGACTGACATCAGGGTTAGGGGAACACTAAGAAAGATGGGTTCAGTAATGTATACTGTATTAAAACAGATGAGGGAAAGAACTGTTTAAAAGGAATATGTGATTAGGTATTATTGGCATGACAGGAGTCCAGAATGAAGGCTGCATAGTGGAGTGGACTTGGGGGGAGGCATTGTAAAACAATGAAAGAATTTTTCTTTTACTGTTCAAAGAGAAGAGTGATCTGGGGGGAAGGCTGGGCAGGGAGAAAAGTGCAACAATGAATGAATGGAAATCCTAAGTCTCTAAACTTACACTAAAATTAATAAGAAAAAATAAATTTGTTGAGAAAAAAATATATAACATAAAGTTTGCCAGTTTTACCATTTTCCAACAAGATAAATTGCATTCACAATATTGTGCTGTTATTGCTACTTTTTATTTGCAAAACATTTATAAGAGAAACCATATATTCATTAAACAATAACATCTCATGTTCTCTTTGTCCTAGTTCCTGGTAACCTCTAACCTTCCTTCAATCTCTATAATTTGCCCAACCTAGATCTTCTTGTAAGTAGAATCATACAATACTTGTCCTTTTCATCCGGCTAATTTCACTTAGCATACGTTTTTGAGGTTAGTCTATGTTGTTACATATATAAGAACTCTATTCCTTTTTGTAGCCAAATAGTACTCCATTGTTTGGATATACACATTTTGTTCATGAAGTCAGCTATTGGTGGGTGGAAGCTACTCTTCACTACAGTGAAACCATTCTGTCAAGGCCCCAGTGGCTTCCATCTTGCCAGTTACCATGGTTAAGTGTTTATTGTCATCATATCCAATCTCTTAACAAGAACGGACACAGCAGCACATTCTCACCTATTTTTTTACTCTTGGTGGCGAAGGTGATTCTCCACCCCCACCACCCCACCCCACCCCACCCCACCTTGAGGTTCCTTTCTCCTTTGCTTTTATGAAAGCGCTTCGGTTCGCTCCCACTTCTCAGTCCCCTTTATGACTCCTTCTCCTCGTCCACATCTTACATGTTAAAGTAGCAGTGGCTCACTCCTTGGCCTTTTCTCCAGCACACTCTGTCCCTAAGTGATTTCTGCTGATTATAGGAATCAGCTATATACTGATGACTCTCAAATTCAATCTCCAGTCTCATTTTTTCCATGACGACCAGACTTCTATGTCCACTGTTAAAGCAACATTTCCTCCTGAGTGTCTAATAGGTAAAAAAGAATATTTAATTGGCTCAAAGCTGAATTTGGCTCAAACCCCCTCCCTCTTCCTAGCATAGAGAATGGCAACAAATTTACCCAATATGCCAGGCAGCTGGTAACCCTGACTCCTCTCTTCCCTACATCAGCTGGATCTCCCTGTGTTACCTTTTTAGCAAATCTTGACTCTAACCACTTTTCTTTCAGCTATCCTTAAACTATAGCAGGATCCTTCCAACTAGTTTTCCTTCCCCACTCTTTCCCTGGGGTAGCCTACTTATCTTAAAGCTGCCAGAGTGTCCTTTCTAAAGTATACAAATCAGATCACATCTCTCCCCTGCTCAACACCCTCCAATGACGTCTCACCGTACTTGGAATAAAATCCAAACTCTGTCTGCTGCTCTGTGAGGCCCTGCATTAGCTGAGCTCTGCTTACTGCTTGGCCCTTATCTCCTAAGCTCCCCGACTCTGCTCCAGTTACACTGGCCTGGCTGTGCCTCTGACACACTAGATCTGCTCCCACCTTCATGTTTGTGGCTCTCTCTCTACTTGGAGAGCTCTTTCTCCAGAACGTCCCATGGCTGGCTCTTTCCAATCACTCCTGTCTCTGCTCAGGTGTCTCCTCTTTCCTGAGACTTGAGCCCACAGCTATAGTCACCATGTCAAGCCATCTCACTGAGGATCTTCCTGTCTTTCAATGACCTTTCAACCCTTTCCAAGGATGATGTCCCTCTCCAAGGAATAGCCTCTCCTAGAAACATGCCCAATGTATGTAAGATGAAGCTTTGTCATCTTTACCTCCAAGGAACACTCTGGCTGTATTGTCTCTAAGACGTATCTGTTGTTCTTTTGGCAGTCCATGGGATATTCAGTACTCTTCTCCAACACCAGAGCTCAAAGGCATCAATTTCTCTTTGTTATCCTTATTCATTGTCCAGCTTTCAGATGCATAGCAAGTGATTTAAAAAGATCATGAGCTGAATCAGGCTCACCTTCATGTATTCCATTTCATTTTTTACTTTCAATATTTCTACATTTATACTTCTAGATATATACATAATCTCACTTCACTCAAGCGGTTTGAATTCATGATGATCCTTTTTCCCCCTATAACCATAACATAACCATAATTTTTTTATAACCATAACAAACTGGCACAGAAGAAGGCCCTCTACAAAACAACACAACAACAAAGGTTCAACGATGGAGGTGTTCCCTTTGCAAGGCTGAAGATTTCAGTCTCTGGAATTTAGGCTGCAGTCCTTGTGTTTAGATGAGTTGCTGGGTGTTTGGACAAAGTCCATGCTTTAACCAGATTTGAACAGAAGAATGGCCACGTGGGCTAGGTGGAAGCAGATGGAGTGCTCAGTTTCATGTGCCACATAACTACCAAAGTTTCTCCCCACGATGCAGTGCCAGGTGGGGTTGTCCTTCTTGCCAAACTCCTCCTTGAGGTGGGCTGTGATGTCCTTCTCTATGTTGTGTTTCTCTGATGCCCAGGTCACACACTGCATCCCGCCGCCCTGTTCCATCTCCTCCGACATGTCACACATGGTCACTGTGGAGCAGGGACGAGCGACTGTGAAGCAGGGACAAGCGACTGTGAAGCTTTCTCCATTTGGGAGGTTCCTTCACAATCAGTTGTGACATGGCGATTGGAAACCGGCTTCCATAAACAACAGTCTGGCTGTGGCTCTGGGCACTGCCATCTTGGGTGACCCAGAAGGAAGTCACTAGAACTCATGATGATCTTAAGGGGAGGACACTGTCTAGCTTTCTCCTGTGCAGCAGCCAATGGATTCAAACAACCAGATATGCACACAGCCTTTGTGTTATCAGTGCAGCTCACTAAGCTACACCACCAGAGCTCCCTTTATTCTTTGTAGCCCATGTGTTATAAGTATAATAGGGATCTATGCTACATTTAGGGTAATATGTAACAGATATATATCTCTCTATCTCTATCTCTATCTATATCTATATATGTAACTGGTGGCCTAGTGGTAAGGAGTTGTACTGCCAACCCAAAGGTATATGGTTCAAATCTACTAGCTGCTCCGAGGGAAAAAGATGAGCAGTCTCTTCCCGTATGATTTATAGCCTCTGAAAACCCACTGGTGGATCTGTTTTGAATTGGTTCTGACTGGATGGCACATAACAACTACAGTAACAAAGTTGCATATGACACTAACAATTCTCTATACATATAGGCGCAACTCTGATGGTGTGTCATACTGCTGACCAAGGAGCTAGGGATCCCAAGAAGTCTGAATCCAGCAATAACTTAACTGGTGAACAATGGACAGTCTCCTCCTCCTCCCACTAGATTTATAGCCTTGCAAACTCCGTGGGTGAGGGGTGGAAATCAGCCCCACGGCAGTGAATTTGAGTGTGATTTGTATGCACATGCACTGTCTGCCTATCTCACTCGTCACATTTTAACTCTCTGAGCATCTATGAAGCCCCTGGGGTATGATCAGAGTGACCACAACCCATCTGCCCCTGGAGGCCTGTGTGTTGCTCTGACGCTGCACAACTTTCACAGAGCTCCTGGACCAAAAGGTCCTAGAAAGAAAAGTCTCACAATCTGCTTCTGGAAATCAGCCAGGAAAAGCCCCCTGTGGCTCCCCGCGGCCTGGTTTGCTGAGGTCACAGGCCTGGCCCACGGCCAGGCAGTGTTTTGCTTCGTTGTGAGCAGGGTTGCCATGAGGCCAGGGCCAGCTCAGGAGCAGCTAATAACAGCACTAAACAGAAGAGCACTAACGACTAAATGGAATCCTTTCCCTCCTTGTAAACATGAGACATGGGATTTGATTAACAAATCCCACCAGCAGAGTGAAGAGACAGCCATGCGATCGGAGGGGGAAATGGAGTGAAAGGAAGAAGACACTTAAAGGCGTCCCCACCTTGTTTGCCAAGGAGCACGCTGCTGGGTCCATACCACCATAGAGTATTTTGCTTAAACCTTATGACCATCTTGTAAGTTGGGACTGTCATTTCCGTTTTATAGGCGAGGAAACTCAGTTTTAAAGAGGTAAATAACTTGCTTGGATCACACAGCTAGCAACTGGTTGAGCAGAAATTGAGAGCAGCCCAATTTGGTCTCTGAGTATTCTGACCATGGTTGTTGCTATCGTTAGGAGGATGAGCCTCCACCTCACAGTGACCCCACACGCAGCGACTGGAAGTCTCCCCCGATCCCGCTCTGTCCTCTCAGCCTCTGCTGGGCTTAAGGCCATTGTTGAAGTTACTGCTCACTTCACCTCACTGAGGGGCTTCCCTCCTTCTGACCGTACACTTTCCCAAGCATTAGGACCACTACGCTTAATTTTTTTCTTCAGCCTGTTCTTTTCTTGCAAGTCTGGACAGCAGCCTTGCTGGCTCCATCCAGAAGAGCTGATGAAGAGAAAAAACTGAAGGCATTGCTGGGTCCTCCGTGAGGAAGGTAGGGAGGGATTGAGAGGAGGAGGGATGTCAGAGGAAGATGCCTTTTTTATTACTAGCTGTTGTATACAGTGTTCTGATGACTTTGAAAAACCATGGTTAAATGCTTTGTGCCAATTTTATGTCTCATCAACAACAACCCAAGGGAACTCTGGTGGCCCAGTGGTAAGAAGCTGCGTTACAATCACAAGTGCATGTGGTTCAAATCCAATGGCTGCTCCACAAGAGAAGGTTGGACAATCTCCTTCCACATGATTTATTGCATTTGAAAACCCCCTAGAGGGTCAGCTATGAGTCGGTTACAACTTGACGGCACACACCACCACCACCACCCCTGGCCTTTGCCTTCTGTCCCTCTCAGTGCACTCCATCAATCTTTGCATGCTCAGGTACTCGCTTCTCTTGGGATGGACATGGGAGGTGAAGGGGGCAGGCAAGTAAGACTCAAATTTTGACTCAAACCTCAACTTGGAGGTGTCCAGTTGTGCCACTTCTTGACCCCCACCTTGGAGCCTAAAGCGCCCAACCTGTCAGGATGCTGGTAGCGGCCCCCCCTAGGTCAGTGCGATGTGTCCACAACCCTGACCATTTACATCCATCCTCTACAGGGTCTTTTCATTTTTACTTAGAGAACTTATTGGTCTTGTCTGTCTGTCCCACTTCCCCCTCCATTCCCATCCAGCCAAATTCTTCTCCCTGCTCAGCTGGCAGGAGAGAGAGAGAGCAAAGTAGACACATGGGTGCATCCACGAAGGCTGGGAGTAGGCATTGAGTCTTCCCTTGTTTAATGTTTTTCCAAATTACATATTATACACACATGAAAGAAAACGTATGCATGAGTAACAAACACTGAAGTGCACACTGTGGATTCAACCACCCACTGCGAGAAACGAGAAACACTCAACTGTTTTTGGAAGCTCCGGATGGAGGTGGCTATCAAATTCCAGGGAGCATTTAAACTTGTCTGCTTCCCTCTGGGCAGCTGCCTTTGCTTCCCTGGGCCGCCAGGCCCCCATCACCTCTCCTGCCCTCTCCACCTTGGTTTCCAGTGCTATTTTGGGTGTGTACCAGTTGGGGTTAATCTCCTTTAATCAGTGAGCGTGCTGTCCAGCGCAGTCCTGACAGGACTCAGCCCTTGGAGGCCTAAAAGGGCATTTTGAGGGTTTGTGCTAGGAGGCCCCAGGCCTTCCTGGCATTCCCATCCCTGCAGAGATACCAAGATCACTGAGCCGGGACCAGAACTGGTGGAGCGAGGGGGCTGCTGGGCTGTGAGCTGAGCAAACAGGGGGAAGGTCAGGAGGCTCATGTCGAGCAGGGCTTGGCAAATGGGGTGTGTCTGGTTTGCTTCTCAAGTTTATCTCAAGGGAGAACCTAAGAGTTTCCTCCAACCCCCAGCTCAGCTGCCCCTGCTCCTGGCTGGATGCAGGTGCTAATCTTCCACCCCTGGTCACGCCAAGAAGGATGGGGGAGGCAGGCTGGAGATTTTCTTTCCCACTCGGGAAGGAAAGAGAGAACACATGAGTTGACCTGTTGGGATCCGGTTCCTGAAACCTGAGCCAAGGACAGCGGTTTCATTGCACTTTTGGCTCAGCGCTTGCCAGGGGCTTTGTCTTCCACCTGGGCTGGAGAAGAGTTCCTCGGGGGCCAGATGGAACTGCCTGTCCTCCCGAGAGGGCTGCCTTTCGGAAGAGAAGCAGAGAAGCAGCCAATGGCCAGCACCACCCAGCTCCACCTGTTCTGTCTCCCTGGCCCTAGATGATATTCATTCAAAACACAAAGATTGACGATCAAACTGCATGCCAGGTCCTGTTAGAGCTGATTCCTCCAGAATCACACAGGGGCAAGGGAGACAGATGAGAAAACAGGCAGTCACAACAGAGGGATACCACTTTGGGTTGGTACACAATGCTCGTGGAGAGCCCAGAGAAGGGCCTCACTTCATGTCATGATGGGGATGTGGTCCTAATTCCTGAAGGCCAAATCGGAGTTAACCAGAAAAAGGCATGGAGAGGGGTGGACAATGTTGAGGGGAAAGCCAGTCAATCTAGAAGGTTCTCAGCTCCCTGGAGAAGTCAGTCTCACTGAGAAGCAGCCAGAGGCCTCTTCCCTAGTCCAGACCCGCCTGCCCAGGCAGCTACAGTTTGAATCCTGGGGCTCCCTCTTCCCAGGAGACTAGGACTTAAGACCCACCCAGGGCCTATTTCTATACTTGGCTTCTAGTTTTCATAAGCTTTTTATATGGAAAATTTCAAACATAAGTGGAAAAAGTAGACCCGTACAAGGAGCCTCCATGTGGATCCATAACTGGTAGCTCCATTGGTTTTCAACTCATGGCCAATCTTGACTCTCCCAACTCCCCTCATATTTAAAATGCTTTACAGCAACTCTTCTACACCTTACCATGGCCCCCCATAAATAATACTGTCTTTATGTCTGAAAGATAAGAATCTTTTAAAAGATCTATCTGAAATACCATTGTGGCATTTGAGAGGAATTAATAATTTCTTAATGTCATCCAATATCCAGGTAAGATCTACTTTCCCTAATCCATACTTGGTTTTATTAGTTTTAATAGCTATGTTCCTACTCAGGGGAGGGAGGGAGGGAGGGAGAAGGGAAGGAGAAGCTTTCATTCTGTGTTAAGCCCAGAATCTGGGTAGTGCAAAATGGTTAACATGATTAGCTGCTAACTTCAGTTGAAGTCCACACAGGGGAGCCTCAGAAGAAAGGCCTGGCAATCTCCTGAAAATCCAGGGCCTTGGAAGCCTCCACTAGACTCCTCCCTCTTCTTCCCTGGGTAGAGAGGAAGAGGCGCATATATCTGTTTTAGTTGACTTGTAATTTCTCACACGTAGCAAAGGTGACAGCTCCCAGCCAGCGGCTGAGAAGGCAGTTCTGGGGAGGAAGAGACCAAGTCTACTGGCCCGAAACCCTACTCAGTGCTCTGTCTCTGTGATGTCTGTAACACACACTCCCACCCTCTGCACCATCCAAGCTTGTTTCTCTGGCTACTAATAGAACAGACAAGCTGTGACACCTGCCTGAGACTAAGCCAAATGGAGGGCTGGGAAGGGGGAAAGAGTTCCTTTCTCTCACATCGCCACCTTCTGGGTTCCTTAATTTAATGAAAAATTTTATAGCTGCCTTTTTTTTAAGCGCTGATTACATACAAGCTATGTGCTAAGTACGTTATTACCTGTTTTAGTTTGCACACACAAACCTATGAAATGTCTTCAGTTCTACAGATGAGGGCATCGACACTCAGTTTAGGTAACTTGTGAGTTAGATATACAGGCAGCCTGGCAGTCAGACATGCTAGTTCTCAAACTAGGTTTTTCTGATCCTTGAACTCCAAGATCTTGACTGCATGTGACTATATTGCTCATTATGCTAAAGAAGGCATTTTTTAATGTTAATTTCCAATTGCCCAGATTTGCCTCTGTTCACAGCTTAGTATGCAGCTTGAACGTAAAGTCATTTTGCCAGCCTCCTTTGGACAAGGAGTCCTGGTGGTGCAGTGAGTCAAGAGCTGAATGGTCAACTAAAATGTCTGCTGTTTGGAACCACTAGCCGCTCGGTGGGAGAAAGATGAGACAGTCTGCTCTTTTAAAAAATTATAACCTTGTGAAACCTATGGAGCAGCTCTTTGTCCTGAGGGTCACTGTGAGTCAAAATGGACTTGACATCAATCATTGTGCCCTTAGAGGAGACATGAGCATTCCATCCACCTGGGGAGAAAATGGTCCTAAAGGTGCCTTCAGCTGGCAGACGCACAGCCGTACACAACTCACTACCCTGGCCCCAGGCTTGAGCTCTGTCTGCAGAAGCAAGGAGGGAGGTACCCAGGGAGGAACTTGCTGTGATATTAACTAAGGGAAAAGGCTTGTGAGGATGGGATTTCTAAGGGCTTGAAAGGTTCTCATACTCTTTGCACCTTAAGCATCCTGGTTTGTGTTTGACTTTAACCTCAGCTACATCTTTCTGAAGACCAGAAGTCATGGGGTACAAAGTAGTCACAGATGCAGGACTAAGGGACCAGGAGTAAGTAACACTTCAGAGTGACAGATAGTCCAAGTGGCCGATGGATAAATGTACCAAAGTTGTTTCTGTGAGTTTTCCTGACAATTCTCTTGAGGGGCTGGGGCCCCCACTGCAATAAGACATCATGACTTGCCCAGAGGATCATGAGTTTGTGAGCATATGTCTCCCTCCTACCTCTGACTTCTTGGCAACACCTTTAATATGGGCAGGGGGAGGAAGCAATAGTCTACTGCACTTCACTGTGCTCCTCATTCTCCCACCCACTTCACACAAGGAGTCAGGAGCTAAGTCCACAACATGCTCTGTGACTAGCAGTCAGTACAGTTTCCTGTCTGGCCAGACATTCATGGCAGTTTCACATGGCAGTCTCCTCTTTCCTATTTTTTCTCTGTGAGAGTTAGTGTGTCATTTGAAGCTCTGTGATGTTGGTAACCCTTGCTCTGGGCATCTATCTGGGTTTTACTGATTGACTTTAGCCACTAATTCATTGAAAGATAACTTTTATCTTTTGCCCAACAGTGAGCAACTAACCACTAATGACTTTTGTTTTATTTTTATAAAAAAAGGAATTGTGGCTAATTTTTTTCTGGCAAGACAATGGCTAATCCACAAGAGATGTGATCAGTAAGTGCTGCACATGTTATTGCACTTGACTGTCAACCTCAAAGGCTGGTGTTTCAAGTCCACTCAGAGGTGCCTTCAAGGAAAGGCTTGGGAATCTACTTTCAAAAAATCAGCCATTGGGAACCTCATGGAGCTCAGTTCTCCTCTGACAAATACGGGGTCACAAGGAGTCAGAGGGGACTCAACAGAGGCAGGTGACTGGTTAGAAGGGGACAAGTACAAAGGCTTTGGACAGTTGGGTTTGGGTTTTTTAAGTTTGGTGGTTTGTTGTTGTTTTTGTTTTGTTTTCAGATTACTCTTTTCTGTGAACAAAGGGATCCTGCTCTTAAAATGCTAGCCCAATTCATCCAAAGGTAACTCATATTTTGCCCAACAGTGAGCAAATGGATTCCGCCATGCCAACCTCCAACCCCAGAAAAACAGAAAGCAGGTTTGTGTGTCCAGTGGATCCTGGATGAGGACCGATGCTTCAAACACAGTTGCCCCTTGCCCTGACCCCGCCTAGTGGCCGAACATTGCTGGGAAGTCTCTTCATTTCCTAGCAAAGAGCTGTTGCTAGTTTGTGAAAGTTCTTAGCACCGAAAAAAAATAAAATAAAATAAATTTTAAAAAAGAGGGGTGCTCCCTCAAGGGGACGCTCTAGGGGATACAGAAAAATCCCATCTTACCCAGAGATAAAATTGAAGCCACCAGGCTAAGGCACAGACCCTTGGTTGCATGCCTCCCATGGCTTTTGGGCACCCACCTGCCTCCTCAAACCATCAGTGCCTGTACTTAAAAATGGAGGCTTTCTCTAGAAGGAGTGTTTAGCTGTATTTTCCGAGGTGCCTGACAAGGGACGGCAAGCACCCTTCTGTCCTCGTTTCCTCTCAGTAGTATGGCATGTGGAGGGGGAGAGGGGGCGAGTGTGGTGGGACCAGGATGGAATGAAGAGAACAAGAATACCTCAAGGACCCCCTCTTGTCACCATTCTGCCTGTGGCCCTACTGGATATTGTGGAATATTGAGTTCCTCCGCAGGCTACAACTTCTGGTTATAAGACATTAGGCGCAAGGGTCCTAGCTTAGTGGGACCAGGAGCTCAGACCTTTGCCAACAAGACACGTAATCTACGCGAAGCAGCCCCGCAGGCCCTGGGGGAGGTCTCCACACCCCCTGCCTGCCCCCTGCGCCCCTCCAGGACCGCTCACACTCACGTCTATGGACATCTCCCTCTGAATCAGCTTTTTGGTCTCCTTCTCACAAAAGTCGAGCATCGCCTCCCGGTCGTACGTGCCGGTGGACGGCTTCTCCGTCTGGTTTCTCTGCCGCAGCCCTACGGGGATGCTGCCGTCGGGGTCCACCACGTCCAGCTCCTTCTCCAGCTCCTCCATCTCCTCGGGAGACAGGGTGGACAGCAGGCTGTCGATATCGGGGTCCTCGCTCACCTGCCGGCGGTACTTGGCTACCTTGGACATGTTGGCAAAAGGGGGATGATGCAGCTTTTGTGGGGGCAGCTGTGGGAGGCTGCCGGACAGGCGGGCAGAGGACCGTGAATGGAGTGGAGCGCTGGGGAGCAAACCCGAGCCGGGTGGAGGACGGCAGCGGTCTGGCCCCTCCGCGCGGCACACAGGTGTTGAAGTGTTAACTGGAGGCTGCAGCCTCCTCGCAGCTGGGACCCGCGGGCCAGGACCGGCCACCCACTGACCAATGAGAGCGCAGCGCTGCCGGGCCCCGACCGCAGAGGCCAATCCCCGCGCAGGGGGCGGGCCCGCCTCGCAGCCAGAGCTGTTTGAAACTTGAGGACATTCCAGGGAATCTTGGAGCGCTGCGTGACCAAATTTAGTACCGAGCGCTTAGCCTTTTAAAGACAAGGGGGCCACGCAATGAGAAAAAGATACAAAAAATGTAGACACAGGCTGGCAGAAGGAGATCAGAGGCAGAGATCATCAGGCAAGCAGAGACAAGGCCATTGCGGGTTCAGGCCAGCTCCAGGCAAGTTCCAACACTTGATTTCACGTCTCCATGCCCGGGTGGTGGTCACTGTGACCACGGCGAGCTTCACTGACTTCTTTCTACTGTATTTGGTCATTTGCTCGGGGACTCACAGTTGTTTACAACCTCGAATCAACAGGGGAGGCTGGTACCACAGCGACTTTGTGCCAGAAGAAGCTGAGTGCGGAGAGAGCGCGGCCCGAGGTTCACTTTACTATGAGAGAGTGAGAGAGGGAGGAGTGGGGAAGGAGAGACCGAGGCCTCCCTGTGCACCAAACCTGAAAATTAGTGGGCTGCGCAAAGGAGTCTGGAAACCCTTAAAGGGTTGTCAGTTCCCATGAGGTCTCTAGGCTTTCAGGAGGAGGGTTCAATCTCCCTTCGGTTCTCTGCTCCTTCCTCTTCTGGGGAATCCGTACCAAGACCTCCTTTGGGAGCATCAAAGCACCACGTCTCAGTCCAGAGCACGATCCAGGGAGTCTTCCGGGAAATAGAACTCTGGACAGTGGGGAGAGATACTGTTTCAGCAGGGCAGGCGTGTTTCGTAGGCGGGCTTTCCACAGGTCATCCATCACGCTGCCGCTCCGAGGCACGGAGACATTCAATCTCCTGCCCCCCTCCCTCCTGCCACAAAATCCCTTCTAGCAGCCTGAGTGTAACTCATCAGGGTAGCTGCTTCGATCTTTCCTGGCGCCTTTCCATCTTAAGCCAGAGAGAGACAGTCATTTGATCAGCATTTGCTGAGTTCAGGGATCATCTGGGACTAAAAAATGGCCCTGGCCTTTAATGCTCACTGGTCCAGCTTTAGGTTAAGGCTGACTAATGAGGCTGAACTGTAAAAGTGAGGCAGGTAGAACTGAGAGGGAGTGTGGAGAAAGGACTTACAGAGAATGCTGGCAGTTGTCATTTTTAAGAAGCAGTGGCCAGGTGGATAAGAGTCCTTGTTGTTGTTGTTGTTGTTAGGTGCAGTTGAATCGACTACTGAAGGGAGAATATGGCAGTTGCCCCATCATCCCCAAGCTTGACCACTTCCTGAGAAACCTGAGCTGGTCACATTAAGGACCAGATCAAACAATGGATCCTGATAAGAGTCCGAGCTTGAGAGGGGGAAAAAAAAAAAAGCTAAAACCTAACTAAATTAACATGCCAAATTCCAAGAAGTACCATCTTAGTCCTCCCCAGGACCCCTATAAAAAGGAAACCCCCGGCGAGCTGTGGTGGCCTAGTGGCAAGAATCTGCAAGTGCAATCTCAGAGATGCACAGTTCGAATCCACCAGATGCTCTCCTGGAGAAGGAGGAACCATCTCCTCCTGTACAAGCCAGATCTGATTTGACAGTACACGTAAAAAATAATGAAATAAAATAAATTTTTAAAAAGTAAAGTAAAAAGGAAACCCCCCAAACTGGCCGCATGCCATTTGGATCCTGTCTCCATGCCATGCTGCTGGGTCACTTGGCGTCTCTCTCAGACCATGCAATAAAGGCCTGTTCGTTTCTTGGGACCAATTCCTTTTTTTCTCTCCCTCGCTCCCTCACACTCTTTTTTATATCTAACAACTACTCTCAGCCACCCTGTGGACCACAGCTCTGAACCCTGCCCTGTCCTGAGCCAACCTCTGACACACCTGACCCCATTGCCACAGTCACTGTGTCAATCCATCTCATGCAGGGTTTTCCTCTCCTACACTGATCCTTCACCCTCTCAAGCATGACTTCCTTCTCCATGGACTGGACCCTTCTGACAACATTCCCAAAGTATGTGAGATGGAGCTTCACAATACTTGCCTCAAAGGAGCAGCCTAGTTTCACCCTCTCCAGGACAGTCCATGGTGTGTTCAATTCTCTTCTCTAGCACCAGAATTGAAGTCCCTTCTTGGGGCAAATAGTTAAATACTCACCTACTAATCTAAAGGTTGACGGTGCAAACACACCCAGAGGTGCCTCGAAAGGCCTGGCAATTTGCTTCTGAAAGTTCACAGCCTTACAAACACTGGAGCAGATCTACCTTCCAGTCATGAGCTGGGAGCTAGTTGATAAGTCAGATTCAGCTGGCTTCGGCTGGTGAGATAAATAGTTGGTAATCATGTATTTACTGAGCACCTGCTATGTGTCAGACATTTTTCTAAGAGTGAGGGATAAAACCCAAAGATGTAACTATCTTCTTAGAACTTAGAACTTACATTCTGTAAGTTCAATGAATTACGAAATAATTCCAAATCCTCCCCTGAAAAGTGAAAACTCTGCAAAGTGCCTCAGAAGAGAATTTCAGTGGCTTATGGGAAAGGACAACACAGGAGGATAGTCGGCAGGATGGTTGAAAGTGAAGAGGTAGGGTTCTCAAAGTCAACAGAGCTGTGTTAGGACTTGACATGGATACATGCAAGTCATATGACTTTGGGCAAATCATCTGCTCAGAAAACTGCTTTTTCAATTGTTGTAGAAGGATAATAGTTGTACTTACCTTTTAGGATTGTTGTGAATATATACTAGGTCACAAACACAAAGCACTTATTAGATATATGTGACATAGTAAACTTAAAGTAATTATTAAGGTATGCTGCCATACGTGTGTGAAAATTGGACAATGGATGTTGTTGTTATGTGTTGTTGAGTTGCTTGTGACTCATAGCAACCCTTTATACAACAGCTCTGAACCCTGCTCTATCCTGAGCCAACCTTATTGTCTCTCACACACCTCCCTCCATTACCCCAGTCACTGAATCAATCCATCTCATCCCAGGTCTTCCTCTCCTGTGTTGTCCCTCCACCCTCCCAAGTATGACGCCCCTCTCCAATGACTGGTCCCCCCTTGCAACATGTCCAAAGTATGTCACATGGAGCTTCAGAATCCTTACCTCCAAGGAGCAGCCTGGTTTCACCCTCTCCAAGACAAACATGTTTGTTGCCTTTGAATTGTGGTGATAGTGAAGAATATTGACTGCACCATGGACTGCCAAAAGGATAAACAAATCTATCTTCAAAGAAGTGCTGTCAGAATGCTCCTTAGAAGCAAGAATGGAATAAAATAAAATTAAAAAAAAGAAGGATGGTGAACCTTTCTCTTGGGTGTGTTACCAGGAGGGGCTAGTCCCTCAAGAAGGACCCTGTGCTAGGTAAAATAGAGGGTGAATGAAAAAGAGAAAAATTCTCAATGAAATGAATCGCCACAGAGGCTGACGATAGGGCTCATGCACAACAGAGATGGTGAGGGTGGCATAAGATTCAACCAGATTTTATTCTGTTTGCACATAGGGTTGCTGAGAGTTGAAAATTACTTGATGACACCTAACAGTAACAACATAGCTGTTTATCAGGAGAAATGATGCCACAATGTAAGGGTTAACTAAAAGGTCAATGGTTTTAACCCACCAGGCATTCTGTCAGATAAGGTTGTAGTAATCTGCTCTTGTAAACATTTAAAGCTTTGAGAACCCTTGGGGCAAATGGAATCTGCTGATGGGCTTTGAGTAATAGTTGTCTATTCTCTAGTTGAATTTTCTTTCTACTCACCTCTTCTCCATCCCTCCCTTTCTTTCCTTTAGCAATAACAACCTTCAATACATATCTATACATCTATCTATATACATATATACACATACATATATACTTACATTCTCTCCTGATTCTCTCCATCCAAGCATCCATTCATCCATCCATTCATCTATTCATTCACTTATTGTGATACTGCTATCTATATATAGCACCCTTTTGCAAGATGCAAGTTGTTATTTTTGTTACGTGCTGTTGAGTCATCTACAACTCATAGTGACCCTATGTACAACAGCCCTAAACTCTGCCCTATCCTGTGCCAATCTCACCAACTCTGACACACCTGCCTGCATTATCCCAGTCACTGAATCAATCCATCTCATCGAGGGTCTTCCCCTCCTGCGCTGTCCCTCCACCCTCCCAAGCATGATGTCCTTCTCCAAGGACTGGTCTCTCCTTATAACATGTCCAAAGTATGTCAGACGAAGCTTCAGAATCCTTGTCTCCAAGGAGCAGTCCAGCTTCATCCTCTCCAGGACAAACCTGTTGATTTCTTAGCAGTCCATGGTATATCCAACACTCTTCTCTAACAGTACAGCTCAAAGGCATCAAATCTCCTGCTATCCTCCCTAGTCATTGTCCAGCTCTCTGAGGCATAGCAAGTGATTGCAAAGGCCATGGGCTGTATCAGGTGCACCTTAGTCTCCAGACTGACATCGTTGCCCTTCAGTACTTTGAAGAGGCCCCTAACAGCAGACTTTCCCATCGCAATACATCT
The DNA here is from genome assembly GCF_000299155.1 of Elephantulus edwardii. Lineage (NCBI taxonomy): Eukaryota > Metazoa > Chordata > Mammalia > Macroscelidea > Macroscelididae > Elephantulus > Elephantulus edwardii. Next base: position 1,446,867 of record NW_006399840.1, on the reverse strand, counting down.
TTTAATTTCCTGGCTGCTGGTGCCAAGAGTGTTGACTGTGGAGCCAAGCAAACCAAAACTGTGAACAATCTCAATCTCTTCACCATCCATCCTGATGCTGCCAATTGGTCCAGTGGTGAGAATCTTTGTTTTCTTTTTTCTTTCAGTGTTTTTTAAAAAAATTATTTTATTAATTTTAATGAACATTTGCAGAGATTTTGGATTTCCATTCATTCATTGTTGCATTTTTCGCCCTGCCCACCCCTCTCTCCCCAGTTCGCTCTTCTCTTTCAAAAGTAAAAGAAAAATTGTTTCATTGGTATACAATCCATGTGCCCCCCGCCCCCACCCCAGTACACTCCACTATGCAGCCTTCATTCTGGACTCTTGTCATGACCATAATACCCAATCATATATTTCTTTTAAACTATTCTCTCCCTCATCTATTTCAATACAGTATACATAATTTATCCAATTTTTCTCAGTCTCAGCCCAACCCTGATGTCAGTCCCGTTCTACCACAATGGCACTAGGCAGTATTTGTCCTTTTGTGACTGAGATATTTCACTCAGCATAATGTCCTCCTGGGTCACCCATTTTGAATAATATTGCATGAGTTCTTTGTTTTTCAATGCAGCATAGTATTCCATTGTGTGAATATACCATAGTTTCTCTATCCATTCATTTGTTGATGGGCACTTAGGTTGTTTCCAACTCTTTTCTACTGTAAACAAAGCCACAATAAACATGGGTGTGCATATATCTGTCTGGGTGACAGTTATGGTTTCTTTAGGGTATATTCCCAGTAGAAGAATTGCTGGGTCAAATGGTATTTCTATTTGAAACTTTTTGAGAAAGCGCCATACAACCTTCCATAGTGGTTGCACCATTTTACACTACCACCAACAGTGAATAACGGTTCTAGTTTCTCCACAATCTCACCAACATTTGTTGTTTGTGAGAATCTTTGTTTTCCTGATACTGAGCTTCAAACCATACTGAAGACTGCAGTCCCTGACCTTCCACAGCAAGCACTTCAGATCCTCCTCAGTTTAGTTACAGCATGGTTCTTCCTTTTAACATGTGTAATTTACTGGGGTAAAAAGAATGAAACTATAATGCAAAGAGAAGCAACGATGAGAGGTACAAACAATTGTTCAGAGTCTAAGAGAAGGCTCTTTAGTAAGGAAAAGGAGTCATCACAGGCATCCAAGAAAGTACAAGAAAAGATCTGAACTAGTCTGATGTAGATTTTCAGTCAGATATGTGTGGGGTGGGGAGGGTATCACTTTGTTGTGAAAATATATTACCTGTTGGTAAAAAAGTTGAGTCTTAAAAACCCCAATCTTACAGAGACCCAGGAGCATTCTGTAAACTTTTATGAGACCCTTGCCTGAGATGCTATTGCCAAATGTTTGTTCCCAGTCGGTAGGCATTTTTTTTTCACCCTGTTGGAAAAAGTTTTTGATACTCAGAGACTTAATCTTTAAAAGGTCCCACTTATCAATTTTATCCTCTCCAGGATACAGGTGTACTTGGCAGTCTCTTTATATTGTTGACTAGGGCTTCTAAGCTGGTCCCAGTTTGTCTCTTATAAACTTTCTGAAGTTTGGGGCTTTACTCCAGGTCTGTGATCCACCTTGAGCTGATTTTTGTGTATAGTGTGAGATGTGGATCCTGTTTCAGCTTTCTGCAGATAGCAGTCCAGTTTAAAAAAAAAGTAAAATAGAAGGTGTGTGAATGAATGTTTGAAACACAATGTAAATGAAAGATTGTATAAAACACAATATATATGAATAAAACATACTGTAAGGTTATTATTAAATGAGAATAAATTAAAAATATTTTTTAAGAAATCTGCTTCTATGACATGGGGTCCCCAGGTGTGGGAGCCTACTCAATGATGACAGGTGGGTTTGGTGTCCTGAAGGGGCAAAGGGTGCTGTTAGCACCCATCAGCAAATATCTTGCCCTCCCTCCCACATCCTTCCTCCTGCCCATCTTCACTTTCTGAAGAGGCTTTTTGAAAGAGGCCTCATTTTCTACACTCCCTGGTTCAGGAGGCATGTCGACAATCTTTGGTCCCTACAGAGTCTGCTGATAATGTTCTCTTCCCAGGCTCCAGGGTCTCTTCCTTGTCTGGATTTTGGCCACAGTGAGGACTCAGGTCCTCATCCCAGCAATCTCCTCTTCTGGGCCCAGAGGTCACTGTTCTAAAAATACAACCAAAATAAAGCCACAGCTCCCAAACTCCCAAACTGAGATTTCTGCACACACCCCCAAGAGTCCTCTGTATCTGCTCTGTCTTTGGCTCCAAGATTACCAAACAGCTCACTTCTCTGGTGTGTCTCAGTCTGAAACCTTTTCTCCCAGAGCAGCTTACAGGCTCTGAGAGACCACACCAGCCCCCACTCCCCACCCCAGCTCCAAGCAAAACCCATGACGTGGAGGGAAAGAAGGGACCAGATCTGATTCAGCTAACACTTCTGGTAGCTCTCAGGTGGGCTGTTGGCCCAGGAAAACAGCATTTTTAGGAATATAGGGTGGCAGTGTAGTATGGCAGATAAGACCTCAGGGTCTGGAGTCAAATGACATGCGTTCAAATCTGAGATGGGGACCTTGGGTAAGTTACTTAACCTCTCTGAGCCTTCTTAGAACTCACTGCCATCAAGCCCCTTCATCTTTCTCTTAAGGAGCAGCTGGTGGATTCAAATCTTCAGGGAGATACAGCCCTTTGGGCTAGCCTACAGATCAGGCTCCCAGGACTCCCTGTCTTAAACAAGAGAAAATGAAAATGTTAGACATTTCTAAATAAAGGAGAATAAAAGGACTTACCTTACAGGGTTACAGAGTCACTAAATGCATTAGACAGAATGCGTATCCAAAGTGCTTAGCATATAGCATCAGACACATTCTAAATGCACCACAAAGCTCGCTGTTATTATTACGACAAATAATTATCTATTAAAGATGAACAGAGGTTCTGATAAAGAGTGGCTATGGTAAGGGGCCGTAGCATGTGAAATCACAAAAGAGATTTTCACGTTGGTTCTCTTCTTCTGGGGAGTGCTGGAAATTTCTCTAGAGCAGATGATTTTTCCCCTCTGGAAGGAAGCCAAGGGCACAGCCCAGGTCTCTTGAGAGGAGCTGAAATGGACAGAGCAGCCCTGACACAGGCCACAGGCTGCCCTGAGGGTCTCTTGAGAGGAGAGTTCTGCTGTTGTGCCAGTTCTGACTCATGACAACCTCCTTTGGTTTCTGAGACCGAATCTTTACAGAAATTATTTCCAAATGTTTTTTCATTGGAGAGGCAGTATTGTTTTCTTGATGTTCTGTTTGAAGTTCTCTTTACTGTTGTTAGGTTACCCAGAGTTTAGTATGACTCATAGCAACTTTAAGAACCACAGATCTATAGAGAGCTCTGGTGGCGTGGTGGCAAGAAGCTGTGCTATAATCCTGAAGGTGCACTGTTTGAATCCACCAGGATACTCTGTCGAGGAGCAGCAATCTCTTCCTGTGCCAGTTGGGTCTGACTCGATGGTACATAACAACAACAAAAAAGAAAAAGAACCCAAAGAAACTATATAACTGCCACCAAGTAGATACATGCACAACCATGTTTATTGCAGCTTTATTCACAATAGCAAAGAGTTGAAACAACCTAGGTGCCCATCAACAAATGAATGAATAGAGCAGCTCTGGTATATTCACACAATGAAATACTATGCTGCATTGAGAAACAAGGAAATATGAAATATGAATACAAAATGGTTGACTCTGGAGGACATTATGCTGAGTGAAATATCTCAACCACCACAAAAGGACAAATATTGCATAGTGCCACTGTTGTAAAATGGGACTGATATTGGGGTTTGGGGGAAACTCAGAAAGATGGGATACATTATGAATACTGCATTGAAACAGATGAGGGACAGAACTGTTTAAAAGTGATATATGATTAGATATTATTGTCATGACAAGAGTCCAGAATGAAGGCTGCATAGTGGGGTGGACTTGGGGGTGGGGGGTAGGAGGGATTGTATAACAATGAAAAAAAAGTCTTTTACTTTTCAAAGAGAAGAGTAAACTGGGGAGGAGGGTTGGGCAGGAAGAAAAGTGCAACAATGAATGAATGGAAATCCAAAGTTTCTGTAAATGCTCATTAAAATTAATTAAAAAAATATAATTAGAAAAAAAAAAAGAAAAAACCCCAACAGATTTGAACACTGTCCTCTGTGGAACTATCCTTGTTAGGCCTGTGTGGCACACACTAGAGCCCATTGGTGCACTTCAATCCATCTCTCAGAGCTTCTTCCTCTCTTTATCTGACACTCTGTCTTTCCAAAAGTGATGTCCCTTATTCAACTGGAGCTTTCCCCCTTTGCCAAAATAGCATTTTATTCTTAACGCCATTTGAAAGACACTGAGTAAGGAGATCTAACACTCAGCAGGTATAGACTCCAAACTCATATTTGTCCAGCCCCCAGCAGCAGTCTCAGTCAGGAGGAAAGTTGCTTTCTTTGGTAATTCTTGGCTTTTTTTTTTTAAAGACAAAATTTCTGGTCGCTATGAGTCGCAAACGACTCGACGGCACATAACAACAACAACAACAATTTAAAAATTTAGTGACGGTTCACAAAGAGATTGATTTTCATTCACTTATTGATGCACATTTTTCTCCCTCCCTCCACAATTTCAGGTTTTAGCTTCAAGAAGAAGAGCTCTTTCCCCATAAACCATTTTAGGGTTTTGGTTGGGTTTTGTTTATTTGCTTGTTTGCTTGCTTTTTTAGTTGTTGTTGTTGTTGTTGTTATGCCAATGAGTTGCCTGTGACTCATAGCGAGCTGTGTACAGCAGTTCTGAACCCTGCCTTATCCTGAGCCAGTCTCACTGACTCTGACACATCTACCCCCATTACCACAGTTACTGTGCAATCTATCTCATTCAGGATCTTCCTTTCCTGCGCTGTCCCTCCACTCTTCCAAGCAGGATGCCCTTCTCCAAGGACTGGTCCCTTCTAGCCATGTAACCAAATCATGTGAGACAGAGCTTCTCTGCTGGGTTCAATAATTCATTGCAATTGTCACATAGAACTCATAGACCATATAAAGCTAAAGAGGGCAGTAATACAACATGGACTGGGGGAAGGGGAATGGAGAGGCAGAGAAGAAAATGTGCAACCATGAATGAGTAACTGTTAAAAAGAGAAGTCATAGGCTTCAATTCAGGTTTAGAAACATTCAGGACATAGTCATTCTCTTGGGCCAGCCTCTTCCCGATTGTGCCCATAGGTAGGCCTCCCTTCGCCCCCATGGCCCTGCTTGACTCAGCGAATGCAGCACCACCAGGTGCTTGTATGCGCCCCATTCTGCCAGCAAGCGCCCTGCCCATAGGCACTTAGCAAGGGAGCCCACCACACCGTCTCCTGCAGTTCTCCTGGCTCTGCTGCTCCTGTTTCTCCAACACTGTTCTTTGTCATCTCTCTTTTTTTTTGTTTGCTTTTTATTTTTAATTAATTTTAATAAAAGTTGACAGAGACTTAGGGCTTCCATTCACTCATTGTTGCACTTTTCTCTCTGCCTCCCCCTAATTCATTCTTTTCTTTGAAAAGTAAAAGAGAAATTCTTCCATTGTTATGCAATCCCTCCCCCCAGGTCCACTCCACTATGCAGCCTTCACTCTGGACTCATGTCATGACAATAATACCTAATCACAGATCCATTTTAAACAGTTCTCTCCCTCATCTGTTTCAATGCAGTATACATTATTTATCCCCTCCTTCTCAGTCTCCCCCCAACCACGATGTCAGTCCTGTTTTACAACTGTTTTATGGCACTATGCAGTATTTGTCCTTTTGTGACTGAGATACTTCACTCAGCATAATGTCCTCCAGGGAATAATATTATTTGAATAATATTGCATGAGTTCCTTGTTTTTCACTGCAGTGTAGTATTCCATTGTGTGAATATACCAGAGTTTCTCCATTCAGTCGTTGATGGGCACTTGGGTTGTTTCCAACTCTTTGCTATGTCGAACAAAGCTGCAATAAACATGGGTGTGCATGCTTTTTGCCGTCTCTTCCATCTCCAGAGTTCCTATCTCCATCTCTAGTCTCTCAATCTCTTGGGTTGGGGGTGCTCAGACGTGATTAGCTCCCATCTCTTTTTCTTAGTGGTCATCAGGTCCCCCTTCTGCCTCTTGGCTGGCTCATTTGAAGCTTAGCAGGGTGGCAAAACTCATCTCTTCATGGTTCCAAACACCATATTTGTGTGGTCTCACACCTCCGCTTTCCTTCTTTGCCATTTGTGCTCCCATTTTCTTAGGTCAGAGATTTAATCCTTGAAAAAGCCTCCTTTCCCCCATATCTTGTCTTTTCTACCCCCTTATTGTAGCCAGCAGCTCACCCAGTGACAGGATGCTCTTTCTGCCTCCATATCTTTCTTAGTTGCTTACGTTTCCTCTGTCTTGAATGCATCCCTTCCTCTTATCCACTTATCAAAACATTTCCAGCCTCCAAGCTACAGGTTAGGGACAATTGCTCACTAAAGTTCCAGGAGGCCCTTCTTGCCCTGGGGCTCTCTCTGCCTGCTTAATACTCCTAGTGATATTTGTGTTTGAAGTCACACATTTCAACATTTTACAATAGTGATCAAATTGTTAAGGCAGAAAATGTGAGATTTAAACACTTAACCAATAGTGGATACTAACAAATCTTTTATTACACATGGGTCAAGAACATTGGCTATTACGCAAACTGTTCTGACCTTGAGGGGAAGCAAAGATGAGTTTATATACAGAGATTGGGCACAGGGATTACACAATGTTGAGGTTGGCAGTTAAGATTTCTTCACATTTGGGAGTCCTTGTTTCTGACTTGTCATGGGTATCCAGGGCCCAGACCAGGATGTAGTCAGGGAGTGGTATCCAAGCTAGGTTAGCACATACTAGGGAATATAAACCTTAGCAATACATATTATTGCCAAAATTATTAAGGCATACAATTCTTAAAATGGCTGTCAGAACAAAACGGCTTCCCTAATGCTCACCATGTAAGCTGCTACTACAAATTACTATTTCTCAAGAGTCTGTTGTAGATTTTGAGGGCAACAGTGATCACAGAGCAGGAGTTTCATGACTAACTTACAGTTTAATTATCCTTCTAGAAGAACTACCATGTCTTTCTGTGTTTTGACACAGAAAACACAGCTGCAAGACACCGTGGCCAAGTGTATGAAGTTCATATTTTTGAGGCATCCCTGGGAATAGCTCTCTGTATGCTTACCATAGCTGAAACAAGAAAGAGGGGACATTTCCACAGACAGTATGATTCCATGAAGGATTTTGAGGAGATGAAGGATGCTTGTATCTTTCAGAGTGCAAAGTGATTTCAGAATGCAAAGAACGTCTTTGGTTCCATTTCACAAAAGTCATCACCTATCTGTGTTCCTGAACTATGAAACATGACTTATGAAAACTAATTTATAAAAGATAATTTCTCTTGGTAAACACCCAACAACTAACAAATTTTTTTAAAAATTTTATTATTTTTCCGGCGCTTGCTGAAAATCGCCTGTGACTTCATCCATAGCCACTGGTGAGAGTCAGCGCCCAGAGCCATCAGGGGCTTTAAGCTCATTGCCCACTGCTGTGGTGTGGACAGCTGAAACCCAGGCCCCGACAGGCACCTGGGGGAGAAAAAAAACCCAGACTCTACTTCATGCTCTGCTGGAGAAGGAGGGGCAGTCTCCTGTACCAGTCAGATCCAATTTGACGGTACACACACACACACACACACACACACACACACACACTTTCTTCTTCTTTTTTTAAAAAAAGACTACTTCAGCCGTCACGGCCCCCTGCCCGGGGCGGGCTGCCCTCGGCCCTCTGCCCGGGGCGAGCCCTCGTGGCCTTCTGCCCGGGGCGGGCTGCGCTTGGCCCCCAGCTCGGGGTGAACCGTCGCAGCCCTCAGGAGCCAGAAGGCAAGCAGCTGTAACCCAAGACCACCAGTAAGGTGATAAAGCGTCCTCCCTTCCCCCCTTTATATCTACGCCCCTGTTCAGCATGAAGAAGCCAGAGAGTCGGCATCCAATTCCCAAATCAACAAGACAGTTGGCTTAATTACTATTGGAAAATGCTTGTCATTCCTCTGTAGCATCTGGTCCCCACTGGACCCTCATCATTTTCTTCACCTGCTCCCCCCACCGACCAAACTGTGCAGCTCTGCAACTGCATCCTGGCCCATCCTCACCCTTCTGCCCCCAACCCTCACCTCCTTGTACCCCAATATGTTTTTCCCAATTAAAAAAATATTTTAAAAAAAAAGAAAAAATTTTAAAAAATTTATTATTTTTCTGTGAGTGTACCGTCAAATCACATCTGACTGGTACAGGAGGAGATTGTCCCTCCTTCCCCGGCAGAGCAGCTGGTGGATTAAAAAACAAATCTTTTAAAAAAATAAAATTCCTGTAGTTGCTTTCTTGGAGCTGTGGTAGCCTAATGATAAGAAGCTGCATTGCAATCCTGAAGACACTTGGTTCGAATCCACCAGCTGCTCTGCAGGAGAAGGATGGGGAATCTCCTCCTGTGCAATTAGCTGACTCTGAAAACCCATCAGAGGGTCAGCTATGGGTTGGTCCGGACTCGACGGTTCACAGCAGCAGCAGCAGCAACAACAGCAACAGTTGTTTTCTTGGCTTAGGTGTATATTGTTAGTTACCATGGTGTTGGTATAGAACAGGACACAACATTGCCAATCCTGCACCATCTTAATATTGTTGGTATGGCTGAGTCTACCGTTGTAGCTATTGTGTCAATTGACCTCGTTAAGGATTTCCTCATCTTCTTTGCTCCTCTACTGTATCGTTTTCTAGTGATTGGCCTCTCTTGACAAATATTCAAAGCAAGCAGGTAGAAGTCCTGCTTCTTACTATGTTTCTTGTTCATGCTTCTAGTTGTAACTCTTTTTTTTTTATTTCAAATGGGCTGGTTTAATTCCAGGTGGTGCAGAATTCTGGACATAACATAGAATGAAGAGGCGATTCTGACAGGATTCTGGACTGCATTTACTTTGCACAGCTAAGACTGGAATGGCTGAGTGAGAACTTGAGAGGGACCATCATAGAGTTTATTTTTCTTCACTGTTTCACAGAAAGTTTCTTCTGAAATGTACAACAGGCTCCAAGACAACACTTGATTTTAACTACATGTGGCAACAGATGTTACAGCAGAGAATCCAAACGTTTTAAAAAGGAATGGAAGGAAGGTTCATCATTGCCTTATTTTTTGCTAGATTTCTTAATTCCACCCATGGCCTGGGGACCTTTGCCCGCAGCCTTTGCTTTTAGCTCCTCCAGTTTCTTCTGTTCTTCTTTTTTGTTTCTGCCTGAAAGCCTTATCTTCCTCATCCATCTCCTTGGTCTGCTTCTTGGGCTGTTTCGGGGGCACCAGATATAGTGCCGGCCAGCCCTTCCCCAGACCTGTCACTGGAAAAAAAACAACAAACCAGTTGTAATTCTTTAAAGAATCATTTGTCGGTTCTTTTGTGTTCTTTAGCAACACCACAGTTTGAACGCATACATTCTTCTGTCGTGTTGCTATACAATTGACAAATGTATATGAGACAATGAAAAGACCATCGTTTGAGTCAGGAGCACTTTAATCATCAAAATGACATTTGCTTTTAACAGGTCTTTCACACACATCGACAAATGAGTGGATAGGAAAAAATCTATGGTACATTCACACAACGAAATAATACACAGCATTGAAAAACGGTGACTTTATAAAACATTACATAACATTGGGGAGCCTGGAGGACATTATGCTGAGTGAAATAGCTCAGTCACAATCTTTCCAATCTCTATATAATGTACTTCCAAGAAGAAAAAAAAAGGACCCAGATCTGACCAACTGGGAGATGAATAAAAGCCAATCCTAAGATGGGGATAGTGGCTAGGGAGTGAGTAATCACTTGCAGGCACAAAACAACACTCCAGTCACCATCAGACTCAACTGCCTCACAAGAGCTCCTTTCCCCTTCCATGTAGCTTAGAAAAACCTCACAGCAAAACGGGCCCTAGAAATCAAAGCTCTTTTAGTTCACACATAAAACTATATCCACCAAGTAAGAGCCAGAGTACCTGGATCAATCCCCATACCAGGCCCGCAACCCTGACTCTCAACAAAATGTATCCTGGTGTATGCAGTCACCAACTCAAACTCCACTTATTTTTATTTTATCTCTGAAGGGCTTCCACCTTCCATCTTATTTTCTCATGGACAGTTCCTTCAGTCAAAGCTACTAAATTCCTTCTTCTTGTTGTTATGTATGTGCTTTTGAGTCAAATACAACTGATAGCCTTTAAACAACAGATCTGTACTTTCCCCCTATCCTGTGCCACCCTCACAATCTATGGCCCTTTGTTACAGTCACTGAATCAATGCTTTTTGTTGAGGGTCTTCCTCTCTTTCTCTTACTTTCCATCTTTCCAAGAATGATATTTTTCCCAGGAACTGACCCCCTCCTGGTGACACGCCCAAAGAAAGTGAAATGAAGTTGCACCCTGAAGGAACACCCTGGTTGCACTTTTCTCCAAGATTTGGTTGTTCTTTTGGCAGTCTGCTCAGTAATTTTCTCCAACAATACAATCTGAAGGTATTGAATCTTCTTCTTTTATCATTATTCCTCGTTCATCTTTCAGATGCATAGGAAGCAACTGGAAATACTTGGCTTAGATCAGGCACCCCTTAGTCTTTAAACTGGCAACATTGCTCTTTGGAACCTTGGAGAGGTTGCTCACAGCAGATTTCCCCAAGGCAACATATCTTTTGATTTCTTGACTTCTACTACCATGGGTGTTGATTATGAGTACAAGTAAAAGGAAATTCTTGACAATTTCAATCTTTTTTCCTTTTATTAGTATTTTGGTGGAGTGGTGAGGATTTCTGTTTTCTTTTTTTTTTAATTGTATTATTTTTATGTGTACCTTCAAATCAGATCTGACTGGTACAGGAGGAGATTGCCCCCTCCTTCTGCAGCAGCAGAGCATCTGGTGGATTTGAACCACATACCTCTGGGATTGCAGTGCAACATCTTGCCACTAGGCCACCGGATTTCTGTTTTCTTGATGTTGCTGTGTAATCATACTGAAGGTAAGTGCTTCAAATCTTCTTCTCTTTTACAAGAAGATTGTGTCATCTGTACAACAACATAGGCTGTGGATGAGTCTTCCTCCAGTCTTAATGCCATTCTTCTTCATTTCCAGCTCCTCCGATTATTTGCTTAACACACAGATTTAATAAGTATAGAGAAAGGATACAACTTTTATGCACATTGCACATATTTGCTGATTTTAAACATGCAGTGTTTTTGCTGCTGTTGTTGTTGTTCTGTTTGAACAACTGCTTCTTGGTATATGGATAGGTTTCGCATGAGTACAATAAGAGATCTAAGATTGCCATTTCCCCCCATGTCATTTATAATTTGTTATGACCTATGCAATCATATGTATTTGCATAGTCCATAATACGTGTATAAACATATTGCTGGTCTTCTTCGCTTTCAGCCAAGATCTAATTCCTCCTATGTTCTTAATATTCCCGAAGGGAGATTAGAGTCCCTAGGGTGGTGCATACAGCTACTGAATGAAAGTTTTGAGGTTTAGGGTCACCGAAAAGAAAGGCCAGGTTGTCTACTTAGGAGAAATTAACAACTGAAAGGCATTCCACCTGGGGTTGCCATAAGTTGGAATCAACACTACAGAAACCAGGTTGCTTTAGGGAGAGATTAGAATCCTAACACCTCTTCTATCAGATTTCTTCACTCAACACCCTGAAACAAAATGCAAATGGATATTTTTTTTTTGCAAATGGATAATTTTTCTTTTTTTAATTTTAATTTTTATTTTATTATTGTGTGTGTGTGTGTGTGTGTGTGTGTGTGTACCATCAAATCAGATCTGACTGGTACAGGAGGAGATTGCCCCTTCTTTTTCAGCAGAGCATCTGGTGGATTTGAACCGTGTACCTCTGGGATTGGCAAACGGATATTTTTGACAACTTCTACTTAAAGCCAACAAAAACTAAATCCTAGGCCTTTCTCATACAAAAAGGTCCTGTTATAGTTTGTTGTAGTTTAAGGATGATAGCTGGCCATTATCTAGGAAAGGAAATTTTTATTTATTTATTATTTTTATTTTTCTGTGGGTGTGTACCATCAAATTGGATCTGACTGGTACAGGAGGGGATTGTTCCTCCTTCTCCAGCAGAGCATCTGGTGGATTCGAACTGCATACTTCTGGGATTGCAGTGCAACTTCTTGAAAGTTGGCCACCAGAGCTTGCTGGAAAGGAAATTTTAGATGAAGAGAACTGAGTCATCACAGTGCAGAGTCTGTCCTCAGATTTGAAAATACAGAATGTGAATACTAATACTCAGCTTCTGGTAAATGGATTTATTTTAAAAGACTCAAACTTGGCGAGCTCTAGTGGCTTAGTGGCAAGAAGCTGCGACTACAGTCTCAGAGGTGCATGGTTCAAATCCACCAGATGCTCTGCTGGAGAAGGAGGAACAATCTCCTCTTGTGCCAGTCAGATCTGATTTGATGGTACACACAAAAAATAATGAAATAAAATTAAAAAAAATTTTTAAAAGACTCAAACTCACAAGACGCAGAAGCATCAATCAGTATAGCAAGAATGGCAACAAATAAAAGATATTCTCTCCTAAGAAAATAGCAAATAAATGGTAAATGGATTGTTTTAAAAAAACTCAAGCTCACAAGTGACAGATGCATCAATCAGTATAGGAAGAATAGCAACAAGTAAAAGATATTCTCTTCTAAAGAAAAAAACTATCTCTATTCTGAAAAGAAACAACAATCTTGAAATTGAATAAAGTACAAAGTGTAAGAGCAAGGTGGTGGTTGTTGTTATTAGGCGCTGATGAGTTGAGCACAACCCATAGTGACCCTGTATCTGAACCCTGTCCTGTCCTGTGACACCTCCTGACACATTAGAGCCCACTGCAGCAGTCACTGTGTCGATCCACCTGGTTGAGGGTCGTCCTATCCTTTGCCAACCCCCTTTCTTTCCGAGCATGATGTCCCTTTCCAGGGAATGACCCTCCTGGCAACATGTTGAAACATGTGAGGGCAAGCTTGATCATTTTGCCTTCAAGGACCATTCCAGCTGCACTTTCTCCAAGACATATTTGTTTGTTCTCTTCGCAGTCCATGGCATGGTCAGTGCTCTTCTTCAACATCATAGCTCAAAGGTGTCAATTCTTCCTCAGTCATCCTTATTCATTGTCCAGCTCTCAGATGCATAGCAAGTGATCAGACAGACTATGGCCTGAATCAGGCACACCTTAGTTCTCACTGACATCATTAGTCCTCAATCATTTGGAGAGGGCCCTGACTACAGATGTTCCCAGTTCTATATGTCTCCTGATTTTCTGACTGCTGGTAGCAAGGGTGTTGATTGTGGATCCAAATAAAATGAAGATGACAGTTTCAATCTTCTCTCCATCTATCATGATGTTGCCTATAGATTCAGTGGTGAGAATCTTGTTTTCTTTTTTTTTACTTAAATATTAATAACTTTATTCCATTAACTTCTCACACATTATTGTGAGAATCTTGTTTTCTTGATGTTAAGATGTAATCCATATTGAAGGTTGTATTGTTTGATCTTCTGCAACAAGTACTTCAACTTTCATCAAGCAAGATTGTTTTATCTACATAATGCAGGTTATTGATGAGTATTCCTCTGCTCTTGATGCCACATTCTTCTTCATAGAGTTCAACTTCTCTAATAATTTGCTCAGCATACAGATTGAATGGGTATGGAGGAAGAATACAACCCTGACACATTCCTTTCTTAATTTTACCCCATGTAGTGTTCCCTTGCTCTGTTCTTACAACAGCCTCCTGTTCTAGATATTGCAAAAATGAGCACAAATAAGTGTTCTAAGATTCCCACTCTTCACAATGTTAGTCAAAACCTGTTATGATCCACACAGTCAAATGCCTTTGCATAGTTAATAAAGCATAAATACTCATTCCTCTGGTGTTCCTTTACTTTGAGCTGGATCCATCTGAAAACAGCAATGATGTCCCTGATGGTCATGGCCTCTTCCCAATCTTGTTTGAATATCTAGAAGCCATTTCTGAATAATCAACAGTATTTTGCTTGCATTTTATATTAATGATATTGTTCTATAGTTTCCACATTCAAGTGGATCACTGCTCTTGGGAATGGGAACAAATTTGACCTCAAATCTGTTGACCAGACATCTAAATATAAAGGGTATTTCTTTAGGCTTGTCCCCATGATAGTAATCCTAATTTACCAAAATGTTTGTGTCCACTAAATCTAGAATATATATGCATAAGAAAGCTGGATAATGACTAGAGATGATAGAAGGAAGGTTGATGCCTTTGAGCTGTGGTGCTGGAGAAGAGTATGGAATACACTATGAACTGCTAGGAGAACAAACAGGTTTGTCAGAGAAAAGGTGAAACCAGGCTGCTCCTTAGAGGCAAGGATTCTGAAGCTTCATCTGACATACTTCGGATATGTTGCAAGGAGGGACCAGTCCTTGGAGAAAGAAGTCATGCTGGGGAGGTTGGAGGGACAGTGCAGGAGAGGAAGACCCTTGATGAGATGGCTTGATTCAGTGACTGAAGTAATGGGAGTAGGTGTGTCAGAGACAGTGAGATTGGCACAGGATAGAGCAGGGTTTAGGGCTGCTGTACATAGGTCACTATGAGTCATAAGTTACTCAATGACACATAACAACAACAACGTCTAGAATACTGACTACATAGAAAATGTTCACTCTTAACAGTGTCTAGAATACTGACTACATAGAAAATGTTTGTTCTCTTAATTTTTCTGATTCTAACCTCTACAATTGTTGCATCTATGTTCTTTATTCATTCTGTACAATTAAGTAGACTTAGGCTCTTCTTAGTCACATTCCAAACAGGCCTTCAACTTAACCCAAATCAGATTACTAATATGAACTAACAGTCAACACAATCACTGACAGTCTTTGTGTTCTGAATAATTCATCTGCTCATCAGCTATGAGTCAGTTCCAATTCAATGGCACAATGAATTGTTTTGAGATTTCATCTGTTGAGCACCTATTACATTCCAGATACTGTGACTATGAAAGAGGACCATCGTGGATGGGTGGTAAGAGCTTCATAAAACTGTGTTGTTTTTGTTGTTGTTGATTTATCAAAGTTCACAGAGTTTCCAGAGGAATGCTGTTTAGGAAGTGGATGCCACTCCTGTTTCACAAAACTAGTCATTGAAAAATCCTATGATGAATTAAGTAGCGTGAAGTCACAGTTAACAATCAAAGCACTAAATAAGTAAGTTCGTTGGACTCCAGGTTTATCTCAGGTCAGGAGACTTGATGGCACAATGAATAATAGCTCAGCTGCTAACTAAAAGGATTCCAGCCCACTAACTGTTCTTTGGAGAAGGATGAGGCAGTTTGTTTCTATTAAGATTTTAACCTTGTGATCAGCCATCTGTGGTGGGCCCACCGGCAAGATGCAGATTTTCGGCAAGATGCAGATTTTCGTAAAAACCCTCACGGGGAAGACCATCATGCTCAAGGTTGAACCCTCGGACACAATCGAGAATGTCAACGCCAAGATCCAGGACAAGGAAGGAATTCCTCCTGATCAGCAGAGACTCATCTTTGCTGGAAAACAGCTGGAAGATGGGCGGACCCTGTCTGACTACAACATCCAGAAGGAGTCCACTCTTCACCTTGTATTGAGACTTCGTGGTGGTGCTAAGAAAAGGAAGAAGAAGTCTTACACCACTCCCAAGAAGAATAAGCATAAGAGAAAGAAGGTTAAGCTGGCTGTTCTGAAATACTATAAGGTGGATGAGAATGGCAAAATTAGTCGCCTTCGCCAGGAGTGTCCTTCAGATGAATGCGGTGCTGGAGTCTTCATGGCCAGCCACTTTGACAGACACTGCTGTGGCAAGTGCTATCTGACTTACTGCTTCAACAAACCAGAGGACAAGTAATTATGAGTTAATAAAAGACAGTGAATTAACATTTTAAAAAAATATTTTAACCTTGGAAACCTTATTGTACAGCTCTGCCCTGACCTATCAGATAGCTATGAGCCAGAACTGAATTCCTGTGAGTTTGAGTTTTTTGTTTGTTTGATACTGAGCAAAACCAAACTCAATGTTTTTTATTGTGATTTGCGGGGGGTGGGGGGTGGGGGGGGGTGGGTGTTACACAGAAATAGGCTTTTCATTTACTCATTGTATCAATTTTTCTCGCTTCTCTCCCCCTACATTCCCTCATACATGTTCTGTATCAACTTGTTAGTTGTGGAACTTATAATGCCTTATCTCCCCTTCTTTTCAGAATTACCTTCTCTTCATCTTTTCCAGTGCCTAAGCGGGAGTGGCACCCACTTCCTAAGCAACAATCCTCTGGAAACTCTATGAACTTTGATAAATGTGGATAGTTACAGAGAGGCTTCAGGCCTTTTGTTCATAGTGTCGCTATGAGTCATGCTCGACTCAACGGCAATCAACAATAACATGCGTCCGAACCAGGCCATGGTCTTCACAATTACTTGCTATGCATTAGAGTGCTAGACAGTGACCAAAGACGACAAAAGAACTGATGCCTTTGAGTGCGGTGCTGGAGAAAATTATTGATCATGATAGCCAAGAGAACAAACATGCAGGTCTGTCCTGGAGAGGGTGAAAACGGACTGCTCCTTGGAGAAAAGGATTTTGAAGCTCTGTCTCACAAACTTTGGGCATGTTTTTAGGAGGGACCAGTTCTAGGAGAAGGACATCATGCTTGGAAGGGACAAAGCAGGACAGGAAGACCCTGGATGAGATGGATTGACAAAATAACTGGAGTAATGGGGGTAGAAGAGTCGGAGGCAATGAGACTGGCTTAGGATAGAGCAGAGTTCAGAGCTCTTGTACATAGTAAGGTCTCTAGGAGTCGCAGGCAACCCCATGGCACATAACACAAACAACATTCCTTATCTATGCAGTTTCGTTTTGAGTAAGGCTCATGGCTGCCCTATAAGATAGCACTGCTCCCTAGGAACCTTTCCACGAGCAGTTCAAGACTTAATTTATCGCGCCACAAAGGAGTCTCCTTATCAGTTTCAGGACTGAATTAACTTTAATTCTCCAACATTTGGGAAGTCCCAGCGCCTCCCTTAGCAGTATTAAGGCGGGGTCACAACTTACGCAAAGCCGGAGCTGTCCTCCCGTTGTCCGGAATCTCAGCTACCATTGGCTGAAGCAGGGAAGCTAAACCAATCGCCGTAGACTTTAACGCCCTCCACGAGATCACTTCCGCCCTCGGGTAAGGCTCAGCCCAGGTTCCCCGGCATCGCTCGCGCGGCTGGAATCAAGATGGAGGAGTACGCACGAGAACCTTGGTGAGCCTGATCGGCTGTCTTTGCCTGTCTCCTATCTCTCTATGCCCGTCTCCTATCTCTCTGTGCCCCCTTTCTCCGCTAGCGAGTCTCCTGAAATGCGAGCGGAACCCATTTGCGTAGATTCGGTAACTGGGCGGCGCAGGTTTGATTGGCCGGTGGGATCCTTAGCCCGCTTTACCTCTAGGTCCACGAGAGGCAACGTTGCTGCCCCCAGCTGGGCACCCAGGTGACCTTGCGGTGAATGGTCAGCAGATCCAGGCTTGGACCCGACAGGGCTTCGAGCTTCCTGGCAGTCCAGGGCACAGTCGGGCCTTGTGCGGGTTCAGTGGTACTCTCCACTCGCCCTGGTGACCTTGGATGCGTCCCTGCGTCTCACGTTGCTCAGTTCCTGCGTTGTTACAGGGGAGACAGGGCTCCGAAAAGGTGCCGTTTGTCCGAGACCTTATATCTCTTGTAATACGTGTCCTCAGGTGAAGCATTTCACCAGAAGTTTATGTGGAGCATAAACTTTACCCAAAGGGTGAAGACTGGAGCTTCCTTTTCTTGTTTGGAATTCTCCCTCCAGAAGAGAAGCTTGCAAAAGTCATCTGGAAAATAGAAACAGTATCATCTCGAAAATAGAAACAAAAAAAAAAAAAAAAGAAAATAGAAACAGTAGCTTGTGGTTTGGTTTCCCTGAAAAGCCATGAACAAAAATTCGCTTATGCAGCGTTTATTTGGGGCCCTGTGCCCATCGTTAAGTTCAAGGAATAAAAGCATGGATAAACCGGACAAGTTTTGTTTCAAACAAAAGTTGCCGATCCTGATGATCCTAGGTTATGGCCCCATAGGATTTCTTAGACTGTAAATCTTCATGAAAGCTGATTGTTCCATCTTTCTAGACAAGAGCCACTGGCTGACCTCCTACTTAGCAGCCCAGCATTTTCTGGGCCATCAGACACAGATTATTTTAAAACAATGTTGCCAGAGAGAAAACCCACATTACCTGAAGTGATGGAAGTTAACTGTTTTCTTGGATTTCACAGGCCAAGGGAGCTGGGTGGCCCAGTGGTAAGGCCTTGAGCTACCAGTCCAGCTGCTTAACAGCTGCTTGGCAGGAGTAAGATGGGGAGTTCTCTCCGTGCCATGTCCAGCCCCTGAAAACCTGCCTGAGGATCAGCTATGAGCCAGTTGTGACTTGATGGCAATGAATTTCATCGAGTTAAGCAATTGTTACTGGTTCTTTGTTGCCTGCATTTGTATGACATTCTTTCAGAATCTGGATTCAGCCTTTTTTCATATAGTTCTTTATTTCCCATAGGAACTTTTTGATTTAGGTAGGTTGCATTTAAAAATCTTTTCCATTTTGCCTTTGTTGTCAACATTCTCTTTCAGAATACTGTGGCTGTTCTTTAACACCAAGATGGCAGTTCTTATATTGGGTTTTGTTTTATTAACTACCTTCGAAGTCCAGGCTGGGTTTAGAAGGGGTCGTGGTACTAGAGATACTGTAGCTGATGTTAGATGGATCTTGGCTGAAAGCAGGGAATACCAGAGGAATGTCTATCTGTGTTTCATTGACTGTGCAAAGGCATTTGACTGTGTAGATCATAACAAACTATGGCTGACTCTGAGAAGAATGGGAATCCCAGAACACTTGATTGTGCTTATGTGAAACTTATACTTGGACCAAGAGGCAGTCGTCTGAACAGAGCAAGGGAACACTGCATGGTTCAAAATTGGGAAGGGCGTATGCCAGGGATGCATCCTATCTCCATACCTTTTCAACCTATATGCAGAACAGATTACCCGGGAGGCTGGGCTCTATGAGGAGAAATGTGGGGTCAAGATTGGTGGACGATTTATCAACAACCTGCGTTAAGCGGTTGACACAACCCTGCTTGCTGAAACTGAAGAGGACCTGAAGCGCCTGCTACAGAGTGTCAAGGACTGCAGCCTACAATATGGATTGAGGCTCAATGTCAAGAAGACAAAGATTCTCACCACTGGACCAATTGACAGCATCAGGATGGATAGTAAAGAGATTGAGATGGTACACAGCTTTAGTTTGCTTGGCTCCATAGTCAACAGTCTTGGCACCAGCAGCCAGGAAATTAAAAGGCACATTGCCATGGGAAAGTCTGCTGTTAGTGACCTCTCCAACGTACTGAAGAGCAATGGTGTCTCTCTGGAGACTAAGGTGCGTCTGATACAGGCTATGGTCTTCGCAATCACTTGTTATGCATCAGAGAGTTGGACAATGACCAGGGAGGATAGAAGGAGAATTGATGCCTTTGAGCTGTGGTGCTGGAGAAGAGTATTGAGAATACCATGGACTGCTAGGAAAACAAACAGATTTGTCCTGGAAAGGGTTAAATTGGGTGGCTCCTTGGAGGCAAAGATTCTGAGGCTCCATCTAACATACTTTGGACATGTGAGGAGGGACCAGTCCCTGAAGAGGGATATCATGCTTGGGAGGGTGGAGGGACAGCGCAGGAGAGGAAGGCCCTCTATGAGGTGGATTGATTCAGTGACTGGGATAATTGGGATGGGAGTGTCAGAGACAGTGCGATTGGCACAGGACAGAGCGGAGTTTAGGGCTGTTGTACATAGGGTCACTATGAGTCGCAAGCGACTCGATGGCACATAACAACAAACAACAACCCCAATTGATATTTCTTTTAGTCAGATCATTTAGACTAGACAATGGATCTCAGACTTTTTTTTTCATACTTAATTTTTTATTTTTAAATTCCCTATTTCCTCTATACAAGAACCTTTGCTGAAACACTTTCCACAAAGGCAGCAGTGAATTTTCAGAACATTTTACATTTTTTTCCCCTCAGCAAAAAGATAAATCACAGTGTAAATTATGTTGTTCTGCTGTCATCTTTGGCTGAGGTTAGACCCAGAAGTTGTTGACCAACAAACCACTGTAGGCAAATGCTGCTAGAGCTCCTTAGGAGCAAGGAATGTCTTCATTCAATCTTTTAAGTTACCACCAGGGGGGTAGAACAGCATTAACTTCCATAAACTTTTATAGACAAATAGGAAAAAAAAATCTACAAAATTAGCTAGTAATATTACACAGCAATACACACTTTTTATACTCTACACAAAACCAAAATTCTTGGTCTTTATGGCGAACAGCAGCTTCTGTTTGAGAATCTGTTTAGAGGAATAAAGTGGGACGTAGACTCGAGAAATGCAAGTATTAGCAGTAGGAAGATGTTGGTCATCTGGTGGCCTTAGTGTGATGGAGGGCATAGGTTGAAATCCTTCTTCACTAGCTGGTAGTGATGGGCTTGATGTCCAAAAATAAACAAGCATCTGGTGGCCTTAGTGTGATGGAGGGCATAGGTTGAAATCCTTCTTCACTAGCTGGTAGTGATGGGCTTGATGTCCAAAAATAAACAAGGTCCTGTCTTTCTGTCATGCTCATCTTCTCCACTATTGACCAGAACCAGCGTTTGAACTGCAAGAGCTTCTCAGCATTTTCTCCAGATTCATCATTGAAAGAAGTGAAACTGATCATCATTTGCACATTAACTTTACCACAGCCATTTACCAAAAGCCTAAAATCTTCTGCTGTTAAATCTTCTAATGAATTCTTTGGAAGTACATCCAGCAGACCTTTTCTCATTGCATGTAATGGCTGCTCTGCAACTACCAACATTCTGTGCACTGCATATTTCCGTATATATTCATACACATTCTGGGGAGTGACAGGATCTCAGACTTTTATTAGACTTGCACCCCAAACTTTTTGCATATAATGTTCTGTAAGAGATAATTCTAATTCATTTGAAAAGATGGTGATTAAAAAAAAATGCTACTTCAGGTGCCAAGGGGGTGCTATAGAAATGGAAGTTAATATTTTTTTTATTTTTTTTTTAGTGTAAAAAGTCTGTGGTGCATAAAAATCCACTCAGTTGGTTGAATATTTTTCTGTTGCTTTTATAATTCTTGAATTTTGCTGCCAACCCAAAGGAGCACAGTTCGAATCCACCATTCGCTCTGGGAGAGAAAGATAGGCAGTCTCCTCCAGTGCAATATACTGCTTCTGAAAACCCACTGGAGGGTTAGTTCTGACTTGATGGTACAATAACACAGATCTGTGAGGGCACTGTATAAGGAGTTGCATGGCCAACTCAATGGCCGGTGGTTCCAATCCACAAGCTGCTTTACAGGAGGAAGATGGGCAGTCTCCTGTATAATTGGCCTTGGTTCCAATTCAGTATAACAATACCACCAACCTATAAGGATTATGTTCATGAGGAAAGAAACACTGATGTTAGTTGAAGCAGATCATGGAGCTAAGAAGTTGTCAATCAGGATTTTAACTAAAGATTGAAACAGAGGGGAGCTCTGGTGGCCTAGTGGCAAGGAGCTGCAACTACAATCCCAGAGGCGCACGGTTCGAATCCACCAGATGCTCTGCCGGGGAAGGAGGGACAATCTCCTCCAGTACCAGTCAGATCTGATTTGACGGTACACGCACACAAAAATAAC
>NW_006399840.1:1418928-1424822 GCF_000299155.1 Elephantulus edwardii | reverse complement strand
GTGGTGAGTCTTCATCTTACATACTTAATGCATGCTATTAGGAGAGTACAGTCCTTGGAAAAAGACAACATATTTGGAAAAGTAGAGGGTCAGTGAAGGAGAGGAAGACCCTCATATTTGACTAAACGTTGCTTAAGCACAACAGAGGTTGTGAGGGTGGTGGAGGGTTAGGCAGGGTTCCATTCTGCAGTGCATAAATCAGTGCCAGCTTGATGGTACATAACAACAAATGGCAGTCTCATGTTGAATACAATGTATTCATCTGGGAAGAAAGACATTTTGAAACTTGATATGAATATACACTTTCTTCTCTGCCCAGCATTAAATGCACACTTGACAACATGGACTAGAGATGTAAATAGAGCTTTAGCAGTTTTAACAATTTTGTTATGTGTCCACATAGAACTTTCCTTGTTTGCTTTTGCCTAGACCACTGTAGCTGAAAATACTATTCCTGGGCTCAGTCTAGGTTACTGATAGACTCCCCCTCCCCCTCATCAGAGGGAGGGGCTACTAGTTCATTTTCCTTTGCCTTCTCTTTATTTCCTACTGGATTTACCATTTTCAAGAAAGTTCCTTAATCATTTCTAGAAGTTCAGAGCAGTGCTTCTTGAACTTTTACTTTGTAATCCAGTTACTGTGAATCATGCTAAAAAATAAGCTTTTGATTCATTAGGTTTGGAGTGGGACCCAAGAGTCTGCATCTCACAAACTTCGGTGTTCCTGATTTTGCTAGTCATTGGCCCAGATTTGGGCAGCAGATCTCAAGCAGCCTGCTGATAATTGAGTTATCTATTGCATGGGATATGCTGTGTTTTAGTTGATGGGATCCTTACCTTCCATGTGGAGCACCCAGGAGGATGTTTGTGCCTGTGTTTTCTCTGAGTCACTGAACCTCATGGTCAGCCTCTACCAGCTGTAATGGAGGTTTTTGCATGTTGCTACATTGCTGAACAGGTTTCAGTGAAACTTCCAGGTTATTAGGGATGAGGAGAAAAGGTCTGGTGATCGACTTGCCTGAGTTGTCTGGTCAAAGCCTTTGCATCACAGTGGCTGGCTCCCCAGTTGTGGAGGTGACATTAGACCAGGCAGCTTTTCATTTTGTTGTGCATGATGTTGGGTACCAGCTCCAGGGCAACTAACAACAACTGCATGAGAAAACTACTCTTTACATGGTCCTGATTTCTGTTCTTAAAAAGGATGTGGCATTTAATTTCATACCTGCTGCTGATGAGTTGATTCTAACTCATGGTGCCTCTCCGTTGGGTTTTTAATACTGTAAATCTCAATGGGAGGAGACTGCCAGTGTTTCTCCCAGAGTGGATGACGGGTCAAACTGCTGACCTTTCAGTTGGTGGACAAGGACACCATACACCATGCTGTCAGGACCTTGCATTATTGCCTGGTAAAATCACCTTTATTGGAAGCAACAGAATACATGGGAATCATGTTTATGTGAGCACGTCAATAGCCTGTAAGTCCAGTATAGATAGCATCTGTCCTTTGGAATATATACCTTTTTATTTATTTTTTTTTTAAATCAATAGTGATTTGAGGGGAAAGCTCTAGTTGCATAGTCAGCAGGGAGTTTTGCTGCTGACTCTCAGGCTGTCTCTGGAGATTTGAATCCACCTGGGGCTCCTTGAGAGAAAGATGGGCTGCCGTTCCAATTCAGAGCAGTGAGTAAGAGATAGTGAGTGATCTGAATATGAATTTAACTACTCACAGACTGTTATATGCCAAGCTCGAGTCTGACCAGATTACGCAAATTTCCGTTTTACAAGTATTACTGTATACGGATCTCTGGTGGCCTAATGGCAAGAAGGTGCACTGCAATCCTGATGGCATGCAGTTCAAATCCACCAGATGCTCTTTTGGAGAAGGAAGGGCAATCTCCTTCTGTGCCAGTCAGATCCACCTTGACAGTACATGACAAAAAAAAACCAACAAAACCCAGAAAACAAACAAGTGTTGTTTTATGCAACAATGAAAGAATTTTTTTAATGAGAAAAGCGAACTGGAAGGTAGGGTAGGGAGGAAAATGTGCAACAATGAATGAATGGAAATCCAAGTTCTTGGTAAACTTTCATTAAAATCTCTAAAGAAAATTAAAAACAAAACCAAAAAACCAAGTGTTATATGCCATTGAAGCTGGTTTTACAATTTGATCATTGGATATGAATTAAGTATTCCACTGAGTTAAATGCAACTGGAACAAAAATTCCAAGCACTTATTCAAACTCAGTAACCCAGAATGAATTTCATACTTTAAGACATTATGTGTGTTTTCTTGTATTAATTTTAATGAATGTTTACAGAGACTTTGGATTTGTGTGTTTTCTTTTGTGTATTAAGTCTTCCTTCTTTGGCTCTCAGCCTTAAATTATGCTCATCATGGAGTCTTTAATCCCAGGGGACTATCAACATGATTGGTTAGAACATAATTTCCTGTGTATGCCTTTGATTTTGGCAGAGTACCCAGTATAAGATACAGTTAGCAATCTAAATGAACTCCCCTCTTAAGATTAAAGTTGTGGGCGGGGAGAAAAGTACAACAATGAATGAATGGAATTCCAAAATCTCTGTAGATGTTCATTGAAATAAAAAAAAATAAATAAAATAAAATTTTTTTAGAAAAAAGAAAAGAATAAGGTTGTGAAAAACAAATGTATTCAAATTTTGCAAATCAGAGCAATATAAAAAATAAAGTATGGTTGTAACATAATTTCCTTTATTTAGATGATTTGTTACTAAAAAGATACAAATATGCTTAGAAGGCTTTTTTTATTGTAATCGTTTGGCCAATGTTTTTTGCTGTAGTGGGCCTTGAGTTAGAATTTCTTTAATAATTATCATACTGTGGATGCAAAAAAGGAATAATGGATCTCCTTTTTTCCTTTTTCTTGTTTCTTAGCCCCTGGCGAATCGTGGATGACTGTGGTGGTGCCTTTACAATGGGCACCATAGGTGGTGGCATCTTTCAAGCAATCAAAGGTTTCCGTAATTCTCCTGTGGTAAGTGGGTGAATGATTTTATCATCAAGCTTCAATTAAGTAACTCCACATTGACCCTATTGTAAATGTGTTCTATTTTTGACACAATGTATTTTGGGTTACTTCCCTTTTTTTTCCTTCCTTTTAGGGTGTCAGCCACAGACTACGAGGGAGTTTGACAGCTATTAAAACCAGGGCTCCACAGTTAGGAGGTGAGCAAGACTTCTCCATTTGTGCTGCAGACTATTTTCCCTATTTATTTGAAGACAGATCTCTTTTCTTCTTGTTGAGATTATTACACCAATTGGTGATTTTCATTCTCTGACAGTGTGTCCCAAACTATAATAATGCTCTGTTTTCTTGGATTATAATTTACTTAAAACAAAACAACTTATTTAAAAAGGTACCTTCAGTTGCATCCATTTGAAAGTTTTGTCTGTATCCTTCAAACTCTTGATGTCTTCTTCTTCACCCCTGTCCAGAAGGAAGACAGCAAGCGTACTTCAGCATTTCTTTCCCTTGTTTTGGCCCCTCTACACTCAGGCTCTCTTCTGATACTTATTTTGGTCTTCTTTTTTTTTTTCCTTTGGTCTTTTCTTTTTTCCTTGTCTTTGCTTTTTTTATGGCTGATGTCTTTTTTTTCCCCCTTTCCTTACTCTGATCTATTTCTCTTTATTTAAAATTTATGTTGATTTACATACAATATTCATATACATTGTGTTTCACACTTTCTTTTCATTCACATTATGTTTCATACAATCATTCCCATATATTGTATTTTGTAAAATTGATCACAGTTCAACTATGTCTTTTTTTTAATTATTAATTTTAATGAACGTTTACAGAGACTTTGGATTTCCATTCATTTCTTGTTGCATTTTTCTCCCTGCCCCTCCCCCCCAAGTTCACCCTTCTCTTTGAAAAGCAAAAGAAAAATTCTTTCATTGTTATACAAACACCACCTCCACCCGCCTGCACCCCCCCCACTATGCAGTCTTCATTCTGAACTCTTGTCTTGACAACAATACTTAATCATATCCTTTTAAACAGTTCTCTCCCTCACCTGTTTTCAATGCAGTATACATTATTTATTCCCTCTTTGTCAGTCTTCCCCCAACTCTGATGTCAGTCCCGTCTTACGACAATGGCTCTGTGCAATATTTGTCCTTTTGTTACTGCAATATTTCACTCAGCATAATGTCCTCCAGGGTCATTTTGTGTAATATTTCATGAGTTCTTTGCTTTTTTTTTTAATTTTTTTTTTTTTAGCATTTCTAAGGATTTTATTGTTGTCCTGGTCCAACACCACAGTAAAAAGGGACCTGGAGCTCCAGGCCTGGTACCATGTGTCACCACAGCAAAAACATTACCCACATCAACATGTTCCCACCCCACCCCCAGAGCTACTCACAAGATAAATATGTGTTACAAATTTTTTTAAAAGAAAAAAAAGAATAAATTAATAACTTAAGTGATTAGGCACCAACAGTGATTTGAGAAATTAAACATTTAGAAGTTCTTTGCTTTTCATTGCAGTACAGTATTCCATTGTGTGAATATACCACAGCTTCTCTATCCATTCGTTTGTTGATGGACACTTAGGTTGTTTCCAACTCTTTGCTATTGCAAATAAAGCCGCAGTAAACATGGGTGTACATATATCTGCTTGGGTGGCAGTTACGGGACTTTAGGATAAATTACCAGTAGTGGAATTGCTGGGTCAAATGGTTTTTCTATTTGCAAATTTTTGAGAAGCCGCCGTACAGCCTTCCATAGTGATTGCACCATTTTTATACTCCCACCAACAGTGAGTAAGGGTTCCAGTTTCTTCACAACTTCGCTAGCATCTGTTGTTTGCTGCTCTGTTAAATTTTGCTGTTCTTACTGGGATGAGATGATATTCAACTATGTCTTTTCAGGTCCCTCCTGATCGTTCACATTTCCTTTTCTTCCTCCTACCCAAAAGATTGTGTGAACTTATGATTTCCCCCCTACCCACTCTCACCCCTCTGCTCCCTCCCCTTCTCTTGAACCTACATGCGTCTTTTACTATTTGTCCTTCTAGTTTTACAATAATGGTCTTAGGCAGATTTTGTCCTTATGAGACTGAGTTAGTTCAGATGCTCTTCAGTCTTTCCCAAATTATGTATCATTTTTTCAAAATCATTGCTCCTGAGTACTGCATAGTATTTCTTCGTTTGAGAGTACCGTGTTTCTAAGTCCATTCATTTGTGATTGGACATTGGGCTGTTTCCATGATCTTGTGGTTGTGAATAACAGTGCTGTGAACATAGGTGTACAAATCTCCATTTGTGTCTCAGATTTAATTTCCTTGGGATATAATCCTAGCAGTGGAATAACGGAGTCATATGAGTTTTTATATTCAGCTTTTTGAGGAAATGCCAAACAGCTTTCCAGAACGATTATACTGTTTTACAGTCCCATGAACATTGTATGAGAGTTCATTATCTTCACATCCTCTCCAACATTTCTTGCTAAACTTTGCCACTGCTACTGGAGTGAGGTGGTATCTCATTGTGGTTTTGATTTGCATTTCTCTTCTTGCCAGTGATTTTGAGCATTTCTTCCTGTGTCTTTTGGCCATCTGAATGTCTTCCTCTACGAAAAGTATGGCTGGTGACTTTGATGTCATCCCACATCTTGTAACACATTCCGTTATTAGTGTTCAGTGCATCAAGTCTATTTTTGAGGTTATTTTTAAATTTAGGAGGGATCAACTTAAGATCATATTTTGTGTTTTAGGAACTTGTTTCTGTTTTCTTCAGTCTTAATTTGAGCTTGTTGTTATGTGCCGGCGAGTCGTTTGTGACTCATAGCGACCCTACGTACAACAGCCCTAAACCCTGCTCTATCCTGTGCCAATCGCATTGCCTCTGACAC
>NW_006399840.1:1413302-1417653 GCF_000299155.1 Elephantulus edwardii | reverse complement strand
AGGGACATCATGTTTGGGAGAGTGGAGGGACAGCGCAGGAGAGGAAGACCCTCGATGAGATGGATCGATTCTGTGAGTGGAGTGGTGGGAATGAATTTGTTTGAGAGAGTGAGGTTGGCATAGGATAGAACGGCGCTTAGGGCTCTTGTACATAGGGTCGTTATGAGTCACAAATGACTCAATGGCACATAACAACAAGATAACATTTTAGTGTTGCTTTGATATGTATCTCTCTAATAGCTAATGATTTTAAGCAGTTTTTCATGTGCTTGCTGGCCATCTGAATGTTTGCTTTGGTAAAATGTCTTTTGCTTGATTTGTAAATGCTTTGTACATCTTTCTTGTTGCAATGTTGGAGTTTTAGAGATGAGTCCCTTGCCAGACAGGTCATTGCCAAATGTTTTTTCCAATCTTTAGATTCTCTTTTTATTATTTTTGTTAAATGTTTTAATATAAATAATTTTTATCAGGTCCTAATCATCCAGTTTATCCTCTGATTACACATTTTCTGTTTTATTTGATAATATTTTCAAATATTATGGGAAGCTCTGGTGGCTTGGTGGTAAGGAGTTGTACTGCCAACCCAAGGCAGTTGGTTTGGATACATCAGTTGTTTTGCAGGCAAAAGATGGGTATTTTCCTTCTGTGCAGTTTATAGCCTCTGAAAATGTCCTGGAGGGTCTGCTGTAAGTTGGTTCCAATGCAGTAAGGGCTCCTAGGTTTGCCTTGGTTTATTTCTTTGATGATCTTTGTAATTTGGGGTTTTGAGGGAAGGTCCTTGCTCCATCTTGCATTAGTTTTAATATATGGTGTCAGGGATGGGTCTTGTTTTACTTTTTAGCACATAGATATCAAATTTTGTCAGCACCAGTTTGTTAATGAGGTCATCATCCCTTTTCGGTTGGATTAATTTTTTGGGTTATCCATTCCCTTCCTATTGGTCTATGTACCTGCTATTGTGTGAGTCCCTCACTGTTTTGATTACTATGGCTGTTAATAGGTTTAGAGATCAAGAAGTAGGATCAGTTTGGTTTTTTTCCTTCAGTATCTCTGCTTATCTGGAGTCTTTGTCCTTTTCATATGAAGTTAGTGATTATTTTTTCCATATCTTGAAAAAATGGTCTGGAATATAATTTCAATAAGAATGCTCTTGTATTTATACATTCTATTTGGTAATATAGCCATTTTCAGAAAGTTAAGTCTTTCAGGCTCTGATCATGGTATGTAGATGATGCAACCTTGCTTGCTGAAACTGAGGAGGGTCTGAGGCATTTGATGCAGAAAGTCAAGGACTGCAGCCTTAAATATGGGCTAAAGTTCAACATCAAAACAAAGATTCTCACCGCTGGACCAGTTGGCAGCACCATGATAGACCATGAAGAGATTGAGATTGTTTACAACTTCAGTTTGCTTGGCTCCACAGTCAATACTTGGGACCAGCAGCCAGGAAAGTCAGCTGTTGAGGACTACTGCAGAGTACTGAAGAGCAATGATGTCAGTCTGTAGATTAAGGTGTGCCTAATCCAGACCATAGTCTTCGTAGTTATTTGCTATGCATCAAAAAGCTGGACAATGACTAGGCATCAGTGATAGAGTCATGATGCCTTTTGAGCTGTGGTGCTAGAGAAAAGTCTTGAATGTACCATGGACTGCTAGGAGAACAAACAGTCATCCTGGAGAGGGTAAAACCAAGCTGCTTCCTGGAGGCAAGGATTCTGAAGCTCCATCTGACATATACTTTTGGGCATGTTGGCAGGAAGGACCAGTCCTTGAAGAGCAGCATCATGCTTGGGAGGGTGGAGGGAGCGCAGCAGAAGACAGCTCTCAGTGAGATGGACTCAGTGACTGGGATAAGGTGGGCAGGTGTGTCAGAGACAATAAGGTTGGCTCAGGATAGAGCAGGGTTCAACTGAGCTGTTGTACATATGATTGCTATGAGTCGCAGGTGACTTAAAACAGGAACAGATCTCTTGTAGTAGGCCTTTTTAATTTTCTTTATAATGGTCTTTTGTATCTCTGGTTAATTTATCCCCTAAATACTTCATTTTCGTCTTTGCTATTTTCAGTGGCATTCTTTTCCTTTTGTAAGTTCTCTTTGTTACAAACTCTTAATTGCTTTTAAAGCAGGAGTACATTGTTCTGAAAGGAGACTGCAGCCTTTTATTGTAGGCCTGGCTTACTTCTTTTGGGATTGGGCCATTGCTGATTTTCCCACAGATACTGTAGATACAGGGCTTTATTAAAGAGTTAAGTACTGTGACTTTTGTCCCGCACTTATTCAAACTTGTGTTTACATGTTAGCGTTTGGAGTATGGGAGTTTTTAAAGTAGGATGAGTGTTGTTATTTAAATTTATTCTTTTACTAAAAAAAAAATTTATTCTTTTACTTGAACATTTTAAATGTAAGAGGAAAAGTTATATTTAAATTCTTTCTTCCCCCCCCCCTTTTTTTTTTTAATTAATAGGCAGCTTTGCTGTTTGGGGAGGTCTGTTTTCCATGATTGACTGCAGTATGGTTCAGATCAGAGGAAAAGAAGATCCCTGGAACTCCATCACAAGTGGTGCCTTAACAGGAGCCATACTGGCCGCAAGAAGTAAGCAATAATGTGGAATTCTGGATTGGCATGAAAAGGAAAAAATAAGAGCTCCATGTCATTGCATGTTGAGAATGAGAGAATGTGAAGTTCTTACCACTTTATTTTGCAATTATGAGACAATTCCAGTCTTAGTTCTGCCATTTACCAGCTGTATGGCTGGGCAATTTGCCCAATTTTTTGTGCTATAAAGGATTGTTATGAATAAATGACTTGGAATCATTTTCAGGGTCTTTGGGACAGAGAAACTCAGAGATCGTTTTTTTGAACTTGTAGTCTAGATTGGCAAACTTTTTCTGTAAGGGGCTACAGAGTCAGTTTTATAAGCTTTGTGGACCATTTGGTCTTTGTCACAACTACTCAACTACTGTCACAGCCTGAAAGCAGCCGTATTGTTGGTTGCTTCCCATTCACAGTGACCTTGTGTGTGCAGAACAGAAATCCTTCAGTGTTGTTGTTGTTGAGTACTTTAGAGTTGGTACTGACCCATAGTTGCCCCTCCAGCAGGTTTTCAGAGGCAGTTAATCGTGGGGAAGGAGATTGCCCATCCTTTTCCCACAGAGCAGCTGGTGGCCTCAAATGGCAGCTTCTTGCCACTAGGCCTCCATGTTGTTGTTATGTGCCATCGAGTCGCTTGTGAATCATAGTGACCCCATGTACAACAACCCTAAACCCTGCTCCATCTTGTGCCAATCGCACTGCCTCCAACACAAAAAATAATGGAACGCTTCAAGAATTTGCGTGTCATCCTTGTGCAGGGGCCAAGACCTTCACAGAGAACTGAAAAACAGGACTCTGACCTTGCAGAAGAAGATTGCTGGGCTTGTCTTTTGAGCCTGTTGGGTGGGTTCAAAGCACCAACCATTTGGCTAGTAATCAAATAATCATTTGTGCCACCTGGAGATGCTAAAACCAGCCATAAGCACTACATGATTGAACCCGTTCCAGTATAACGTATTTATAAACCTAGATTGTGGACTGGGTTGGTCATGTGGGCTATTATTTTGCCAATGCTTGGTGTAGGCGGGTGAGACGGGATTTGTAAATGGGAGAATCATGCGGCTATAGGATTGCTTGTTCCTTTGACTTACGTTACATTAATGAATATCTTTGTCATTAATACCTTTAGATGGACCGGTGGCTATGGTTGGGTCAGCTGCAATGGGTGGCATTCTTCTAGCTTTAATTGAAGGAGCTGGTATCTTATTGACAAGATTTGCTTCTGCACAGTTTCCCATTGGTGAGTCTTCTTTCTACTAAATAGAATAGCTAAAAGATTTTTTAATGGTGTCCTGATATTCTGTCTGCTAGAGTTTGCTGTTTTATCATTTCTGTATTACCTATTAACATGCAGTGCTTTATGAGAATTGTAATAGACTGACTTTATTTGAAATGGTAGCTGTAGGTACAGTTATTGTGTTTGTAGATAGATGAAATGATTACAGTTAGTGTTCATTACTTTGAAGAAGATAAAATAGACTAGTAGAAAGTCATGTTTGGGAGGATCCCTTTAGGATTTCTAGGAAGTCTTTAAGAAGTTAGTAATGTAGGAAGCTCTGGTGGCCTAGTGGCAAGACGCTGCACTACAATTCCAGAGGTACATGGTTCAAATCCACCAGATGCTCTGCTGGAGAAGGAGGGGGCAGTCTCCTCCTGTACCAGTCAGATCTGATTTGACGGTACACGTAAAAATAATACAACCAGGAGAAGATAAAATAGATTAGTGGGACCTTCTAGGCATCAAATCCCTATGCACA
>NW_006399840.1:1409842-1412376 GCF_000299155.1 Elephantulus edwardii | reverse complement strand
GAAAGAATTTTACTTTTCAAAGAGAAGAGCGAACTGGTGGGGGAGGGGTAGGCAGGGAGAAAAATGCAACAGTGAATGAATGAATAGAAATCCAACATCTCTGTAAACGGTCATTAAAATTAATAAAATTTAAAAAAGAAATAACACTTTTAAAAAAAATATTCAGCTGATAACATGCATTGACAAGACTCCAAATTGTTATGTATGCTTTGTATTAAGGGATATTAAAAACCATGACACCTTCTCCCCAGTGGAATGTTACATTGACAACCAAGATTGGCAGAGCTTCCCACAATTTACCATCACACTATTTCCTAGCTTCCACACTATTTACCACAAGATAAACTACTAATAAATTATCTCCCCTCTTTTGGGATTTCCTCTTTCGTAAAATTATTTCTAGAGCTACTAAAAAACTTTCCTTTACAAGAGTTGATAAGACAGGGAAGCTCTGGCGAGAAAGCTGCACTGCAATCATGAAGGCACTCAGTTCGAATCCATCAGTTGCTCCGCTGGAGGAGGGGCTATCTCCTCCTGTGCCAGTTGGATCTGATTCCAGGGTACACAACAAGGTGGGGAGAGAGTTGATAAATATTCCTCCAGGGTTGGGAGGAATATGCTTTGGGATTGGAGAAGAGAGATAAGGGCTCATGATAAGGCCTGATAGAGAACTATGGTTTAGACTTGAGGTTTTTCTTTGATTTTTTTTTGCCTATCCCTTGCGACTCTTTTCCTTTGCTCTCCTTTTCCCTTTTGTATGCACTTTCTTTGTCAGAAGGTTTCTCCTCTCCTGCTGCCTTTTTTGGCTCCCATTTCTACTTTTGCAGGAGGTTTAGCTGACAGCCTGCTGGCTCTTGGTCCCCTCCTCCATCACCCCTTGTGGGGGGGAGGAGGCTGCCCTTCCTTTCTGGCATTTCCGTGCTGGAGAGGGCATGCCTCCAGAAAAGCTTAAGGGCCACAGTTTTTTCTTAAAGCCGCAGATTCTTTGAAAACTGAATCTTAACCATCACTGTTGTACAGAGAGCTGAGGTGGGGGCTGGCTTTTTCTGTTTCAGAGCTCATTCTCTATTTAATTAGTTGCATAAATTAAATTACCAAGTTCTCTTAAAATATGACTAAGATACTTATGCTTTCTGGAAATAATTTTAAATAGCTGCTGAAAAATATGTCAAGAGGTGGGAGAAAAATCTTCCCATCTTAATACATGGCAGCTTGTTACAGCAATTACTTTAAAAACGGAATATTGCTTCTAGCTATAATTAATCCATCTGACTTCCTAGCATAGCATTTAAGGGGGCTGTTCATTCTGGAACATAAGGGAAACCAGTCTGTCATCTGTTAGAACAAATTCCAAGGTTCCCGAGTACTTCGGGAGATTAGGCAGATCTAGAAAGAAATTCAGATTATCACTCTAAGTTAGCACATTATCTTTTGTTAAGCTGGTTGGCTGTCCACAGAGAATTGCCCTTTTTAAATTATATTCTTTTAAAGTCTATTTTTCCTTTTTATTATAGACTTTGATTATATCTTGGACTTATTTTAAATCTATTTTTACTAATTTTTGATAGCATAACAAATGTACATCCATTCACAACTTCTCTAATAGTTCAGTGGCATTTATATATTTATATTGTGGTGTTATATATATTCTATCTCTCTCCCCCCACCCCAAGTTGCTTTGTCACCATCGGTTTGGGCTCTCTGTCCATTAAAGTTCTTTTTGTCCTTTAGTTTACTGTCACCAGTTTACAACTATATAAATAGAGGGATACCCGTGCTTTTGTGTGTGTGTGTGTGTATGTATCTGACTGGTACAGGAGGAGCTTTCTCCTCCTTCTCCAGCAGAAAATCTGGTGGGTTTGAACCAGGCCCCTCTGGGGTTACAGTGCAGCTTCTTGCCATTAGGCCACCAGAGCCCAAGTAACCTTATTTTTAAGGAGCCCTGGCATCAGTGTGTAGCTATTGGGCTACTAACTGAAAGGTCAGTGGTTTGACCCACCAGCCCTTTAAGAGAGAAAGATGGACAGACTTCTCCTAGAAAGATCTATAGCCTCAGAATCTTTGAGTCAGAACCAACATAATGGCAATGAGTTAATGCTAATTAATGTTAAACTATTGTTTCGTTTTCATTCAAGTTTAAACACTGTTTAAATGGCATTAGGTTTAGGGATTCTCCCAGTCTTCATAACTCTAATAAGTCTGGTTTCCATAGTGTAAAGTTTGGTATCCTGGTTTTCCTCCTTTTAATATAGAATTTGTCTATTAAGTCCTTTAGCAAAACATACAGTAATGTTTATATTCAAATGATTTCTTAAAATCCTTTTTTTTTTTTTTTAACTTCAGGGCCTCAGTTTGCTGAAGATCCCTCCCAATTGCCTTCAACCCAGTTACCTTCCTCACCGTTTGGAGACTATCGTCAGTACCAGTAGGATTAAGACTCATGTCCTGGAGTTAACAAACAAGCTGTAGTTGAAGAATGATTTTGGAAGACCAAGTTGCAGTCTGTTTTTAAAATCATAGGTGGGACAGTTCTG
>NW_006399840.1:1398748-1409522 GCF_000299155.1 Elephantulus edwardii | reverse complement strand
TACATTTAAAACTGCATGTTTTATAGTTAGCCCCACTCATAGCCAGTTGTGTTCAAGAAGAATTACGTGGAGTCAGCCTGCATCGTTCCACAGTAAAAGGCTTTCTGGACGTGGCACATTGTTGGATATGAAACTCTCTCACCTTTGGGGCTTCTGTATTTTAGTTCATGGTCATCAGAAACCTCACCAGGGACAATTTCCTTCCAGTATGTCCAGTTCTGTATGAGAAGAATTGCTAGGAGGGTACTGCTGGCATTGCAGAAGTCTGGTGTTAATTGTGTGCTTGAAAAATAAAAGATATGCTGTTTTTAATGTGTTTCAAGTCCCTTGGGGCTGATCTTCCTTAAGGGTGTATTTTTTGGGGGATCAGGAAAATAGCATTTCAGAATAGGTTCTTTTCCTGATACTGTTGCAGTGGCATGTGGCCTTACAGAAGGCATGATGTTAGTAATGCCCCGTTTGCCTACATTTGTGTGTGAAATGGAGAACAAATCTGTGAGCCCACATTTACCTTCTGGCCCAGTGCCATTCACTAAACCAAACAATGAAACTCATTACCATCTATTTCCACTCTTACCCTATAGGCCAGACTAAAACTGCCCCAAGACCCGATGTTCAAAGAAGCATGAGCATGCTGCCTCATCTTCTTTAACAACTAACTGGTTTAAGTGATTTTCAGTCTTAAATCCCAAGGTTTATTTCCAGAGAGCAAATTGAAGCTTGTTGAATTGCAGAATTAATAAAGTCTCCTGAACTGCTGCTTATGTTGTTTATCAGTTTGGAAAGAAGTTCTCATACAAAGTGTGATTGTATGTATGTGATGCTTTTGTGACTTGACACATGGCCATTAAGCTCTGGCCCTTAGTCACCTTTTGAACCTGGAACGGAATGAAGTCCTTCTGTGACAACTTTGAGCTGAACGATAAGCCTGCACAGTTAAGGGGGAGCCTCTCTACCATCCCATAACAAGGTGCTGCTAACCAACTAGCTTCCCTAAGGAAGAAGGAGCAGTCACCTCCAGTGTGATTTACAGCCTCTGGAAACTGACTGGAGGGTCATTGATTTGAGTTGATAAATGACTTGATGGTGATGAGCTGGGTAAGGTTATTAAGGATGTATTCCTTAAATCAACCAATCACACGAGATCAAAATGGCAACATTTGTCCAGGGATAAAGCTCAGAAGGCAAAGATGGGTAGAATTAAGGACTAATGCAAACAAGACTCAGAGGTCACAAGAAGAGTACAGTTATTATAAAGAGCATTGTGATAATCATAAAGCTTGTGTTTATGGAAAGCAAACGTGCTTAGTGAACTTTCACTCAAATTACAATTATAAAAGACTCCATCTGCCTCTCCCTTATTAGTATCTGACACATTGTGTGAAATTAGCATGTAATGGTGGAATTATGAATCAGGGTTTGGAAGATTTGAGGGTACAGACAGCTGCACCTGCTATTGAAAATACATCTGTTTTCATACATGCATTGACTCCAAGCTCTGAAAGCATGGTCACAGCGCCCCCGTGTGATGTGTTTTTGTTAAAATTTACAAATTAAAATCTGTCACAAATCAACACGAACTGTGTAGCCTGTTTTTTATTAGGTTTTATCAGGACATCCCCACGCCAGTTCAGATGTGTATTGTCTGCAGCTGTTGTACCAACACGATGGCAGAATTGAGAAATTGTGATGAAGACTGTGGCCCAAGCTATGAGAAGGAGCAGGGCTGCGTCTCAGTAGTTATTGAAATGGAATTTGGGGACTCATGTGTTGCTGTTGGGTCAGAACTGACCTGTATCTGATCCTCCACTGGATTTCTAAAACTGCAGAGTGCCCCGGAGACTTCATCTTCCTCCCAAGGTTCACTGGTGGAGCTGGACCACCAGAGAGGCTCGGCCTTCGGGTTAGTAGTCCAACTCCCTACGGATTGTGCTACCCCCAACAGTAGAACAGATTGATGAGAGGAATCCCTACCTCAAACTCTGAAGCTTCCAGACTTAATATATGAATTATAGTAATTATGAGGTATTTCAGACAAAGCAGCAATAGCAAATCACCACTGTTAACAGCAATTCCAAGAACTGCCCCATGGCGTTCCCAACGCTGTCATTTTTGTGGAAGCCACTGCCACAGTCTTGTCCTGAAGAGCAGCTGGTGTATTCAAACTGCTGACCTTCCAGTTACAGACAAGTGCTTAACCACTGTGCTGCTTATTCCAGATACTCCAAGTATATATTAAAAATACTCAATTTATCAAGTTTTGCTTTTATGGATAACTGTTTTGGTATTGTATTTAAAAACTGCTTTATGATCTTTCTGCTTTGCTTTCCCCCCACCCCTCAGAGAAATAATGACGCATCTCTCTCTCTCTGAGATGTATCTTTTTTAGTAAACTGTCTTTAAATAAAACAACAAAACTTCCCTTATCAGCATAAGGAATAGACATTTTTATTTTTAAATTGTAATTTTAATTAAAGTTTACAGGAAAGTTGGATTTTCATTCATTCCTTGTTGCACATTTTCTTCCCTCCCTCTCCTTCAGGTTTTTTTTTTCTTTTTTATTCCTTGTTGCACCTTTTCCTCCCTTCCTCCTCCTCCTGTCTGCTTTGCAACACACCTCTTAATCTGTGATGTTGTCATAATGGCTAACATATTCCTTTTAAACAGTCTTCACCTCCACCCTTCCCAATGCACTGTTCATTATCCACTCTTTTCCTAGTCTCCCCCCCTCCCCGCTCCATGTCAGTCTTGGTTTGTAACAGTGGAAGAAGGAGTTTTTAAGCAGCAGGAACCTTTTGTGTGAAGGTCCCTGCTTAATTCACTGCCCACCTGCCTCCCTCCCCACGTGTTATCCTGGATTTGGTGCTTATAGTGCTCGTGTGTATGTTTTAGATCAGAAAGATTAAGTATTCTTTATTTCATATCAAAACGCTGGCTGTTGTGAAATGCTTTTTGTTACTTAAAAGGCAAAATTTTAGACACAATTTTAATTAGATTAACCTAGCTAAGAGTAAAAAGTAGATAGAGTGGTCATTGCAACCTTCTCTCTAGCCCTTGCATTTAAGGGCCAGTGGACACAAATGGAAATAAATGAGTCCTGCTCTGTTTTGTGTGACAGTGGACACTTCCCAGGATTTAATAGGTTCATAAGATAAGTGATATAGATCTAAATATAAAAATTATTCACGAGCTCTGAAAAAAAAAACACAAAACAGTACTAGTCCCACCTGTGGTGGTTGTTA
This sequence comes from Elephantulus edwardii, assembly GCF_000299155.1. Lineage (NCBI taxonomy): Eukaryota > Metazoa > Chordata > Mammalia > Macroscelidea > Macroscelididae > Elephantulus > Elephantulus edwardii. Next base: position 1,406,280 of record NW_006399840.1, on the reverse strand, counting down.
TGTGTCATCTAGTCACCTGCCACTCATATAGACCTTGTCTATGTACATCTCTGAAGCCTGCCCTGTCCTGAGCCCGTCTCACTGACTTCACAAGCCTACCCCCACTGCCCCAGTCACTGTATCAATCCATCTCACCCAGGGTCTTCCTCCCCTGCATTGTCCCTCCACCCTTCCAAGCATGATGTCCTTCTCCAAGGACCAGTCTCTCCTGGACATGTGCCCAAAGTAAGTGAGGCAGAGCTTCAAAATCCTAGCCTCCAAGGAGAGACTTGGGTTCACCCTCTCCAAGGTAGACCGATTTGTCCTCTTGGCAGTCCATGGTATGCTCAAGACTCTTCTCCAGCACCACAACTCAAAGGCATCTATTCTTCTGTCATCCTTAGCCATTGTCCAGCTCTCTGATACATAGCGAGTAATTGCGAAAACCATGGCCTGGATCTGGTGCACCTTAGTCTCTAGACCAACTTTCACCTACTTAGTGCAAAAATGCTAAAGATCTTCGGTTTGACTCCACCAGCTTCTCCAAGGGAGAAAGATGGGCAGTCTTCCCATCCTGAGTTATGGCTGTGAGACCCACTAGAGCGTAACTATGAGTTGGAATCTACTCGATGGTAGTTTGAGTTCAGTCAATTTTTTTGGGGAATGGAAACAAATATGGATCTCTTCCGGTCTTGACCAGGATATTATCTTCCATATATCTTGGTATAGACTAGAGAGCAAGCACGTCCAGCGCAGCGTCTATTTGTTGATTTGTGTTAGTTAGCATTCCATCAATTCCTGGGCCTTATTTTATTATTTTTTTTTTACAGAGGTTTTGGATTTCCATTCATTCATTGCTGCAATTTTCTCCCTGCCACCCCTCCCCACCAGCTCGCTTCCCCCTCCGAAGAGAGAAAAAAGAAAGAAAAAAAATTCCTTCATTAGTATACAATTCCCACGTCCCTCCCCCCCACCCCCGACCCTGAGTACACTTCTCTATGCAACCTTAATTCTGGATTCCTGTGCTAACCATAATACTCAATCATATATCACTTCTAATCTGTTCTTTCCCTCATCTGTTTCAATACAATATACATAATTTATGGGCCTTATTTATTTTTTTTACAATGCTGTTACACAGCCTGAGCTTGTTCCTTCATTACCTTTAGTTCTCGATCAGATACTACTTCCTGACGGGACTGTCAACCAATTCTTCTTGGTACAGTGACTTTGTGGAATCTATCTTCTTTTGATGCTTCAGGGTTTTGCCCATAGAATCCTCAGTACAGCAATGCGAAGCTGAACTTTATTTCCCAGTTCTTTCCACTTGAGAAATGTGCAATGTAGTCTTCCCTTTAGGTTTTCTAACTCCAGGTTTTTGGACAATTCATTATAATACTTGGCTTTGTCTTCTCAAGCTTCCCTTTGAAACTTTCTGTTCAGCTCTCTTACCTCAGCATTCCTTACCCTCATTTTGATGTCTTTTCATTTGAATGCAAGTTTTAGAGTCTCTTTGACATCCATTTTGGTCTTTTCTTTCTCCTCAATCTTTGTAATGATCTTTCCATTTAACCATAAAGTGCTTGTATGTAAGATCAAACAAAAGGTGATGAAAATGGAAACAAGTCCATGAGAACCAAAATACAACCTTGAATGTATCCCAACTTAATAAAAAAAAAAATCTCAAGAATAGATTTGATGCACTTGGAGAACATGAATGATCAAAGATCAGACAAGTTGTTGATCAAAGATCAAAGATCAAAGATCAGGACATTATCCATGAAGAAAACAAAAGATATATAACAGTTCCAGAGAAACAAAATAACAGGGGTTTTCTAAATTGGTCCTCAGGTTTGATTCATCTTAAAGGTGCTAATAGCCCTCCCTCTGTCAATAAGGAGGGCTCTACTAATTCACAGCAAGAGGTAGCAATAGCAATATTGGAAATATTATCACTATTAGTAAAAATAAGGCTCTGTGTGATTGACTGACACTTTGCTACAATGTTTTCTGGATAAGAACTTGGAGAAGCTGGTTGGTTCTCCTTAAACTAGTCAAAATGGTAGAAGGAGGAGATGAGCTCAGGAAATCTGAGTTACAGTTGGAGCATCATACAAAAGGCCCCAAAGTTCTCTGTAAACAAACTAGTATAATAATAATTTTTAAAAAGACCCCAAGTTAAAAAAAGAAGACCCCAAGTTCTCAATTGTGTCTTGAAAGAAAACCTTCTACCTCTGAGTAACAGAGTTGTTATTGCTGAAAACAAACCCAAAACTTTATTGTGGCCAAATTACAAAGTCATCTAAAATCCCAATGGCAAATGGTGTCTGAAGTGAAGGTGAAAGAAATGGGATCCTGTAACTTGGGATGGAGACATATGGGCAGATAATCAGGAAGCAGGGGACAGAGAACCTCTATATTCTGTTGATTCAACAGAAGCAGATTTTCTACGTCCTGAGATTAACCCAGCTGTACTAAATGAAGGTTTGCCTGTGTTTTCACCTGTGACCCAGCCTGGGGTACTTCCTGTCTGAGGACTTGCCTGCGGTTGATGCCTTACAGGGCATTGCTGAATGTTTCCAGGAACTGCCTCCACCACCCGTTTTTGCTCCTAGACCTGCAACTAGTTAAATCCCAGCAAACCCTACAGGTGAAGTATGAATCGTGACCAAAAAAAAAAAAGGTATGCTACATTGGTGTTGTTTTGTGCTGTCAAGTCAGAAAACACTCATAGTTGACCATCAGGTTTTCAGAGACAATAAATCACATGGGAGGAGACTGCCCATCCCTGTTCCACAGAGTAGCTGGTGGATTTGAACCATGGGCCTTTGAGATTGCAGCACAGCTTCTTTTTTATTGTGATTTTAATAAAAGGTTACAGAAAAGTTGGACTTTAATTCACTTATTGTTGCACAATTTTCTCCTTACGCCCCACCCCTCCCCTAGTCTGCTTTGTATTGCAACTCTTATTCTGGACTGTTGTCATGCAAATAATGTCTAATCATATATTCCTTTTAAACCGCTCTTTCCTTCATCTGTCCCAATGCAGTGTTCAGTATGTATCCTCTCTTTTCTTAGTTTCCTCCCAATCCCCATGTCAGTCCTGTTTTATGAGCTCCTTGTTTTTCAGTGCTGCATAGTATTCCATTGTGTGAATGTACCATAGTTTTTTTTAACCATTAATTTGTTGATGTTGCTTCCATCTCGTTGCTATAGCCAATAATGGAGCAATAAAGATGGGGGTGCAGCTACATAGCTTCTTATTACTGGGCCACCAGAGTTGCCCTAGAGAATATATGTGGGGAGTGGTGAGTAAGGAATGTGAAAATGATACAAGGAATATAAAATTGAATCAGTCTGAGTTTGTTGATTTAGGCCTACTAAGCTCAAGTTCTTTATTCAGTGTTCTAGCTTTAGAGACCAAGATAGGGTCTAACAGCTTTTTCAGTGGGTTAACTGAAGCATGGGTTATGCAGTGGCCTATACTAATTCAAGTTGAAGATCAGACCATCCTCGGTAAACTATAGAATACAATTTCCAAATGCTTAAGGAAATTGGCATGTTAGAGTCAATGTATCAAGTTAGACCCATAGACATGGGACGCCCAGAGAATATAGCTTTAACAACAACTCCAGATGTAAGGCCAGATTCCTTGAAGGCTGCTTGGACTGCTAATTCTATAAGCCAGACATGAAGGTTCAGATCACTCTACCGAGGTGTTCACTGAGGACAATGCAATGTTAACCAATGTTGTCCAGTGCTCTGTAGTATGAATGTACTGTAGTTTCTATAGCTGTTCTTTTTTTTTAAGTTTACAGAATCCCACTGAGTTTTACTTTTTATTATTATTATTATTAATTTCAATGAAAATTTACAGAGACTTTGGATTTCCATTCATTCATTGTTGCACTTTTCTCCCTGCCCATTCCCCACCACCCCAGTACACTCTTCTCTTTGAAAAGTAAAAGAAAAATTCTTTCATTGTTTTACAATCCCTCCCCCCAGGTCCACTCCACTATGCAGCCTTCATTCTGGACTCCTGCCATGACAATAATACCTAATCACATATTCCTTTTAAACAGTTCTCTCCCCCATCCGTTTCAATGCAGTATACATTATTTGCCCCATCTTTCTCAGTCTCCCCCAACCCTGATGTCAGTCCTGTTTTACAACAGTGGCACCATGCAGTATTTGTCCTTTTGTGACTGAGATATTTCACTCAGCATAATGTCCTCCAGGTCACCCATTTTGCATAATATTGCATGAGTTCCTTGTTTTTTCAATGTGGTATAGTATTCCATTGTGTGAATTTATCACAGCGTCTCTATCCATTCATTTGTTGATGGGCACTTAGGTTGTTTCCAACTCCTTGCTATTGTGAACAAAGCAACAATAAACATGGGTGTGCATACATCTGCTTGGGTGGCAGTTATGGTTTCTCTAGGGTATATTCCCAGTAGTGAAATTTCTGGGTCAAATGGTATTTCTATTTCCAACTTTTTGAGAAAGTGCCACACTGCCTTCCACAGTGGTTGCACCATTTTACACTCCCACCAACAGTGAATAAGGGTTCCACTTTCTCCACAACCACGCCATCATTGGTTGCTGGCTGTCCTGTTAAATTTTACTATTCTGACTGGGGTGAGATGATACCTCATAGTTGTTTTGATTTTAATCTCTCTTAGAGCTAGGGATTTCTTCATGTGCTTGTTGGCCATCTGAATGTCATCTTTGGCAAAGTGTTCATATTTTGTGCCCATTTTTCAATTGGACTTTTTACCTTTATCTTGTTGTGGTGACTAGCTATTCATTTATTGGTGGTCATTTGGATTGTTTCCATCTTTTGGACTGTTTTCATCTTTTTGCTCTTGTAAATAATACTCCAATAAACATGAATGTGTGTGTGTGTGTGTGTGTGTGTGTGTGTGTGTGTGTATATATATATATTTCATATCACAGTTCTTATTTTTTTAGGATCTATTTCTAGTATTGGAACATTGGGGTCATTGTTACGTGTTTTTGAGTCAGAACCAAGCCATAACCAACCCTCCAGCAGGTTTTCAGAGGCTATATACTGCATAGGAGGAGATGGTCTATCTTTTTCTTTTGGAGCTACTGGTGGATCAGAGCACCTTTAGACTGTCATTAGACCACCAGAGCTCCCCGGTAATGGAATAACTGAATCAAATGGTACTTCTGTTTTCAGCTTTTTAAGAAAACGCCAAGCTCCTGCTTCCATAGTGATCGCACCATTTTACATTCCCACCAGCAATGTAGGAGAGTTCAAATCTCACTGCATCCTCGCCAACATTTGTTAATTGCTGCCTTGTTGAACTTTGATATTATTACTGGGATGAGATAACACCTCACTGCTGTTTTAATTTACATCTCTACAGTAGCGAGACATGGACATGTTGCTAGGAAGTGCGATTCTTTGAAAAGAGACATCGTGCTTGGAAAGGTTGAGAGTCAGCAAAAGAGAGAGAGACCTGGAATGAGATGGTCTAAAGACGGGGACTGCAGCAATGGGCTCAAGTGTGTCAGAGATGATGAGGATGGCACAGGACAGGACAGGATTCAGGTCTGTTGTTCACAGGGTCACTGGGAGTGGTACTGGCCTCCGCAGCAGCTAACAGCAACAACAGCAATAGGTAGTGATCTTGAGCATTTCTTCATGTGTTGTTTTGGTCATCTGTATGTCTTTTTGTGGAGAGTTTTGCATATCTTCTGCCCATTTTGTAATTGGGTGGTTTAGTCTTTGAAACTTTAGACATGAGTTCCTTATCAGATATGTCATTATGAAAAACGTTTTCCTCTTCTGTACCCCAAATTGCTGCAGTAGCCATTCTGTGTAGCCAGTTTTTCTGAGCACTGAGGTACCTCGTTGGTGCTCTTGTTCACCATATAGACCTGTTATTTCACTGCCAGCTGAGCCAGAGTGGGAAGCCCAGCTTCAGGTTCTAAGGATGGCTGTTTCTGTGGTCAGCCTTTTAGTATCTACTTGAAACATTGCTTTTCGAAGCCATATAGACCTAGTCCTTTTCTTCTCTGCTTCCTTCAGAGTGACGATGTGATTTTGATGATGTGCTTTATTGTAATAGTTTGATTCATTTGTCACAGTCAGGATTCCATCTGCTGTGCACAACAGAGTTGCTTTTTAAAGAAATTTATTCGCACCATAAAAAGGTAATGATAGAAAAAGAAATTTAGATATACTGCATTTCACTCTCCTGAACGGATAAGCATTGTTGGATTTTGTCGCATTTCTGCCAGTGAGGCATGATCCTTAGGGCGGCTTCCCACCCTCATTAGCATGTGGTGGTGCCTGCCGGCTTCCGTTAATGTGATTAAACGTTGCTTTCTTGCATGCACTGCCATGTAGTTCATAGAGTTCTACACATAGCATCTCTGCAAGGCTATCTATCTTTTTTCTTCTTTTAATTGAGATTTTAATGAAAGTTTATAGAGAATTTGAATTTCTTTGTTTATTTTTAAAATATAATTTTTTAAATACTGGTTTACTTATAAAACATTGGGGGGTTTTTTTGTGGGTTTTTTGTTTGCTTGTTTGTTTTTACTTTGGGTTTCCATTCATTCATTGTTGCATATTTTCTTCCCTGCCCACCCCTCCCCCCAGTGGGTTTTTCTCTTTGAAAACTTAAAAAATAAAATAAAATGCACTGCAATCCCCCAAAGGTGCACATTTCAAATCCACCAGATGCTCCCCTGGAGAAAAGCCCGCCCGTCTTTCTCCTGTGGAGCTGCTAGTGGACTTGAACCACTGGGTGTCTGCAGCCTTTGGTTAGCAGCGCAACTTGCTACAGAGTACAACACCTGGAAGTCCAAGTTCAGCCGCCATCTCTAGGGGAAAGCCCCCCCCACCCCCACCCCCCAGGTCTCTGTCTATTCTGGAGGAAGCTCCCAGTTCCCTCAGCCTCTGCAGACCCTGGATTCTTTGGAGATCTCCCCGTGTCCTGGCCTTTCTCAACATCAAGAAGCTTCCTGGCAGAGGCATCTGCTTCCAAGAGGACACACCCCGCTCCTGGCTATTGCTTTGTAGTAGTCCCCCATTTTGGAGAACTTTCCTTTTATCTCTAGTGAGAGAAAAGCTGTTCCAGGCCACACCCTAGGGAAGGGCCTTACATGACAACAAAGTTAAGATGAGATTAAGAGATGTACTCTTTAGCCCTTAACCTCTTACAACTATTTGGTTTATCACGTCATGGGGAATTATCATACTGTTTCCTTTTTATATCTTTGTGTACACATATTTTTTGTTGTTATGTGCCTTTCAGTCAGAACTGACCCCTAGCTGACCCTCCAGCAGGTGTTCAGAAGCAGTTAATCACAAGGGGGCAGATTACCCACCTTCTCCTGAGGAGCAGCTAGTGGATTCGAACTGCTTGCTTTTAGCATTGCAGCACAATTTCTTACCACTAGGCCACCAGAGCTCCCTATTGAGGGAAAACAATTCACGCTATGACAGTTATGAACAGATTTTGCCCAATGTTTTGGATGTATTCGTTGAGATGATCGATCCATCTTCTTGAGGG
>NW_006399840.1:1396132-1398137 GCF_000299155.1 Elephantulus edwardii | reverse complement strand
AAGAGCAAATGAAATTTATTGTGGAACAGAGATAGTCCTTATCAGGAAAACATTAATTTGCACATAGTGAAAAAACAACCATTCCTTGCTTCTGTAGAAACAATGCTGTGGGTAAGGAGTTGAGCTGTCAACCCAAAGGCAGGTGATATGAGCCCATCAGCTGCTTTGAGGGAGAAAGACAATCTCTTTCTAAAGCCTCTGAAGACCCCTGGAGAGTCAGTTGTGGGTTGGTTCTATCTTAATGGCATGTAACAACAAATTGTGTGTGTGTCTGTGCGTGTGGTTATGTGTCATTGAATTGACTGCAACTCATAATGACCCAATAAACAATAGCTCCAAACTTTGCCCTATCCTAGTTAATCTCCCTATCTCTAACACATCTAGCCCTATTACCCTAGTCACTTTGTCAAGCCATCTCATCTGGGGTCTTTCTCTCCTGAGCTGTCCTCCACCCTTCGAAATATGATGCCCTTCACCAAGGACTAGTCCCTCTTGGCAACGTGGTTAAAGTATGTGAGATGGAGCTTCAAAGTCCTTACCTCCAAAGAACTACTTGGTTTCACCCCCTCCAGAACAGACCTGCTTATTCACTTGGCAGTCCATGGTGTATGTTCAATACTCTTCTCCAGCACCACAACTCAAAGGTATCGATTCTTCTTTAGTTGTCCTTTGTCATTGTCCAGCTCTCTTGTGCATAGCAAGTAATAAAATGCAAAGAAACATCTTTCTGGTATTCTCTGCTTTCAGCCAGGATTCATCTGACATCAGTAATGGTAACCCTTGTGTTAAAGCCTCTTCTGAATCTAGCTTGGATTTCTGAAAGTTCCCTGTTGAGGTACTATTATAGCCATTTAAAAACAATATTCAGAAATCTTTTATTTATATGTGTATTAGTGTTATTATTTGACAAATTTCAGCCTGTTGGATCTCCCTTATTGGAAATGGGAACAAATATAAATCTCTTGCAGTTAGTTGGCCTGGTAACTGTCATTCACATTTGTTGCCAGAGATTGATGAGGACTTAACTTATTTCCAGGGTTGCATCTGTAATTGTGCAACAATGGATGACTATTTTAAAAAAACCAAAAGTGAAAAAAAAAAAACCAAAAGTGAACTAGGGGACGGATGAAGGGAAAAAATATGCAACAATGAATGAGTGAAAATACAACTTTTCTATAAACTTTTGTTACAATAACAATAAAATAAAGGAAAAAGGGAAACATTTCAAATGATATTTTATCAGTTCTTGGGACCATATTTCTTGTCAATACCTTCAGTGCAGCTTGGACTTTCTCTTTCAGTACTATTGGTTCTTGGTCATATGCTACTTCCTGAAATGATCCATTGTTGACCAATTCTTTTTGGTACAGTGACTCTGTGTATTCCTTCCATCTTATTTTGATACTTTATCATTCAGAATTGACACCTTTGAGTTGTGGGGTTGGAGAAGAGTATTGTGTATTCCATAGACTGCTAAGAAAACAAGTAGATCTGTTCTGGAGAATGTAAAACTAAGATACTTCTTGGAGGCAAGTATAGTGAAACTCCCTGTCTCATACTTTGGGTATGTTGTTAGGAGAGACCAGTACTTGGAGCATAACATTGTGCTGTTGTTATGTGTCATTGAGTTGCCTGCGACTCATAGACACCCTAGGTACAACAGCTCTGAAGCCTACCCTGTGCTGAGCCAGTCTCACTGACTCCAACATACCTATCCCAATTGTCCTAGTTATTGTACCAACCCATCATCTCATCCAGGGTCTTCCTCTCCTGTGATGCCCCTCCACCCTTCCAAATATGATGTCCTTCTCCAAGAACTAGTGTGTCCTGGCTATGCTTCAGAATCCTAGCCTCCAGGGCAAAACCTGTTTTCACCTCCCCAAGACAGACCTATTTGTTTTCTTGGCAGTCCATTGTATGTTCAAGACTCTTCTCCAGCACCACAACTCAAAGGCATCAATTCTTCTTCTGTCATCCTTAGTCATTGTCCAGCTCTCTGATGAAT
>NW_006399840.1:1393634-1394916 GCF_000299155.1 Elephantulus edwardii | reverse complement strand
GTCAACTTCCAGGGCCTTAGTTTTTTTCCAAGTCCTTCAAAGCAGCTTGAACTTGATCCTTCATCACCATTGTCTCTCAATTATATGTTGTTTCTTGAAATTCTTCTGTGTCAGCCCATTGTTTTTGGTACAGCGACTCTGTATACTCCTTCCATCTTCATTAAATGCTTTCTGTATCATCCTTAAGTACTGCAACTCGAGGCTTAAATTTGTTCTTTAGTTACTCCAGCTTAAGAAATGTCAAGTGAAGGGACCCCCCCATCCCCGAGCAATTTCAGCCTTTTGATTTTCCAACTCTAGCTCCTTGCACATTTCAATACTTTGCTTTGTCTTCCTGAGCAGCTCTTTGAAATCTTCTGTTCAGCTCTTTAACTTCTTTTTGTACTTTTTTTAAAGACATTAACAATTTTATTAATTCAACATTTTCATATTTCTGTCTTTGACCCTTGCCCTGTTTTATTTTTCCATACATAGCAGTGCCCTGTAGGAAAATTTGTTGGGGAATATTGTCTTAGAGCAACTTTTGGATATAAGTGATATTCCAGATTCACATCTCCATGTGAAACCTTTTCCTTCCAATCTTGCTTGCCCCACCCCCCACCACTCAGTTTTAGATTAAACTGACCTTACTTGAATCAGTGAGTTTCTTGCCAAATTTGGTTATCCTTGGACTCTAACTTCTTGATTTCTTCCCTTTGCTTTGGCTTCTCAGTGAATATCCAGAGTCTCTGGAGAAGAACATTATGTTTGGAAAAATGGAGGTTAAGTGCAAGAGAGGAAGGCCCTCAATGAGATGAATTGACACAGTGACTGCAGTAATGGTCTAAAGTGTTATGGAAATGGTGTGGATGGCTCAGAGTCATCATTCAAAGGTTCTCTATGAGTCATAGTCAACACAAAGGGACATAACAACAAGCATCACTCAGATATTTGCCCATAAAATTTTTCAGCATTACAGCTCAAAGTATGAATTTATCCTTCAGTTCTTTCAGTTTGAAAAATGTTGATCATGCTTTTCCTTTTTTATTTTCTAACTCTTAACTCCTTGGGGTGGGGCAGTCTCCTCTTGAGCAATTGACTACCTGTGAAAACCCACTGGACAGTCAGCTATGGGTTGGTTCTAACCAGGTAGCATACAACACCACCTTGCACACTCCATTATAATGCTTTGCTTTGTCTTCTCAAACTGCCCTTTGAGATCTGTTTAAGTCTTTTACCTTAGCATTCCTTCCCCTTGTTTTGTCTTCTTTTCATGCCAATGTAAGATTCAGAGTCACTTCTA
>NW_006399840.1:1384841-1385434 GCF_000299155.1 Elephantulus edwardii | reverse complement strand
TTTTTTTTTTTAAATCTTTCCGTTTATTCAAGGAGTTTAAGGGGACAGGGAGGGAGGAGGGGGAGGGACGCAATAAAATACCTTTGCTTCTTTCGGGAGATCCTTTCTCAAGGAAGAGGGGATACCTCTTCTCCAACTACAAGCAGCAGAAAAGCCAAGCCAGGGAGCATAGAGGGACACTGGAGGGGCCCGGGGAGTCTGGTCACCCTCTCGGATAGGAGCCATAAGCTTTTGTCCCCCCGCCCCCATCCCCACCCCCAATGCATCTACCCCAGGGAACCCGTCTGGGCTGAGGAAGTGGGTATGTACATGAGTGGGGGTGGCACTGGGTTGGGTGGGGGGAGGGAATAATTTATCCGCAGCAGCAGCGGGTGGCGAAGGGACAGGGGTCAGTAGCCTGGTGGCCGCCCTGGTGGCCTAGGGGTCCCGCTCTTTCTTGACCTTGATGTCTCCGGCAAGGATGGTGGCGATCTCACCCTGCATGAAGGCCCAGGGGACGGAGGAGCCCACCAGTGGACACTTGTCACCACTCGGGCAGTACACCTCGCCCGCCGGGCCCTGTGCCTTGATGAACTCTCGCGAGCAGGGGAAGC
>NW_006399840.1:1381376-1383242 GCF_000299155.1 Elephantulus edwardii | reverse complement strand
CCGCCGCTGGCGTTCGAGCCGCGTCCCAGGGCCCGCGTGCACCCCAGCCCAGCCTCCGCGCCGGATCCAGGCCCGGCCCCCTTCCTCGCCCCCTGGGTCCGCAGCCCTTTTCCTCTCTCACTTCCTGGGAGAACGCAGGCGCAGGCACGTCTGCGCCCTCGGCCAGTCCAAGCTCCCGGCCGGGGCGCCGCCACTTCGGGCTCCCGCTGCTCGCTACCATAGTTTTTCTAACCATTCATTCGTTGATGGGCACTTGGGTTTCTTCCATCTTTTTACTCTTGTGAATAACAGAGCAGTAAACACGAGTGAGCATATATCTGTTCGAGTGGCAGCTCTGGTTTCTTTAGAGTATATTCCTAGTAGTGGAATTGCTGGGTCAAATGGTATTTCTATTTCCAACTTTTTGAGTAAGCACCATATCTACCTTCCAAAGTGGTTGCTCCATTTTACACTTCTACCAGCAGTGAATAGCTGTTCCAATCTCTCCACAACCTCGCCAGCATTCTTTCCTTACTGCTTTGTTGAACTTGCTATCATTACTGGCGTGAGATAATACCTCACAGTTGTTTTTATTTGCATTTCTCTGAGAGCTAGGGATTTTGAGTATTTCTTCATGTATTTATTTGCCATCTTGATGTCTTCGATGAAGTGTCTATTCATATCTTGTGTGCATTTTGGGATTGAATTATTTACCCTTTTCTTGTTGTGATGTCTTAAAAGCATCATAATGAAGGCTACAAAAAGATAAGATTGTAAAAAATAAAATTGTTGTTATGTGCTGTGAGTCAAAATCAACTCAGAGCTGACTGCCCAGCAGGTTTTCAAGGCAGTAAGTCACACAGGAGGAGATTGCCCATCTTTATCTGAAGGAGGAGCTAGCGAATTCAAACCATGCGCCTATGGCTTGGCAGTGTAACTTTTCATCACAAGCCACCAGAGCTCCATATATATTATATTACATTGCAATATTTCCTCAAGGAACTCATTCTGATTGTCTTAACATGTGAAATGTCTATTCCTAATAGTCCAAGGAATGAGCAAAACCAAATTTGACTAAAAATGTATTTATGATGACAGTCTGAGTGAAATCATTCTAATGAAACTTGTTTTATTTAAGAAAAAGAGATAATTTTGTTTTCTATAAAAGTAGTCGCTATGAGTCGCAAACGACTCGACAGCACATAACAACAACAACATAAAAGTAGTAATTCCAGAATGAAAAAAAAAACCTAGAGCAGGGCTAAGGGTGGGACAGGGTGTGGGAGTGGGGAAAGAACTAGACTAAAGGAGGTTAGGGAGAGGGCACTAATAGCTTGTGTTCATGATTGTCTCATCACGAAATAGGAAAGATCCTAATTTTGGTGAAACATTGGGTCTGGAACAGCCTGGGGGAATAAAAATTATCCCTAAACAGAAAACAGGGAGCTGTGGTGGCCTAGTGCCAAGAAACTCTTTCTCCAATGTCAAAGGCACTTGGTTCAAGGCCACCAGCTGCTCCACTGAAAAGGATGGGCAATCTCCTCCCACCGTTCACTGCCTCTGAAAACCTTCTGCAGGGTCAACTATGTAAACTATGGGTGATTCTGATTGGATGGTACACAACAGAAAACAAGTTATTCTTATCTGTTAATCAGTTCAAAGGTACATTCTTCCTTTTAAAATTGTGATTTTGAGTAGAAGTTTACAAAGCAAATTTGCTTTCTGTTCACCCATTCATTAACATTTATTTTTTGGAACTATGTTTGTTTTTAGAACAATTACAATACTCAAAGTGCTTTTACCACTTTCTCCCTGGCCTATCCTGTCCATCAACCTTCTGTCCTACCCCTGTTGTTATTGTTAAGTGTCATTGAGTCGCCTGCGACT
>NW_006399840.1:1377789-1379551 GCF_000299155.1 Elephantulus edwardii | reverse complement strand
TGGGTCACCCTTCTTTGGAATGGGAACAAATATAGATCTCTTCCAGTCAGTTGGCCAAGTGGTTGTTCTCCAGATTTCTTGCCACAACTTGGTGAGCACATCCTGGCCTTTATTGTGTTTAAATATTAAAAAAGCATACTTGAAGGCTGGCACAAAACACATATCCTTCCTCGAGTCTGAAAGCTCTTGTGTCTCCTGAGAGACCCTTGGCTGAACAGCCAGCCACTCATGTCAGCTGGGCAGACACGAACTTCTCAACAGACATGTGACTTCCTCACACTTTGCTCCTTTCACTCCCAAGCTCCATCTTGAGACACATTTTTGCCCCCTAAAACAGTTGTATTAGCAGGTGAATCTATTCTTCCATTGCCAGGAAGCGCTTGCAGGAGAACAAGACAACTTTCCTCTGAGAAGTTTAAAGATACTTTAAAATGTCCAGCTTTAAAATATCTGTTGTTGGGTACCGTTGAGTCAATTTTTACTCATGGTGGGCTTGGGAGACAGAGTAGAACAGCCCCACAGGGTTTCTGGAGTTGTGGAGCTCTGCCTTTCGGAGCAATGGTGGGTTTGAACTCTAGAACTTTTGGATGGTAGTCAAGTATTTTGATCATTGCACCACAAAGGGTTTCCTTCTGTGGAGAAAAGGCATGCATAATAGAATCTGCTTCATTAGCATTCATTCTTACCATTATAAGGGTTAGTATATAAGAAATATGCAACAGAAACAATGTTTTTCAATTTTTTTAAACTCACCCCCCCAGTCCACTGTCCACTTTAATATGTATTTCTTTTTCTGTAATCTTACCATGAAAATAATACCTGATCCTATATTCCTTTTAAACAGTTCTCCCCTATATTCCTTTTAAACAGTTCTCTCCTTCATCTGTTTCAATGCAGTATACATTATTTATCGCCTCTTTTCTTAGGTTTCCCCCAACCCCAGTGTCAGTCCTGTTTTACAACAGTGGCACTATGCAGTATCTGTCTTTTTGGGACTGAGATATTTCAGTCAGCCTAATGTCCTCCAAGGTCACCCATTTTGTATAAAATTTCATGAGTTCTCATTTTTTAATGCAGCATAATATTCCATTGTGTGAATATACCACAGCTTCTCTATCCATTCCTTTGTTATCTTACCCCAGTAAGAATAGCAAAATTCAACAGAACAGCAAACAGCAAATGCTGGTGAGGTTGTGGAGAAACTGGAACCCTCATTCACTGTTGGTGGGAGTGTAGAATGATGCAACCACTATGGAAGGCTATATGAAGTTTTCTCAAAAAATTTTTTCAACGTTTTTAAGAGAGCAATTTGATACAGTTAAAGTTTTCATCTGTCTGTGACTTAATTTGACATTTTTAGGAGCTTTAGTCTTAAACAGCATATGAAACAAAGAATTGGATTTCTTACTATTGTATGTGCTGTGAAGTTGCCTGTGACTCATAGCAACCCTATGTACAGCAGCCCTAAACTCTGCTCTGTCCTGTGCCAATCTTACTATCTCTGATATACCCATTCTGATTACCCCGGTCACTGAATCAATCCACCTCATAGAGGGCCTTCCCCTCCTGCACTGTCCCTCCACCCTCCCAAGCATGATGTCCCTCCCCAAGAACCGGTCCCTCCTTACAACATGTCCAAAGTATGTTAGACGGTGCCTCAGAATCCTTGCCTCCAAGGAGTCGCCCGGTTTGACCCTTTCCAGGATGAATCTGTTTGTTTTCCTAGCAGTCCATGGTACCCTCAATACTCTTCTCCAGCACC
>NW_006399840.1:1373875-1377689 GCF_000299155.1 Elephantulus edwardii | reverse complement strand
CCCTCCACCCTCCCAAGCATGATGTCCCTCTCCAAGAACCGGTCCCTCCTTACAACATGTCCAAAGTATGTTAGATGGAGCCTCAGAATCCTTGCCTCCATGGAGCCGCCGGTTTGACCCTCTCCAGGATGAATCTGTTTTTCCTAGCAGTCCATTGTACCCTTAATACTCTTCTCCAGCACCACAGCTCAAAGGCATCAATTCTTCTATCTTCCTTAGTCATTGTCCAGCTCTCTGCATAACAAGTGATAGCAAAGACCAGCAGCCAGGAAATTAAAAGATGTCTTTTAATTTCCCGGCTGCTGGTGCCAAGAGTGTTGACTGTGGATCCAAGCAAATAAAAACTGTGAACAATGTCAATCTCTTCACCATCCGTTATGATGCTGCCAATCTGCCCAGTGGTGAGCATCTTTGTTTTCTTGATGTTCAGTTTCAATCCATACTGAAGACTGCAGTTCTTGACCTTTCACAGTAAGTGCTTCAGGTCCTCTTCAGTTTCAGCAAGCAAGGTTGTGTCATCTGCATAATGCATATTGTTGATTCTTCCTCCAATCCTGATGCCACATTTCTCCTCATAGAGCCCATCCTCCTGGATAACCTGTTCTGCATAAATATTGAAAAGGTATGGAGAAAGGATACAGCCCTGGCACACTCCCTTCCCAATTTTGAACCATGCAGTGTTTTCCTTGCTCTGTTCTGATGACTGCCTCATGGTCTAAGTATAGGTTTCACATTAGTACAATCAAGTGTTCTGGGATTCCCATTCTTCTCAGAGTCAGCCACAGTTTGTTATGATCCATACAGTCACATGCCTTTGCATAATCAATGAAACAAAGATAGACCATTCTTCTGGTACTCCTTGCTTTCAGCCAAGATCCATCTAACATTAGCTACAGTATCCCTAGTACTAGGACCCAGTCTAAATCCAGCCTGCACTTCTGGTAATTTTCTGTTGATGTGCTGTTCCAGCTGTTTTTGGATAATCTTCAGCAAAATCTTGCTTGCGTGTGATATTAACAAAATGCTCTCTAAGTGTTGGTTACTTCACTCTTTGAAATCTGCAAAAATATTCATGAGTTGAGCAAACTGTATAGTTAAATAAAAAAGCAAATCAAACAAACCAGCTAGGGTTTCTGCTCTTAAGGTTTTTTAGAGGTTAGTTCTCAGTAAACATCTGATAAAGAAAATTTGAAACTTTGTGGAAAGAGATATTTTTGCTGCCAAAGGGAAAGAGCCACAAGGTTTGAAGAGGTTGTAAAATTGCATGGATGTTGCCAAGAGAGGGAAGTGGCTGATGGTCTTGTGGGTTTTTTGTACTAACCTTTCCTCTTATGCTTTTTTGAGAGTACCATGGACTGCTAGGAAAACAAGCAGATTCACCCTGGAGAGGGCTAAACCAGGAGGCTCCTTGGAGTCAAGGATTCTGAGGCTCCATCTAACATACTTTGGACATGTTGTGAGGAGAGACCGGTCCTTGGAGAGGGACATCATGCTTCGTGGGAGGGTGGAGGGACAGCGCAGGAGAGGAAGGCCCTCTATGAGGTGGATTGATTCAGTGACTGGGGTAATTGGGATGGGTGTGTCAGAGGCAGTGCGATTGGCACAGGACAGAGCAGCGTTTAGGGCTGTTGTACATATGGTCGTTATGAGTCGCAAGTGACTTGACGGCACATAACAACAACAACTACTTATGCTTTTGTTTCATATTAGACAACAAACACTTAATACTATGTTATAATTTTAGTTCTTTTAGTCACTGACTTGATAAAAATTTTGTTTCTTTTGCATTTAGCCACATAAAAAGTCTGTGGGTTTAATTAGGAGAATTTACTTAGCCAAGAGATGTTTGTTTTGTCGAGTTGGATCTCAGTATATATAGTTGTGTGTATTGTAGGGTCATAACCAACCCATAGCTGACCCTCCAGTAGGTTTTCTTTTCTTTTTCTTTTTTTTCTCCAGCAGGTTTTCAGAGGCAGTTAATTTCACAGGAGGATACTGCTCATTCTTTTATATATTTAAAAAAAAAATAATGAAACACATCATGAATTTGTGTGTAATCCTTGTGCAGGGGCCATGCTAATCTTCTCTGTATAGTTCTAATTTTAGTATATGCGCTGCTGAAAAGAGCACTATAAATGTATTTTAATATCCTGACTGTATGATGTCAGAGCCCTGATAGCCTAGGGATTAGGGAGTTGTGCTACCAACCTAAAGTCAGGAGACTTGGATCCACCAGCCCTTCTGTGGGAGGAAGATGGAAAATCTTCTCCTCTGTGATTTATAGGCTCTGAAAGTCCATTGAAAGATCAGCTATGAGTTGGCTCCAATTTGACGGCAGTGTGTGCATGTGATATTATATCTCAGGATCATTAGAGGTTATACTTAACACTTTTTAGAAAATATTTAGAATGCACATCCATATTTATTGTTGCATTGTTCATTATAGCAAAGAGATGGAAACAACCCAAGTGCCCATCAACAGATTAATGGGTAGAGAAGCTGGGGTATATTCTCACAATGGAATACTATGCAGCATTGAAAAAACAAGGCGTTCATGAGATTTTGTACAAAATGGGTGACCCTGGAGGATGTTATGCTGAGGGAAATATATCAGTCACAAAAGGACAAATACTGCATAATGCCACTGTTTTAAAACAGGATTGACTTGGGGGTTGGGGGAAAACTAAGAAAAGAGAGGCATTGAAACAGAGGAGGGAAAGAACAGCTTAAAGGAATATATGATTAGGTACTTGCCTCCAGAAACCCTATGAACCTAGAGAGAGGATGAGAGACACCCAAGTGTTAAGGACTCTCCTTCATTGGGTCGCTATGAGTCGCCTGCGACTCGATAGCACTAAACAACAATAACATCAACATAGAGAGAGAGATCAGCTGGCCCAGTGGACAGAAGTCAATGGTACCAAGCCAAAGGTGGGTGACTTTTAATCTGTGGCCCTCGGTCCTGTCTTTCATTGTTTTTGTTCAGACATTCCTCTAGGTCGTATAGCCCTGGTGTACAAGTTGCGGTCCCGCGATCACTTGTGCTTGCTGTGAACACTGTGACGCTGATGTGTCAAATGTGTTAATGGTTGGCTACCCAGTGCGGACAGAGAGTGGGGTGGAGCTCCCCGATTAAACAAGTGTGGAAGGAGGAGTGGCATCCACTTCCATAATAGCTTGCCTCTGGACTCCAGTACACTTAACAACAACAACTATTTGCACGACAACAGTCCAGAATAAGAGCTGCATAGTCAAGTGGACTGGGAGGGGGAATTGTATAAACAAAGAATATTTTTTTTCCCAAAGAGAAAAGTGAACTGGGGAGGGGAGGGGTGGGCAGGGAGGAAAATGTGCAACAATAAATGAATAGAAATCCATGTTCTTTATAAACTTTCATTAAAATATCAATTAAAAATATTTACATTTTTGTTTAACATTTTTGAACAGTGTTTTTTTTTACTTTGTCTCACTGTTAGGTTTTTCTCAAGAATTGTGATTAGAGCCTTGTAATTATCCGCTGGATGAAGGAACTACAGTTTCTCTATTTATTCCTTTGTTGATGGGCAGTTGATCTGCTCTCCTCTCTTTGTGAATTATTCGTGAATAATGCTGCAATAAATATGAGTGTGCATATATTTGTTTGTGCCATAGTTCTAATTTCTTTAGGGTATATTCCCCATAGTGAGACAACTAGCTCAAAAGATGATATTTCTATTTCAACTTTTTGAGGCGGCTCCAGGCTGCTTCCACAGTGGTTGTGGCATTTTACATTCCCATCAGCTGTGAATCCAAGCTGATTTTTATTTAAAAAAAA
>NW_006399840.1:1351547-1373035 GCF_000299155.1 Elephantulus edwardii | reverse complement strand
TAATTGCAGGCCAAAAACCTGTGAGGACTTGTACCCAGAGACTTTCCAGGAAAGCCCGGGCCACAGATGATGAAGAAATGGTGGATTTTATTTGGAGACCTAATGGGGTCAGGGGAGCTGCCTTTGATGCAGGCAATTCAGTGGGTTATAATAGTTGAGGGTTGAAATGCTGAAGATAAATATGTAGTTTTTAAAAAGTGGGAAAAAAAGAGAAAAAAAAGATTAAACTATTACTATTACTGGAGTGAGATGATATCTCATTGTTGTTTTGATTTGCATCTGTCTGATAAAGAGTGATTCTATTTATTTCTTCATGTGTTTCTTGGCCGTCTGAGTATCTTTTTTGGCAAAGAATCTTTTCCTGTCTTGTGCCCATTTTGTGACTGGATTGTTTATCTTCTTGTTGAGGTGCTAGAGTGTTCTATATATTTTAGATATGTGCTTCTTATCAGATATGTCATTGCCAAATAATCTTCCCGCTCATGAAACACTGCACAACATGGATGAGTCTGGAAGATAATATGTTGAACGAAAATATCTCGGTCACAAAAAAACAAATACTATGTAAGACTGTTGGTGTTGTTGTTATGTGCCCTCAATTTGCCTGTGACTCATAGTGACACTGTGCACAACAGCTCTGAACCCTGCTCTATCCGGATCCAACCTTACTGTCTCTGACACACCTGTCCCTGTTATCTCTGTCCCTGAATCAATCCATCTCGTTGAGGGTCTTCCTCTCTTGTGCTGTTCCTCCACCTTCTCAATCATAATGTCCCTCTCTAGGGACTGATCCCTCCTTGCAACATGCCCAGAGTATGTCAGACAGAGCTTCAGAATCCTTGCTTCTAAGAAGCAGCCTGGTTTCACCCTCTCCAGGATGAACCTGTTTGTTCTATTGTTATAAAAAATAGGATGGGTAAAGGGGAAGGAGGCAGGGGCTGGAGAAGGAAGGTGGAAGTGTAGGTAAAGAATGGTTAGAGAATTCCTGTAATGAAATAAGTGAAGGGAAATTCAATGTGAAATGGACAGATAATCAAATACTATGAGTATTGCAGTTACCACGCTAGGTTAAATGAGAAGAGGAAGAGAGTAGAAAGAGAAGGAGGGAAATCTGAAAAGGTGAGTGAAGGTATATGATAAAGATTTGCTTTAACATTATAAAATGTTAATTACTACAATCAGTGGTAGTCAGTGCCTATGAATGACTCTGAAAAACAGAGGTGATTATTATTGCATAACATCAAGTCAGAACCAACCCATAGTTGACCCTCTGGCCTCTGGCAGGAAGGAGATTGCCCATTTTCTCATGAAGCAGCTGGTGGATTCAAACTGTGTGCCTTCTATATAGTACAGCTTCTTACCACTAGGCCATGAGAGCTCCCTGGCACTATGAGCTGTCAAGTCCACTATAACTCACAAGTTACCCTGTGTTGAGAGGCAATGGCTCTCCCTATCCTGTGCCATTCTCATCAACTCCAAAATACTTGAGCCTATTGTTACAGACACTGCATCAGTTCACTTTATTGAGTCTCTCTTACACTGACCCTCTACCATTCCAAGCTAAGGAGTAACCCCTCCTTACAACATGCCCAAAGTGTGTGAGACAGAGTGTTGTCATCTGTACTGCCAAGGAACACCCTGATTTCACTTCATCCAGGAAAAATTTCTCTGTTCTCTTGGCAGTCCATTAAATGTTCAAGAGTCTTCTCTAGCTCTACAAGGCAAAGGCATAGATTCTTCTTCAGTCTTCCTCAGTCATTGCCAATTTTCAAATGTATAGCAAGTAATTAAAAAACACCACTGTTTGTTTGTATCAGGTACACCTTAGTCTGTAAGCTAACATCATTAGTCTGTAGTATTCTGGAGAGGTCACTGACAGTTGACTTTCCCAATGCAATTTGCCTTTTAATTTCTTCACTGCTAGTATCCAGGGTATTGATTGTGAATCCAAGGAAGATGAGATTGTTGACAACTTCAATCCTTTCTCCATCTATCAAGATGTTGCCTATTGACCCAGTGGTGAGTATTTTTGTCATCTTGATGTTGAGATACATCTGTATTGAAAGCTGTAGTCCTTAACCTTCTGCGCAAGTGTTTCAGATCAGCCTGCCTTTGGGCAAAGTTGTGTCATCGGCACAAGGCAGGTAGGTGCTTCTTTTAGCATTACTACTCTTTTACCAGCTTCTAACTACACTGTTCCCCATCCCACCCCCATACTAGGAAAGGTATATAGCCCTTGTTGTTGTAGTTGTTAAGTGCCGTCAAGTCGTTTGCCACTCATAGCGACCCTAGTCACTGAATCAATCCACCTCATAGAGGGCCTTCCTCTCCTGCACTGTCCCTCCACCCTCCCAAGCATGTTGTCCCTCTCCAAGGACCATTCCCTCCTTACAACATGTCCAAAGTATGTCAGACAAAGCCTCAGGATTCTTGCCTCCAAGGAGCCGCCCAGTTGAACCCTCTTCAGGATGAACTTGTTTGTCTTCTTAGCAGTCTATAGTACCCTCAATATTCTTCTCCAGCACCACAGCTCAAGGGCATCAATTCTTCTTCTATCCTCCCTAGCCATTGCCCAACTCTCGAATGCATAAGTGATTGCAAAGACCTAGGACGGTCTAAAAGGAGAGTATTAAATCCACTTGAAAATCTTGATTTGAGTCTGAAATCTGAATTGGCTTTTTAGAAGCTGCATGTCCAAGGCAGTCCTTTTAACCTTGGTGTTAACTTGAGACACTTAAGGACAACATTGTTTTTCTAGGGAGGCTGGGCTGGGTATAGGATATCTAATCTCTTCTTTAAGGATCTTTTTTATTATAGACAAGTGGATGTATGGTTTAACCACTTGTGCCTGCAGGGTAGTGAGATTAGATAGATTTGTAGATTATAGATAGGACAATTGCAGATAGGACTGAGGGGGAATGCATTACCAAAAAGAGTGGTCCTGTCTCCTTCCAGGAATGGTGTAACCCCATTTATGTGTTATGAACCTGTTGTTGTTGTTTTGTTGTTATATGCTTGTGACTCATAGCGACCCTATGTACAACAGCCCTAAACTCTGCTCTGTCCTGTGCCAATCGCACTGTCTCTGACACTCCCATCCCAATTATCCCAGTCACTGAATCAATCCACCTCATAGAGGCCCTTCTCCTCCTGCGCTGTCCCTCCACCCTCCCAAGCATGATGTCCTTCTCCAAGGACCGGTCTCTCCTCACAACATGTCCAAAGTATGTTAGATGGAGCCTCAGAATCCTTGCCTCCAAGGAGCCACCCGGTTTAACCCTTTCCAGGACAAATCTGTTTGTTTTCCTAGCAGTCCATGGTATTCTCAATACTCTTCTCCAGCACCACAGCTCAAAGGCGTCAATTCTCCTTCTATCCTCCTTGGTCATTGTCCAACTCTCTGATGCATAACAAGTGATTGCGAAGACCATGGCCTGTATCAGACGCACCTTAGTCCCCAGAGAGACACCATTGCTCTTCAGTACTTTGGAGAGGTCCCTAACAGCAGACTTTCCCATGGCAATGCATCTTTTAATTTTCTGGCTGCTGGTGCCAAGACTGTGAACCTACTGCTGCCAAATTTTTCCTTCTTCATATTCTGCCTTTAATTCCCCAAAATGCTCTTTGATTCAGTTGTGTTATTTTACAATCTTCAATTCTGATGCAGCCATACATGTTTTGGGACCCTGCAGAACAGCCGGTTTCATTCAATGATCATGGACAATGTCTCAACAGTCTCCATCCTTCAGTCAACTTCATTTGCTTTAAAAAAGAAACTAATAACATAAAATGCATGGGATCATCCCTTTCATCCATCCTGGAAGTTTTCAGTTCTTCTTTTGAGAAGTACAAGATATGTTGCATTCTAAACATTCGAGAGTGAATAATGAAGGTGCTTTAGAGGGGAAAGTGAGGTTCGTCCCTATCCTTTCTGGAGGACAGCATGGTGGAAGGCTGGCAGTAGCTGTGCTGGCCACTTCTCAGGCACTGTGGGCGTCAGGAAAGAAGCACAAGCAGAAATGATCTGAATGAGATTCCTTATATTCCCAGGAAGAAAATAACACTAAAAGGAGATGTATCACAAATACAAAAATATTTTATAAAGATAATAAATTGCCTTTCTCTGGGAAGGTTTCACTGGAAGGATTTGTGACCCACTGGCATAGAAGAGAAACAAAGTTTAGGGTAGAAATGCTTTGAACAATGTAATAGGGAGATGTAAATGGCACAAATGGACAACCAAATATTAAACTGTATAATTTAATAGCTGCTGTGCCTTTGTGAACAAATGGAAATATTATTAGGTGGTGTCGAGTCCAGCACAGAGTGACCCTATGAACAACTGATCTGAATACTGTCATAGCCTCATAATCTCTTACACACTCAAGCCCATTGCTGCAGTCACTGTGTCAATCAACCAGTTGAGGGTCTTCCTCTCCTTCTCCATCTTTCCACCTTCCAAGTATGATGTCCATTTCCAAGGAGTAACCTCTCTTGGCAACATGCTCAAAATTTGTAAGACAAAGCTTCATCATCTTTGCCTCCAAGGAGCACTCTGGTTTCACCTTCTACGAGACATATCTGTTCTTTTGGCAGTCCATGAGATCTTCAGCACTCTTTTCCAACACCACAGGTGTCAATTTCCCCATCATCCTCAGTCATTGGCCAGCTCTCAGATGCATAGCAAGTGACTGAAAAGACCATGGCCTGAATCAGGCACACCTTAGTCCTTACACTGGCATCATTGCTCCTTAGTAATTTAGAGAGGTCCTTGGTTGCAGACTTCCCTGGTGTAGTACATGTCCTGATCTCCTGATTGCTGTTGTCAAGTGTAATGATTGCAGATCCAAGTAAGATGAAGTCGTTGACAATCTCAATCCTTTCTCCTGGAGTACTAGACTTGTGGAATTCCAAGCAATTGTATTGGTACCTGTTATGTACCATGGAGTAGAGCTGACCCATAGTTGACCCTCAAGCTGGTTTTCAGAAACAGTAAATCTCACAGGAGTTGATTGCCCATCTTTCTCCTACAGAGAAGATGATGGATTCAAACAGTGTGCCTTTGAGATGGCAATGCAGCTAGCTCATTACCACTAAGCCTCCAGAGAGAAGCAATTGTAGAGGGTCTTGCAGTTTACCAAGTGTGTTCATTACCTGGTTGAATTCTTACAAATACCTCATGAAACACAGTTTACTATAGGTAAGGAGCCTTGGTGACATAGTAGTTAAGAGTATCTCTGAAAATGAAGAGGTTGGTTCTAGTTCAGCAGTCTGCTTCGGTAAAGATTTATTGCCTTGCAAACCCTATGTTAAAGCAAAAATTTGGATCAGGCTCCTGTCACCGAAAACCAACCTGAGAGACAGGATTAGAGTAGAGAATGGAAGGTTTATTATGTACTGGTGGACAGGGTCGCAGTGGGTCACTGTCATCTCAACTGCACATAACAATAACAGAAAATAGGAAGTGTGGGCAGGAGTTTCCTGAAAGAAACAGAAATTACAGAAAGTTAATGTTTTGCCTTCATTATTATAAAATGATAGTTTCATAGCACTGTATTATAAAAGGTTGGTTTTCTATAATATCCATCTGATGCACCACACGTAGTTCTTTTAAATTTTTTTTTTACTGTGATTTGAGTGAAAATTTAAAAAGCATATTGCTTTTCCCATTCAACCGTTCATACTCATTTTGGTTTGACATTAATTACAAGACACACAAAATAAGGACGTTCTTTCCAGCATTTATCTTGCATGGTCATTGCGAGTCCAAACGGACTCAAGCAGATTTTATTTTTTGGTGTGGGTTGGTTTGTTGTTGTTTTTTTTAAAGTTATTTTATTACTGTTGTTTTGCTCTACAGATGCGAAAGGAGGTTCACAAGAATGCAGTGACTAACCCAAGGTCACACCGTCCTACTAGCTGAGAAAGCTGGAGCCCCAATAATGATGACAACAGAATCGATGCCTTCGAATTGTGGTATTAGAGAAGAGTACTTTATATGCCTTCGACTGTCCAAAGAATGAACAGGTCAAGAGTGCTCCTTAGAGGTGAGAATGGTGAAACTTCCTCTTAAATACTTTGAGCAGGTTGTCAGAAAAGGCCAATTGGGGGGTGGGGGGGGAGGGAACTATTATGCCAGGAAAGGTAGAGAGGTCCGAGAACAAGATGACCCATTACAAGAGGGAGTGACACTGTGCCCCCGGGCGTGGGCCTATCAGACAGCAAGGCTGGCGCAGGACAGGCACCTAACATCAATGAAAAGGCCTGGGCATTAGAGCGACCCAGCCTCCCGGAGGCGTGGTGTTTGTGAGGGTGCCGACTGCAGCGGCGCAGAGCCCCGGGCGTGGCCTCCATGCGCCCTCCTTCACCCCCACTTGGCTTTCTCTGTCTGGCGCGCACGAAAATGGCGAGTGGTGGACCTTCGCGCCGGCGGCCGCTGCATTCAGCTCAGGCCCTGGATGTGGCCTCAGGATCCAGCTTCCGTGCCTTCGAGATGCTGCATTTACACTTGAACCTGCGGGCCGAGTTTGGCCCCCCGGGCCCGGGCCCAGGAAGCCGGGGTCTTAGCGGCTCCGCGGGCCTGGAGCTGCGGTGCCTGGAGGAGGGCAGCCCCGAGCTGCTGCTGGACTCGCACCCCTGCCTGGAGGTGACGGCGGCGGCGCTGCGCTGGCTCCGGCCGGACGGGGAGGACCTGCCCCTGGAGCCTGTGTCCTTCTCCATTCGGCCCTTTTCCCATTACGGCCAGGTCTTGTGCGTGGCGCTGCCACAGCCTTGCCGAATTGGTGACCGCTTCCTGGTGCAGTTCACCTACCGCGTCGCAAAGGGACCCGGGGTGAGTGCGCCCCGCGTTCCCAGACCTCACTCTCCCTGCTTCTCCTGCTCGTGTTCACCCCCGGGGCCCTAGTGCAAGCTCGGCGACCCTGTTTCTTTTAGGGCTATCAGGTTTTGCTTCTGTCCTCCTGCCCTCCCAGGCTGGTCTGAGTTAATCCAGGAGCCCTCTTACCCCAGACCCCAGCTGGAAATCAGGTTTGGTTTCCAGTTCCTGCTGTAGAAAATAACCCCCCTCCTTTCTCTAGATAACCAATTCCACACACATCCAGCTTAATACTGAATACTGAGGCCTTTTGGGGTCTCTGATGCATCGGTGAGCACCTTCATTCTGCTTTCCAGCAGCCCTGGACAATGTGGGATGCTGACTCAATGTAGTCTTTTAATTCTCCGGGTTAAAACAACTCTGAAACCCAGGTTTTTGTGTTTCTACGTGTGAAAGTCCCAGTTAGATGAGCAAAAGAATTAGCGAGTAGGAATGAGAACGGAAGTAGGAAGCTGTGGCGATTTAGGGGGTCGAGAGTGGCTCTGCTGACCTGCAGGTCAAGGCAGTCACAGTAATGGTTGGAATCTGTTAGAAAGATGAACACTTGTCCTGAATAATTTCGAGCTCAAAAAAAAAAAAAAAGGCCAAAAGGAAGGTCTGTTCCATTTTGCCTGGCAGTGAGTAAGGGAAAGATTTCAAGTACAAGTGAGAACTGAATTAGGATGTTCCAACGAGCTGGATTGCCGCAGTGGCTTAAGCAGTGGGGCTCTAGTGTGTCAGAGATGATGAGGATGGCACAGCATAGGACAGGTTTGGGTTGGCTGTTTATAGGGTCGCTATGAGTCATACTCCACGGCACCTAACAACAAAGAATTAGAAGTGAAAACTGGAATTGCAAAGTGCTAAACTTTGTGTGAGGGATGGTGAGGACGGCACAGGGATAGGAGAGGCTTCACATCAGTTTTAATGGGGTTGCTATGAGTCATACCTGGCCCCACCACACTTAAAATAGGAAAACAATGGATTAAAAAAAAAAGAGAAAAAAAAAAAAAAACCCCAAGCAAACAATAAGGGGGAATTCTGACATCATGTTAGGGAGTTGTGCTGCTGACCCATGTCAGTCCGTGGGCTGCTTTGTGGGAGAGAGATGGGCAATCTTGTGTATTTTAGAGCTTTTGTAAACCCACTGAAGGGTCAGCTGGAAGTTGGTTCAGAGTCGATGGCAATGAATTGTGGTTCTTACAGGCTTTCTATGTGGGGATTCGAATCCATCTGTTGCTCCTGTGGAGAAAAGATGGACTGTTTCCTTTCAGCTTGACATTAAAGAGTTTGAGTACAAGAACTCTGGTGACTAGTTCTTTTCTTTTTTTTTTTTAATTTTTTTGACTAGTTCTTTTCATATTGTGGAATTCACGAAAATCCATCAGTAGCTGCTCTGCGGGGCAGGGGACAGGGTTGGGTGGGTCGTGTGGGCAAGTTGGACAGTCTTTTCCCATCAAGATTTATTTGATAGAAACTTGTTGGAGGGTCACTACGCCTTGGAATGGACTCTGGCAATGAGTGGAGGGTGAGGCTTGATAAAGAGTGGCGGAGTCCAGTGAGCTGTAATTGACTGGTGGAGATGAAGTGGGGCTCCATGTGGGCCAAAGTGGGCATTCTTCTCCGTAGTAGTCACAACCCAGTAGACATTGCAAAGGTTGCTGTTGAGGATTCCCATCGTTGGAAGCCCTCTGGGGCAGTTCTAGTCTGCCTTATGGGGTCAGCAGAAGTTGATGGGATCAGTTTGGTGTTGGTGTTTTAAGCTTTCTGACCTGATTTTCTCACTGTTGGCTGAACTTAAATCTGTGTGTGAGAGAGGCAGATATTTCAAATAAGGGGATGGAAAAGTTCTTCAGCCTGTATCTGTAAGAATCAGTCAGAAAATCCTTCATAGAGAGACCTTAGGCAGCACCTCTTAGTGGGTTGTAGATTTCATAATTCACTGCTTGCCTGTGATTGGAAACCTGCTTAACTGGGCAGCAGTTCCTCTTTATTCTTAGAATGGGCTCAAAGGGCGTTTCTGTTTTCACCAGTGATATAATAAATGGAAATTGTGATTAGTTCTTTTTTCTTAACACAGTAATTTTATTTATTGTTTTTAGGAGTGTACACAGCATAACTTTGTGTTTCTTGCATGTGCCTTTTAGTGATGGACTGAACATGCTTGAAATTTAGTCATTCTAACTCTTCTTTTCAGAGGTGTTTCTCTTAATTAACCTAAATGCACTACCCTTCAAGCTCCTGTTTAATCTTTGAAATTGCTGTTGCCACTTTGATCTCCAGTAGATATTAAAAGTTGCTCAAGTCAGACTTTTTTTCAGGTGTTTTTTAAATGAGTTAAGCTAGACTGTTGTTTAGTTTTAAGACGATTTCTGGGGATATTTTTGGTTTAAGGTTTAAAGATTATCACAGGGCAATAGTTTCAGGGGTTTACCTAACCTTTATGGGTCTAAGATGTCTGGAGTCTTTTTAAAATTACATGATTCCATTATTTTTCTGTGGAATCTTTGATCAAAATAGTAACAGTAGCTGGTACCATTTTGTTTTTCTGGTCTCATGGCAAAGGATGAAAAAAAAAGTTAATTGTTTTTTAAAATATGAAAATCCAAATGGAAAAAGGATTCTCAGAGATAAAAGAAAAACCCAGTGCTCTATGGGAGCCCTGGGGGTCTGGTTCATAGAGTGGTGCACTGCTAAACTGAAGGTGGCGTCTTTCTGACAGTTCAGAAAAAAGGTGGGCTGTGTCCTCACGATTTACAGCCTCAGACGTCCATTAGATGGTCAGCTATGAGGCAGTTCCAAACCCAGGACAGTGAGTTTCTGTACGGTTAACGTAAACCTGGAAATGGTTGGCTACTGTGCTATATTCTTGTTGTGTACCATTGGGTCGGAACCAATCCATAGCTGACCCTCCAGAGGGTTTTCAGAGGCAGTTGATGACACGGGAGGAGATTGCCCATCGTTCTCCCACAGAGCAGCTGGTGGATTCAAACCACGTGCCTTTGGGATTGCAGTGCTGAGTACTAGGCCACCAGAGCTCCCTAGTTCCTGGTTTATGGCATAGTCTCTAGGGAGTTGCACTGCTTATCTCTGACAATTTTGATCCACTGTCCTCAGGAGACAGAGTTGAGTTGTGGAACCTTGATGAAGGTTTACATATAAGTCAGAACTGACTGAACAGCAGGGAGTTTAAGTGTTGAGAAAAATTCAAAAGAGGATTGTAAAAATTAAGCCCTTCCTGAATTTGCCTTTTCAAGTAACTTCCCCTCAAATGAAGCATCAGATAGACTGAGATTTACTGGCCCACAAATGGCTGCATTAATGACACTTGTGCTTCTTCCTCTCTTCTCATTGACACCATACCATCCCAGTCTGTCATCATTCCAGATTGTCACTTTACTCACATGTAACAGCGTCTACTTGACTTCAAACTCCATAATGTAACAGCCTCTACTTGACTTCAAACTCTGTAACGTACATAAAACCAGGCTCCTTCCTTCACTTCATTTTATTCTATTGTGCCTTAAAAAACATAAACAAAAATAATGAGTAAAGAATTATGATGGAGGAGATGATCTGCCCTCCCTACAAAAAAAATCCCACAAAACAAAAGCCCACTGTAGTCAGATTGATTCCAACTCACAGTGACCCTGTAGACAGTAGAACT
This sequence comes from Elephantulus edwardii, assembly GCF_000299155.1. Taxonomy (NCBI): domain Eukaryota; kingdom Metazoa; phylum Chordata; class Mammalia; order Macroscelidea; family Macroscelididae; genus Elephantulus; species Elephantulus edwardii. Next base: position 1,362,515 of record NW_006399840.1, on the reverse strand, counting down.
AAGCCATCCCTTTCCTAAGACTGTACATTTTAATGGGAGTAAACTACCGGCAGAGCAGCTGGAGGATCAAACAGCTGGCCCTTCTGTTAGCTGCCCTACACATAACTCACTGCCCTGAGGGCTTTTGGAAGGCATGCTAGCCAGAATTTGTTATCACGGGCCACCCCCTCCCTAGTCCAGTGCTTGTCATTTATATAAATGTCTTTATATAAATCACCTGATAGGATCCTGTGTCCTTTTAAGAACTTAGCACTGCAGTCTCAAGGCATGTGGTTCAAATTCACCATCTCCTTCATGGGAGAAGGATGGGTGGTCTCCTCCCATGGGAGTAACTGCTTCTGAAAACTTGCTGAGGGTCAGGTCTGACTCAAGACATAACACAACAACTTGCTAAGAGATTATAGAAGATTGTATAGGTGTTAGTCCTTAGTGTCAGCCCATTAAGATTAAGTTTTAGTTAATAGACTTTATCCTTGGTTGGTGCCAAGAAATAATGTGCCTGACTGTTAACTAAAAGACTGGCTCAGGTTTGCCTAGAGGCAGCTTTCAAGAAAGACTTGATGATCTGCTTCTGAAAAAATCAGCCATTGAAAACACTGTGAAGCATAGTTCCACTTCAGTGCTCACGGGTGACCAGGAATTGGAATTGACTCAACTTGTAAGTTGATAGTTGACTGTCTTTTCTCTCCTCAAACAGCGTTAAGTTGAACAGATAGTACCAAGTTCCATAGTCTCATGTACATACATATACACAGCATCCCATATTAGCATTTTACATTAGTATGAAATGTGTTATAGTTAGTGAACTGATGTTATCATTTATCCAGTTTCCTTAGTTTTTACTTAATATCTTTCTATTCTGGGATCCAGTCCATATATTTCTATTTTATATTTATATTAAATGTTGTTATTGTGTACTGTAGAGTCTAAACCGAACCATAGCTCACCCTCCAGCGGGTTTTCAGAGGCGTTAAATTTGTATAAATATAACATATTTAGCTGTCATATCTCATTCAACTTTTTTGGCTATGATAGCTTTTCAGACTTTCCAGAGTTTGTTTGACCTTAAGGAGAGCTAAGTAACTTCTTAACTCATTGTTGTGGAGTTGCAGGCAGCTCATGGCCAGTCCTTTAGCTGTGACTTGAATGGGAGGCAATTGCCCCATCTTTCTCCTGTGGAGCGTCTGGATTCCAGTCACCAGAGATGCTGCCCCCTACCACGTAGGGCCCCAGAGCTCTATTCTGGACGAGAGCGAGGCAGGTTCTTGTAGAGGATACCCTTCACCTGGAATTTGTCTGATATTTTCCCCTAAGATTAAACTGAGTTTGTGAGTTTTTGAGGAGCTTATCACAGAGGAAAGAGTACCATATTCAATACATCCTTTCAAGGGTACGTACTACCAAGCTGATTCAGGATTGTAGATGTCGACCTTGATCACGTAGTTTTGGAGTTGCTTTTTATTTATTTATTTATTTTCTTATTTTGTCATTTTGTGTGTGTGTACCGTTAAATCAGATCTGACTGGTACAGGAGGAGACTGCCCCGCCTTCTCCAGCAGAGCATCTGGTGGATTCGAACCACACACCTCTGGGATTGCAGTGCATCTTCTTGCCACTAGGCCACCAGAGCTCCTTTGGAGTTGCTTTTTAAATTCTGTTTTCCCTGTGGTATTCTTTGGAAGCTACTCACCATAATTTTCACACAACTGCACAAGCATAACAACTCCAGCAAAGAAAAACCTAGCATCCCACTGTGGCTTCCAAGCCTTTTAAAATTGGTCTCAGATACTTGCAGTGGTGTCCTGGGCCCTTTGTTGTACCTGTCCACTTTGCAGAGCCCACTTCTGTCACTTGTCCTTCATCGAGTTCCTCTGAAGACGGCCTGTTCTTTCCAACATTTAAATCCTGCTTGTTTTTGAAGGCTCATTTTTTACTGTTTTGATGAAACCTCTTTGTGGAATAATCCAATCCTTTTCTAAATAAATGCCATTTGATCCTCATATATACTAAGACAGTTATAGCACAGTTCTGTCTGAGCTAACATCTTTTAAGATTTGCCCTTGGTTTAAGGGCTATCAGCAAACCGATTAAGAGTCCCAGTATATCTCTTCCCAAAAGAGGAGTTACAGCGATTTTAGAATGTGCATCAGCCTTTGATTCTTGTCTGTCAAGTTCTCCTTTGCTAGCACCTCTTATCAAGTTCTGCTTTTCCATGTATCTTGTGTCTTTTATATCTATCACACGTTCACAGAGAGTTACTTCCATCTTTGTGTTTTGGGGAAAAACAGAATGTCAGAGTCAGAGGCCAGCTCTGGAATTCCTGAGATAACTTTTGGGAACCAGTGAGGACCTGGCCCTTGGTGGTAGCTCTACCCTATGAGTTGTAGGAGAGAACCTCCTCATTGTCGCTAACTTGAAATTCTCTCATACCAGTGGGCTCCTTTTCTCTGAGGGCCAATCCCATGGAGGTGTCAGATCTGACGTGTTCTGTCCCCTTAGGTGTGCTGGTTGACTCCCGAGCAGACAGCAGGAAAGAAGAAGCCCTTTGTCTATACCCAAGGTCAAGCCGTGCTAAACCGGGCCTTCTTCCCTTGCTTCGACACTCCTGCAGTGAAATACAAATATTCAGCCCTCATTGAGGTAAGGGGACTAAGGTTAGATGTGCCTACTCTTGGGATTATTAATTTTAGATCTACATTCCATTTGGTAAATCATAACATCATTCCAGGGAGGGGAAAATAAAACTCTTTCCTCCCAGATACTCCCCACGTAAAGAAATTGCATATAGCCTCCTCCTATTAGTGTAGCACAGATGAAGTTTCTTTCCTTTTCTGTTTCTAAAATACTGAATACTACTAAAAACATGGATATTTATACCAAGTTACAGCATACACAGTTACATATATTAAAATGGTTAAAAGTTACATATATTAAACTGGTTAATAATGAACAAATTATCACTAAGTAAAAATAGAAATATTCCTGTCATTGAAGAGTAGACAGTTTCATATCAGTATTGTGCTTAGATCCTGGATTGTTGTTCTTCTGTTCCACTGGAGGAGGCTTGGTAAAAAGGCTCCTAGAATGATATGAACAATACTTCTTAGACCATAATGCGGGACCTGTCAGAAACACCAAGGTCACTGTAACTGCCCAGACCAAACAAAGTTTCTTAAAACCTGTGTGTTCCTCACCTTGTCTCTGGATGACTGTCACCCACCACAGGTTGCAGGTCAAGCTAATGTAAAGGAGATTCTCTCCAGGTGAGATCTCCTAAGCTTTCTCTGTTGTCAGGTCCCAGATGGCTTCACAGCTGTGATGAGTGCTAACACCTGGGAGAAGAGAGGTCCAAATAAGTTCTTCTTCCAGATGTGTCACCCCATCCCCTCCTATCTGATAGCTTTGGCCATTGGAGATCTGGTTTCGGCCGAAGTTGGACCCAGGTAGGAGCCAAAGACCCCACAAGCAAGATTGGATCCACTGAGAGGCAGGGTGGAGTCAGATCAGTGGCCCTGCTGGGGGGATTTTGGGGGCCATATCAAACCCTCTCTTTGGGGTATGTAGCTTTTAGAGGAGAATGAGGCACGAGTCCAGCTGGACCAAATGCCCTTTTCTGCTGTCAGGAATGAGGTCATCAGAGCTGCTGGCTGTAACTGCTGGCCGGGTCTGGCAGCAGGTTGAGAAGCTTCCTTTTTATTAATATCTTTAAGTTCTAAATTTCTGTTTGACAGCTATATTTGCTCTTTCATTTCCGTACATCCTCTCTCCATTTGTGCTACTATGCAATTATTGGAAGGAAACACTTCACTTTGACTCATTTCTTCCCTCCTGAGAAAGAAGTAGAAGCTTCTTTCTGTCTGTGGCAGATGTTTTAACCTCTGGTGAAAGAGATTATTTTCTATGAGATTAGGTGGATTTGGTGGAGATTTTAGAAAAGATCTTTTCAAGCTTTCTTGAGAAAAGAAATTTGACCTGGAGTGTTGGTTTTAATCCCAGCTTATATGATCTGCCATCAAAACTTAATCTTGCTGTGAGATCCTTGAAAGTTGACCTGTGGAGAGGTGCCCCTTCTCCTGGTTCTGGCTGGTCTTTATCTTTGACCCTGCTTTTGGTTCCTGAAGATGATAGTGTCCTTCTCTGGATTAGTTACAACCTATGTCAGAACAGGGCTCAGTAGTGTCAGGAATCTTAGTTCCTAGGAAGCAGGTGGAAGAAGAGATAGAATTCCATTGGTAAGTATTTCCAGCACACACAAAACAATGCCAATCTTAAAAGACAATGTGTCTTTTCTTGAAAGATTATCTTCTTTCTAATAGATAAACAGGGAGATGCCATCTTTACAATAGATAGGAAAATAGGCAAGAAAAGAAATGTCAGTTTAGAGAGTTTGCACTTAATAAGGTCCTCTAGAATAAGCCCTGGGAAAGTGAAGAACAATATATTCAAAACATGTTCAGTAGGAATGATTCCTCTGAATTCTGTGTAGTAAAATGGTAACATAATACATCAGTCTGTTTAATTGTTATTGATATTTTCCCAAGAAGTGCACAGTGCTTTCCTCCTTGGTCTTTTCTTGGACCTTAAACAGTAATATGTGGAATGTGCTAAAAGGGAATGCCTTTTAGCAAAGTATGGCACTGATCCGAGTCTGTTACCGCAAGAGGAAGGTCGTATATGCTAGAAGGCCCTTTGCTGTGTCATCTTGTCAGGTCCTCCTGTGAGCTCAATGAGGGAGATGTTTCACTCTCATTGTGGGGGAGATTTTACAGGGCAGTGAAACACCTTATGAAGGGTTATGTCGTGGGCAGCAGTGGAACTCAGATTCAGAGATTTCTGTTGCAAATACAGAGTGCTTTTCGATATACTACTGGTGACAGATTTTCTTGGAAATATGGAAGACAACTATTTGGCCAACTGACTGGAAGAGACCCCTATTTGTTCCCATTCCCAAGAAAAGTTGATCCAACAGAATGTGGAAATAATTGAACAGAATCATTACAATCACCTGGAAGAACATCTGGAGATGTTCATTGACGGAGATTGGCCAGAGTTCAGGTTGGGTGTAAAAGAGGCTTTGGTATTCGGGATATCCTGCTCATGTCCTATGGCTCCTGGCTAAAAGTAGAGAAGAACAGAAGTATGTCTGTCTGTTTTATTGACTATGCAAAGATACTTGACTGTGTGGATCATAACAAACTATAACATTGAGAAGAATGTCACCTGCATAACACAGGTTGTTGGTGAGTCTCTCTATGGTCCTGATGCCACATTCTTCTTCACATGGTCTCTTTTCACAAATTATTTGCTCAATATAAAGTCTGAAGAAGTATGAAGAAAGGATACAGCCCTGATGCACACCTTTTCTGATTTTACACCATGCAGTATTCCCTTGCTCTGTTTGTATGTACCATGTCCTCTTGGTCTAGGTATCAGTTTTGTATGAGCATAATGAAGTATTCTGGAATTCCCATTCTTCTCAGTGTCGGTAAGCTATAATTTGTTATGATACACACCATCAAATACTTTTGCATAGTCAATAAAACATAAATGGACATTCTTCTTATAGTCTCTGCTTTCTGCCAAGATCCATCTGAAATCAGCAATGATGTTCCTTATTGTTACAACTTCTTCTAAATCCAGCCTGGAGTTCTAACATATCTCTGTTGTTATACTGTTTCTAGCCATTTGCTGTTGTTTCTAGTCATTTTTGAATGATATTCAGAAAGATTTTACTTGTATGTGATATTAATGATAATTCGGTAATTTCCACATTCTGTTAGATCACCTTTCTTGGGAATAGGTGCAAATGTAGATCTCTTCCAGTTGATAGCAAATACCTTCTGCCTTCTTGCTCTCTATCCTGATGTTGTAGTTGTTGTAAGGGAACCTGTATGGGTTCATGTAGTGATGCTGTGGACACCAGAAATGAGCCTCACCCCATCCTCATCTCCTTTGTCATCCTGTGTAACCCGTATCATCCTCGTTCTCACATCTCTAATATACTTGATCCTGTTGTTACAGCCACTGTGTCAGTCCACTTCTCTGAGGTCTTCTCACACTGACAGTCCACCTTTTTAAACATGATATCCTTTCCCAAAGACTGGCCCCTCGTAACAGTATGCCCAGAGTTTGTGAGATGAAGCTCTTTGCCTCCAAGGAGCACCCTAGTTTCACTGTCTCTGAAATACACATTTTTGTTCCTTTGGCAGTCTGTCAATAGAATATTTAATACTCTTCTCCAACTCTGTAACTCAAAGGCATTGATTCTTCTTCTGCCATCCTCATTCATTGTCCAACTTTCACATTTGAAGTAAGTAATGGAAAAGACCATGGCTTAAATCTGGCGCACCTTTGTCTTTAAACTAACATCGTTGATCTTCAGAAATTTGGAGAGGTCCTTGAAAGCCGATTTTCCTAATGCAACATGTCTTCTGATCTCTTGAATCCTGGTACCAAGAGTGTTGATTATGGATCCAAGCAAGGTGACAACTTCAGTATTTTTTCATCTATTATGATGTTGCCTAGTGGTGAGGATCTTTGGGTTGGTTTTTTTTTTTGTTGTTGTAGTGGTGTTTTGTTTTTTGTTGGTTTTTTTTTTTTTTTTTACTTTTTTATTGTTGTTGTGTACTGTCAAATCAGATTCGACTGGCACAGGAGGAGATTGACCCTTCTCCAGTGGAGCATCTGGAGGATTCAAACTGCACACCTTGGGATTTGCAGTGTAGCTTCTTGCCACTAGGCCGCCAGGGCTCACTTAGGATCCTTGTTTTTTCATTTGGAGATGTAATGCACAATGAAGGCTGTGGTCCTTGATCTTCCTTTTTTTTTTTTTTTTTAAATTTTTATTATTTTGTGTGCGTGTACCGTCAAATCAGATCTGACTGGTACAGGAGGATATTGCGCCTCCTTTTCCGGCAGAGCGTCTGGTGGATTCGAACCGTGTTCCTCTGGGATTGCAGTACAGTTTCTTGTCACTAGGCCACCAGAGCTCCCCTTGGTCCTTGATCTTCTATAGCTGGTGTTTTAAGTCCTCTTCGCTTTCAGTAAGCAAGATCATGTCATGTACATAACACAAATTGTTGATGAATGAAGAAGTTAAAGCTTTACTGAAGGTGTTAGGAAAAAAAAATTAGGCTCCAAGGATTGATGGGATACTATGGACATGTTTCCAGAAACAGATGCAGCCTTGGATGTGCTCACCAGTCTGTGCTAGGAAATATGGAAGAAAAGCTACCCCTTACTTGTTCCCCATTCCCAAAAAAGATGATCCAACAGAATGTGGATTATCAAACAGAGCTTTAGTTTGCTTGGCTCCACAGTCAACACTCTTGGCACCAGTAGCCAGGAAATTAAAAGGCGTATTGCCATGGGAAAGTCTGCTGTTAGGGACCTCTCCAGGGTACTGAAGAGCAATGGTGTCACTCTGGAGACTAAGGTGCGTCTGATACAGGTCATGGTCTTTGCAGTCACTGGTTATGCATCACAGAGTTGGACAATGACCAAGGAGGATAGAAGGAGAATTGATGCCTTTGAGCTGTGGTGCAGGAGAAGAGTATTGAGAGTACCATGGACTACTAAGAAAACAAACAGATACATCCTGGAAAAGGTTAAACCAGGTGGCTCCTTGGAGGCAAGGATTCTGAGGCTCCGTCTAACATACTTTGGACATGTTGTAAGGAGGGACCGGTCCTTGGAGAGGGACATCATGCTTGGGAGGCTGAAGGGACAGAGCAGGAGGGGAAGACCCTCTGTGAGGTGGATTGATTCAGTGACTGGGATAATTGGGATGGGAGTGTCGGAGACAGTGCGATTGACACAGGACAGAGCAGAGTTTAGGGCTGTTGTACATAGGGTTGCTGTGAGTCGCAAGTGACTCGACAGCACATAACAACAACATTAATATCACATGCAAGTAAAATCTTGAGAAGATTTTAAAAAATGGCTAGAACAGTACATCGACAGAACTTAGAGAAGTTCACGGCGCCTTTGGGAGAGCCTGTGGCACCAGGGATATCATTGCTGATGTCAGATGGATCTTGGCAGAAAGAGAATACCAGAAGCATGTCTATATTTTAGAATACAGAATACCAGAAGGATGTCTCGATTTTATTGATAGTGTGGGTTAAGCAAAACAACCAGCTCAACCCAAATGATGGCTGACATTGAGAAAAATGGGAATCCCAGACACTTAATTGTGCTTACGCAGACCAAGAGGTGGTTGTTTGAACAGAGAGAAGGAACATTGCCTGGTTGGGCTGTATCCTTTCTCCATACCTGTTCAGCAAATAATTTGAGAAGCTGGACTTTATGAAGGGAAATGTGGAATCAGGATCCGACTCATCCTGATGGGATAGTGATCCTACAATTTCCAGTTGTATCTTCTGCTCCTGTCCAAGGAGCAAATGTGTTCTTTGTGCTGCCAACGCAAAGGCCAGTGGTCCAGTTCACCAGCTGCTCCACAGAAGAAACATGTGGATTCTCCTCCTACACAGTTAAAACCCACTGAAGGGTCTCTTGTTAGTGGGTTCTGACTGGATGGCACACGACAATGACTTCTGTACAGGTATATATTTTGAGTTCAGTTTCAGGCCACTGACATAAAGCAGATAGCGCAATAAAGCAAATCACAGGCATATTTGATTAGTAAAGGCCGTTGAAACTCTTAAGCTCTGGTGGTGTAGTCCACAAGGATCTCTGGTACTAATGTCTCTGACTGTTCGAATCTACCAGCGGCTCCACAGGAGACAGACAGGCAGCCTCCTCCCATGCCCACTACAGAGTCAGCTCTGAGTCAGCTCCAGTGACTTTTGAGTTTATTGTTGCAATTGTATTGCAAAAGTTTACAAAGATAATTTAGAAGAAAAATGTCTTTATCCAGTTTAAACACTTAATTGTTGCGATTTGCCTATACCCTCCAATCTAGAGGACTGTCACTCCCTTCTATTAACATATTAATTGGGTGCTTTGACTTTGTATTAAGGATGACCTTTTAAAAGAATGTTGTTATTGTTGTCCTGCATTGTCAGAACAGACCCATAACTGATCCACAGGGGAGGCTTTTAGAGGCAATTACTCAGCTAGGAAGTTTAAAACTGTGTGATTTTTAAATTGTTGGTAGGTGCTATCATGTCACCTGCCACTCACAGCAACCCTGTGAACAGCAGATCTGAATATTGTCCTGTTGTGCACCATCATCCTCACTGCTTCTGATAGGTTCAAGCCCATCACTACAGCCACTGTGTCAGTCCTTCCTGTTGAAGGTCTTTTTGTCTTTCTCTGACCCTTTAACTTTCCCAGGATGATGCCATTCTTGAAAGACATGCCTTCTTGACAACATGCACCCTAATTATGTTGGGCAAACTGTCACCTTCCTTGACTCTAGGGAACTTCGTAGTTGTGTTTCCTCCAAGACAGACGTGTTTGTTCTTTTGGCAGTCCATGCGATATTCTGTGTTCTTCTCCATAATGCTTTTGCTATCCTAGATCTTGGCTGAAAGCAGAGAATACTAGAAGAATGTCTGTCTGTGTTTCATTGACTGTTCTAAGGCATTTGACTGTATGGATCACAGCAAATTGTGTCTAATCTAGAGAAAAATGGGAATCCCAGAACACTTAATTGTGCTTATGCGAAACCCTTACTTGGACCAGGAAGCAATCTTCAGAAGAGACCAAGGAAACACTGCATGGTTCAAAATCAGGAAAGGAGTTTGTTAGGAATACATCCTGTCTTCTTACCTTTTTAGTCTATATGCAGAACAGATCATTTGGGAAGCTGGACTTTATGAAGAGGAGTGTGGCATCAGGATTGGAGGAAGACTTATCAACAACCTATGGTATGCAGATGACACAACCTTGATTGCTGAGATTGAGGAGGACCTGAAGCACTTGTTGTAGATGATCAATGACTGTAGCCTTTAATATGGATTGAAGCTCAACATCAAAAGACAAAGATTCTCACTACTGGGCCAATTGTCAGCTTCATGAAAGGTGGAGAAGAGATTGATCAGTTTGCTCAGTTCCATAGTCAGCATTCTTGGCACCAGCAATCAGGAAACAAAAGATGAATTGCATTAGGAAAATCTGATGGCAGGAACCTCTCCAGGGTGCTGAAGAGCAGTGATTTCAGTCTAGAAACTAAGGTGCACCTGGTCCAGGCTATGGTCTTCTCAGTTACTTGCTATGCATCAGAGATAGCTGGACAGTGAGTAAGGATGAAAGAAGAATTGATGCCTTTGAGTAGTGCAAGAGAAGACTATTGAACACACCATGGCCTGCCAAGAGAAAAAACAGAAGAGAAGGTGAAGCCAGTTTGCTTGTTGGAGGCAAGGATTTTTAAGCTCCACTTCACATATTTTGGCATTACCAGGCGAGACCAGTTTTTGGAGGACATCATGCTTGGAAGGGTGGAGGGACAGCACAGGAGAGAAAGACCCTGGACAAGATGAATTGACACAGTAACTGGGGTAATAGGGGTTGGTGTGTCAGAGACAGTGATATTGGATCAGAATATGGCAGGAGTAAGCTAGTGTGCATAGGGTCTCTATGAATTGAAGGTGACTCAGTGGCATATAACAACAACATTAATTTTCCAACTTTCAGATGCGTAGGAAGTAACTGAAAACACCATGACTTGGGTCAGACACATCTTAGCCTTTAAATTGATGTCGTTACTTTTTTACACTTTGGAGAGGTCCTCGGGAGCAGATTTTCCCATTGTAATATGTCTGATTTGACCACGAGTGTCACCTGGAGACGGCCGTCGTTAAAGCCACAGCCACATGCACACATTGTGGAATCATGCCCACTCTCAACTGTCTGGTTCATCTGCACATGCTTCCCTGTAAGACTCACAAGTAGCGAATCCACCAGATGCTCTGCCGGGGAAGGAGGGGCAATCTCCTCCTGTACCAGTCAGATCTGATTTGACGGTACACGCACACAAAAATAATAAAATAAAAATTTAAAAAA
>NW_006399840.1:1305477-1350592 GCF_000299155.1 Elephantulus edwardii | reverse complement strand
CCCTCCTTTCCCGGCAGAGCATCTGGTGGATTCAAACCGTGTGCCTCTGGGATTGTAGTTGCAGCTCCTTGCCACTAGGCCACCAGAGCTCCCCTGATTTCCTTCTTCTTAAAAATGTTTCTAGAGCTACTAAAAAACTTGCATTTACGAAATAGTTGATAAAAATATTCCTCTGGATTGTACAAGAAAGGAGATACAGGGACCCCTGATAAGACATGGTAGACAAATATTAATCAGAGTTGGTTTCTTTTTCTTCTGCTTCATCAGAGGCTGGACTCTCTTCGTTTTTAGTTTCTCCATTTTCTGCAGCTAAATCTTGTTTAGTTTCTTGGTTAGCCACTTCAGCCTGTTTTCCCTTTGCTCCCCTTATTCCTTTTGTTTGCACTTTTTTGTCAGAAGACTTCTCCTTTCCTGCTACCTTTTTGGGCTTCGTTTCCACTTTTGCAGGCGGCTTAGCTGACAGCCTCGCTGATCTCTTGGGCTCCTCCTTCACTGCACCCTCGGCCGAGCTGACCTTCCTCTTGGGCATGTTGGCAGCAGCGAGGGCTTGTGCCAGGTGCCTGTGGGCACAGAGCCTTCTTGAAGCTGGGTTGCTCTGTCACTGCCTCTCTGCCCGCCGGCCGTGCTGCTGGGACCCGCGGCGGGGGCCAGTCAGATGCTTTTGCATCATCGATAAAGCATACATTCTTCTGATAGTCTCTGCTTTCTGCCAAGATCCATCTGACTTTGGCAATGATAGATCCCTGATGCCACAGCCTTTTCTAAAGCCAGCCTGAACTGGTAGTTCTCTGTCAGTGTACTGTTCTAGCCATTTTTGGATGATCTTCAGCAGTATTTTGTTTGCAAGTAATATTAATGATATTGTTTGGTAATTTCTGCATTCTGTAGTGGATGACCTTTCTTGGGAATGGGAAAAATTGTGCTGGTGTGAAACCTTAGATTGAGCAGTGGTTACCAGAATAGAGCAAGGGAACACAGCATGGTTTAAGACCAAGAAAGGTGTGTATGACGGTTGTATCCTTGCTCTGTACCTATTCAGTCTGTAAGCCGAGCAGATCACTCAAGAAGCTAGACTCTGTAAAGGAGAATGTGGTCTCAGGGTCAGAGGGAGACTCATCAACAAGCTGCATTATGCGGGTGATTCAACCTTGCTTGCTGAAAGTGAGGTAAAATTGAAGTTGTTAGGTCTTCACACTGGACTTAGTAAGGCCAAGGACTCAAGGAAGGGACCAGAGAAAGAAGGGAATCTAAAGAAGCTTTATTAAGGGATCTCCTGGGTAAGATTCCTTGTTCTCAGAGAGAGAAACAGGCTGAGGGACAGACCAGGGAAATACCACACCCTAAAGAAGATTAGGGCAGGTTTTATAGTAAGGGTCTTTGGGGAGGAAAGGGAGGGTCATTCATTCCATTGTGGTTTAGCCAGGTGGGTGGTTTTCTAGGGAGGGAAGGGAGGGGCACTCCATGGTAATTGAGGCTGTTCACTCCCTTTGTTGACATGTTGATGTTCCTTGAATCATTTGTTGTCCCTTTGACCTTGGTCCCAGCCTGGCTGAAGTACTTGGTCAAGATCAGAGACTACAGTCTTCAATATGGATTACATCTTAACATCAAGAAAACAAAAATTCTCACCACTAGGGCATTTGACTGCATGGATCATAACAAACTGTGGCTGACTCAGAAGAATGGGAATCCCAGAACATTTAATTGTGCTAATGCGAAACCTATACTTGGACCAAGAGGCAGTCGTCAGAACAGAGCAGGGCAACACTGCATGGTTCAAAATTGGGCAGGGTGTATGCCAGGGATGTGTCCTGTCTCCCTACCTTTTCAACCTGTATGCAGAACAGATTATCCAAGAGGCTGGGCTCTATGAGGAGAAGTGTGGCGTTAGGATTGGTGGACGATCTATCAACAATCTGCATTATGCGGATGACACAACCCTGCTCACTGAGGAGGACCTCATGCACTTACTGCAGAGGGTCAAGGACTGCAGCCTTCAGTATGGACTGAGGCTCAATGTCAAGAAGACAAAAATTCTCACCACTGGACCAATTGGTAGCGTCAGGATGGATGGTGAAGAGACTGAGATTGTTCACAGCTTCAGTTTGCTTGGCTCCACAGTAAACACTCTTGGCACCAGTAGCCAGGAAATTAAAAGGCGCATTGCCATGGGAAAGTCTGCCGTTAGGGACCTCTCTAAAATACTCAAGAGCAGTGGTGTCTCTCTGGAGACTAAGGTGCGCCTGATACAGGCCATGGTTTTTGCAATCACTTGTTATGCATCAGAGAATTGGACAATGACTAGGGGATAGAAGGAGAATTGATGCCTTTGAGCTGTGGTGCTGGAGAAGAGTATTGAATGTACCATGGACTGCCAAGAAAACAAACAGATTCATCGTAGAGAGGGTTAAACCAGGCTGCTCCTTGGAGGCAAGGATTCTGGGGCTTCGTCTGACATACTTTGGACATGTTGTAAGGAGAGACAGGTCTTTAGAGAGGGACATCATGCTGGGTAGAGTAGAGGGACAGTGCAGGAGGGAAATACCCTCTATGAGGTGGATTGATTCAGTGGCTGGGGTAATCGGGATGGGTGTATCAGAGGCAATGAGATTGGCACAGGACAGAGCAGAGTTTAGGGCTGTTGTACATAGGGTCGCTATGAGTCGCAAATGACTCGACGGCACATAACAACAACAACATGGCCTATAGGCAACATCATGATAGATGGAGAAAAAGATTGAAACTGTCAATGAATTCATCTTACTCGGATCCACAATTCACAGCCTTGGTACCAGCAGTCAGGAGATCATGAAATACATTGCAGTGAAAGGTCTGCAGTCTGGGACCTCCAAATTACTGGGGAACAACAATGTCAGTGTGAGGATTAAGGTGCGCCTCATTCAGATTGTGGTGGTTTCAGTCACTTCCCCTGCATCTGCCCAATGTGTAGGATGACAGAAGAATTGATGCTATTGAGTTGTGAAGTTGGAGAAGAGTTCTGGAGTGTCAGAAGAACAAACATGTCCTGCAAAGATGGCACAGCTTCACCTCACTTACTTTTGGACATATTGTTAGGAGAAGCTATTCCTTGGAGAGGGACATCATGCTTGGAAAGGTGAAGGGTGAGCGAGGAAAAAAAAGAAGACTCTCAACCTGATGTTGACACTGACTGCTGCAGTGGCCTCAAGTATGTTAGAGATGTTGAGGATGGCTCAGGAAAGGACGGGCTTCACATCTGTCGCTCAGAGGGTCACTATGAGTTAACACTCAACTTGATGGCACCCGACAACAGCAGCTCCATTCGGCCAATCCAAGTGACACCTCCATCCCTTTTCAGGAATACACTTGAGAGTGTTTCCCTTCAGATATGTTAACTTTTAAAACCCAGCACACTATGAAAACAGGCCTACGAAAACCCTCTGTATAATAGAGCACACTTAGACTAGCAGACATGGCAACTGAGGCTGAGAAAGTTGGCACAGCATAGAGTAGGTTTCAGGGCTATTGTACATAGGGTCACTGTGAGTCACAAGTGACTTGATGGTACATAACAACAACAATGAATTAACATGATGTCCTTTCCTTACCTGTAGAGCCGTTAAAAGGACCCTGGTGTTCAAGGCATCATGGGCTAACAGTGCCCTGCCTCCCTTTGCAAACTATTTTCTCTGATCTCTCTCTGTTGTGTCGAAATGCATAAACTTCTATTTTGCAGAGTACACTGGGGACATTTTCTTGGTGACATCTAGGAGAGAGGTCCACTCTAGTATTATAAAAATATTTGAAATATTGATATGGTGAGGATTAAAAAAAAATATAGCACAGACTTGGAGCAAGCACATGCTGTTGGAAACATGGAGCTGTTAGACTTTCTTGAGCCAGGATTGCTACAAACCTTCAGCTTATAAGTATGTGTTAAGCACAATAAACTCAATGCAAAAGCATGAAGTATACCTCTATCTGAGTTTAACTCCTTCCACAGCACATTTTTGGTTCCTTAACAAAAAGTTGGAATTAAAAGTTGAGTAGACATTTATGTGAATTTTCAAGGAAAAGAAACTAAACCTTTAGATTTCCCTATATAACTCCTTATCCTCCCTTTTCAAACTTCCTGCCCGTCACTGAGTTGATGATCTTGTTCTGTTTTATTGAACGTATTTCTTTATCAGGTGTAACTATATCACCTCCCCATCCTCCAAAGTTATCTTTATCTGCCCTCATATTTCCATTTTTCTGACTGGACTCAAGCCAGATCTCTTCATCTGAGCCGGGGGGCCTTGTTGTAAATGTCTTTTTTAAAAAGATTTTTTTCAAGTACATTGTATTTTAGGAAACTTTATGTACATTGTATATTACATATCTTGTATATAATGAGGTGACACCTCCCCACCCCCGCCTTCCGCTCAGTTGATTCTTTTTACCTAAAAGTGTGGCCTAGTGGTTAGGAGTTGCACTGCCAACTCAGAGGCAGGAGGTTCGAATCCACCAGCAGCTCCGGAGGAGAAAGATGGGCAGTCTCCTCCTGTGCAGTTTACAGCCTCTTGAAACCAACTGGAGGGTCAGCTGTGAGTCATTTCCAACTTGAAGGCGCATGACGACACCTATAAACAAGCTCTAGTCTCTGGTAGCTCTGTTGTTAATGTGCCCTCATGTCGTCTGGGACAACAGCTCTGAACCCGGCCCTATCCTGAGCCAGTCTCAGTGTCTCCCACACACCTGTATGCCCAATGCCCCAGCTGCTCTGATAGACCTACAACAAAGCAAAGAAACAATCGCTTTGCATATATCTACTTACGGCTCAGTCCTCCTTCCCTTCTTATCCAGGTCTCTTAGAAGAATAGCACACGTGTGCTCAGATTCCCGTACCCCATGACTGCTTCCCTGTATTGGAATCTAGTTACCCTTCTCTTATGCCCTAGAAAGGCCTAGAATCCTAGAGGCCATTGGTCTTAAAATGGATAAATTATATTGATACTTTTCAGTCCTTAGTGTTTGGTCCTTTTTTATCTGCCCTTCTCTGGCTTCCATGACAGAACTGTGTCCTGCTTTTGGAACTTACTGCCTGTTCCTTCGTGGTCTTCGATGGGGAACTCTTTTCCGCCTGGTCCACATGAAGTCTTTTGTTGATGTTATTATGTGCTGCGAAGACTGAACCGACTCACAGCTGCCCCAGACTGCAGTCCTTGCCCTGCCTGGTCTACTCTACTAAAATGCTGTTCTTGGGGGGAGCTCACTTGTTGTCACTTTTCACTGTGATTTAGGTGAAAGTTTACAGAACCAAGTTTGTTTTCCATTCAGCCATTGGTGCATATCATGCCTTTTTGACAGTGATTATAGTCCCCACAATCTCATAGCAGTTTTCGCACTTTCTTGCTGTTTCCCATTTTTCTAAGTCCTTTGCTGCTTTCTAATCATTCTTCCAGGGCAAATGCTGGTCTTTGATCTTCCCTCATTAGTTCTAGGAGGTGTGTACCTCCTTGCTCACCCAGGTTGTTTTGCTTTGGGTGGGTTTTTTTTTCTGTATTTAACAAGAGTACAGCAGCTAGAGGAAATCTCTCAGCCATACCTGTCAATTTTACTTATTTGTATAAAAGGCTCCCATCTTCCTGAGGACCCAGCTCTGTAACTTAACCACTAAGGCCCTTGTGACTGGCCTTGGGTGTATCACCTCCCCCTAGCAGATGGATCTTGTGGGGTTTTTATTTTGATTTTTGTTTTCTTTTCACCTCTGTTTCTCCTCTATTGTTGAGGTAAATCCCAAGCAGAGCATTCATCTACACAAGGCCAAATGGGTAACATTGGCCCAAAACCCAAAGCTGGGAAGGCAGGAAGGGGCAGGAAAGAAGGATAATGGAATTGGGAAGCCCCCAGAGCACTGTTGCATTCAAGGTTGTAACTAATGCCATGTATAAACTTGAACGGAAAAAGCCATTTGCTCTGCAAATTTTACCTAATGTACATGAAAAAGAAAACTCTAAATATTTAGTAAATTGGAAGAATCATGTATCTAGCTCTCATATGTACTCGTTCGTTTGGTCTGATTTTTATTTATGTGTCTATTTTTGTTTTGTTAGACTGTTTAAAAGTAAGTAGCTCAGCATGCTTTTTCTAAAGACTAAAGTAAGAAAGGTAACAGTTCTCTATTCACATTGCCTCTTAAGGTTCTTTTTAATTCCCAAGATTCTGTTTGGAGAATCCTTCCTAGATTTCTCCTAAAACAGGGACAAGAGGCCTCTCCTCCATATTCCCTTTCAAGGAGGGAGGTCTGTCCCTTTGAGGATGTAATCTTCTAATAAATCTATCTTTATTCTGTTACTTTTAAAAAACACCTCCAAAATACAAGGACAATCAGCAGCACATAACAACAACAATAATAGCATCTCCAAAAAAACAACAACAGCAAACCAACCAGGAGTAAGAAGCAGTGACTTTCTGTGGTTAGGAACCTCTCTAAAGTACTCAAGAGCAATGGTGTCTCTCTGGAGACTAAGGTGCGCTGAAACAGGCCATGGTTTTTGCAATCACTTGTTATGCATCAGAGAATTGGACAATGACTAGGGGGGATAGAAGGAGAATTGATGCCTTTGAGCTGTGGTGCTGGGTAGTGAGTGTACCATGGACTGCCAAGAAAACAAACAGATTCATCCTAGAGAGGGTTAAACCAGGCTGCTCCTTGGAGGCAAGGATTCTGGGGCTTCGTCTGACATACTTTGGACATGTTGTAAGGAGAGACAGGTCTTTGGAGAGGGACATCATGCTGGGTGGAGTGGAGGGACAGCGCAGGAGGGGAAGACCCTCTATGAGGTGGATTGATTCAGTGACTGGGATAATCGGGATGGGTGTGTCAGAGGCAATGAGATTGGCACAGGATAGAGCAGGTTTTAGGGCTGTTACATATAGGGTCGCTATGAGTCGCAAATGACTCGACGGCACGTAACAACAACAACAACAATATATAAACCACTGTATGATAGGCCTTTATATTCTGTCTTATTTAATCTTTACTGCTTGGAAACTGAGCGTGGTTACCAGTTTTGCAAGGCTGCCTCGCTGTGGGTAGTAACCAGCAAACCCCCTGGGTTTGGGCCCCGTGGCCACCGCTGTTCTGGTCTCTTGGGCCCTTGTTTCTCGAGCACGGTGACCAGCTTCATAGATCTGAGCAGCTTTTCCCGATCGAGCCTCTCCTGACTTGGTGGCTGGCTGAATTGCCACATTCCTTTGGCTCAAGTGTGAGAAAGGCCAGTTTTCTCTCCATCGTCGTGTCTTCAGAGTCAGGCCCCTCTGGTCTCTCAGTACCGTTCTACTCTCCCTGTCATGCAGGAGCCGTGTGTGGGCTGAGCCCTGCCTGATTGACGCCGCCAAGAAGGAGTACAATGGGGTGATAGAAGAGTTTTTGGCCACAGGAGAGAAGCTTTTTGGACCCTACGTGTGGGGAAGGTATGGCATCACTTTGGCTTCAGTGGCTTTTGTTGAGCTTGTCTCTCTCTTCCAGTGTGGCCTCTCCTTTTCCTGTCTCCTAGAGCAACATCTACCTTATCCCAGAAGTGACAGAAGCAGAACTAGGAAGAAGGGATGCACCAGCCTCTTGTGCTGTTGATGAGGGAGTGTCTCTGGGATGGGGGCGGCTTCTGAGATGTTAAAAATGTGCTTCACAGTTTGAGACACAAAAAAAACACATCTTGGAGGAACTTTGCGGACCTGTCTTTCCTTGTGCTGGACATTCAGCTCATACTCCATGTTTTCCCATGCCATTTTAAATTTTTTATTATTTTGTGTGTGTGTATCGTCGAATCCGATCCGACTGGTACAGGAGGACATTGCCCCTCCTTCTCCAGCAGAGTATCTGGTGCATTCGAACTGCTTGCCTTTGGGTTCTGTGCCTTTTTTTGGACTGTAGTCTCTTTAGAGATGAGGGTCCTTTTCAGCCTGTGTGCCCTCAAATTGACCTGCCATGAGCTAAATGACATAGAGCCGCTCATCTGCTCACACCCTTCTTGAAGAGTGGCCTGTGAGTAAGCAGACCTCACCTGGAGAAGGAAGTCGCAGGCTGTTGGGGAAGCGTCTTGGGAGAAGGACCACATGGCCCCTGGGACTGAGTGGCTGCATCTCTCCGAGCCTGGAGGCGGGGGAAGTCACGGCTCAGGAGGTGAGGCGGGGGAGCTGGGGCCTGTCTGTGACCTCTTGTCTTCCCCACAGGTATGACGTGCTCTTTATGCCGCCCTCCTTTCCGTTTGGAGGCATGGAAAACCCTTGTCTGACCTTTGTCACCCCGTGCCTGCTAGCAGGGGACCGCTCTCTGGCTGATGTCATCATCCATGAGATCTCCCACAGCTGGTTTGGGAACCTGGTTACCAACGCCAACTGGGGCGAATTCTGGCTCAATGAAGGCTTCACCATGTATGCCCAGAGGAGGATCTCCACCATCCTCTTCGGTGAGTCTCTCCTCTCTCGGTGCACCCCCTCCTGCTCTGCAGCCCCTGCAGTGTTGCTTGGAGAGCTGGGGGCAGAGATGAGTATGAAGGGCAGAGGTAGTAGAACTGTCTGAGGTCATGTCGCCTCAGGTGGAAGGCTAAATCTAGACCAGAGCTATTTTAGGTACATAATTCTCACTTTGTTGCATATTCAGTACAATCAGGTAATGGTGAAGAACCTCAAAGTCACTGTCATTGAATCATTTGACTCCTAAATGACCGCACAGGATGGACAGGGTAGCATTGCCTGGTAGGATTTCCAGAGCTGTAGATCTCTGGGATCTGATGTAATATTTTTCAGTCAACACACTGTGCAACCAGAGTTTAATGGTGAGGAGAGGATCCCAAATAGTACCTTGAATGAATGAACTCATGGGTGAACCCAAACTCCCTGTAGTCCCTCTTTGCCTCCTGTACTCCCTTTACGCTCCCCACACTCCCTCCAACCTCCCACCCTCACCTTCTGCAGCCACCTGATGCTCTGTTCTCTCAAAGTAAGCATAAGGGGGGCAGGGAGTTATTCAGGGTCATACACTCAGAGCACTGGTTAAGTTTAAAAATGAATCAAAACGTCCTTCTGGTATTCCTGTTGAATACCAGATTTCTGCTAGGCACTTTAATAAAAAAGTATGTGTTTCAACAATTTCACAGTAATCCTATAAAACAGATACTGTTATTTCTATTGTGTATATGAGAAAGCTACAACTCAAAATGGATAAGAAATGAGCTGAGCAACTTAACTAAGGTTATGGAGAGTTAAGGTATCTGCTTCACTTTACTCAGAGTCCCATTTATTTAATCTTTCTTATTTAGAGAATATTAGTTTCTGTAATTAAACCCATGTAGATAAGACTGTACGTATTTAATACAGTGCATTATCCCTGTACAAATGGAAGAAATAATTAAGTTTAACATTTCTAGACCAATATGGCTGTTAATTGTCCCATTTATTTTATAGATAGGACATTTGTTTAATATGTATTTGTCATATATGAAAAAAACGCAAGGAAAAAAAATCGACCAGTAATTCAGAGAACAGAGAATAGGTTTCCCTGGTATTCAAAAGATAGCATTCCTGTGAAACCTTCTGTAAGCTGAAACAGTGTAAAGTAAAGAATCTATATCTATTCATTTGTGTGGAAAACATTTTGAGCATGCTCAAGCCACAGAAATTACCAAATTACACATAAAATCTCAAAAAAGATAATGTCAAGTTGAACAGAGGATTCTTTGGCAAAAGGAACATGCTTTTTCTCTGAGTACTGGTTTGATAGAGATGGGCAAATCAGAAACTGGCTATTTCTAAAAGGGAGATCTTAGGGTAGGAGGCATGTTACTAAGATGATCAAAAGGGGGCAAGACCTCCACAATATACATGAACAAAATATAGTGTAAATGAAACTACTTAAATAAATGAATTTTTTTTTAAATTAGCAGAATGTCACAGAGTTTAGAGCTATGACAGCTGGAAGCCGAGTGTACATTCTGGGGAAGGAGCTCAGGGACATTACTGAGGGTGCACGCTGCCTCTTCAGCGGCTCACTGCTCCCTGGAAAACAAACACTGAAGCTTCCCTTTTTGCCTCTTTTTGTAGAATTAAAGAGCACTGTGCGTTTCTTTCGGTTGGTGGAAACAAGTAGTAATAGGGTTCTTTTGAAAAAGTAACAGAAGTAAACTTTTTGAAAAGTGGGGCCACTTGTGTATATCCTTTGTCTCTGAATGATCAGACCATACCTGGATTTACAACCAGGTTTCTGTTCACTTAATAAAGTTGAACATTTTTCCAAGTTACTAAATTTTTCTTTAAAGACTTACTGCGTAATAGGATTTTTTAAATATCATTCTCAGACCAACCTCCACTTGTTGCTTTATTCTGTCAAGTTGGAACTGACATGTAGCTGACCTTCCAGCGAATTTTCTAAGGCTTTAGATCACATGGGAAGGGATTGCCCATCTTTCTACCTTGTAGTAGCAGCTGGTGGATTCAAACCATGTGCCTTAGGGTTGACAATGTAACTTCTTACCTCTGGGCACCAGAGCTCAGTCTCCAGTTCCATAAGCTGTTGCCAGTTTTTTGTTGAAAAATTTTGATGAACATTCTTACAAAAAGAGCTTAATATGTGTCTCACCTTTTTTCAGTTCAATAATCACTTGCTAGCAAAATAATTTCAGTGTCTGAACATTTTGAAGATTTTTTTAGTATGTGCAGTTGCATTGCCTCCCAGATTGTATATATACAAATTTACATTTTCATCCAAAGTGCCTACAGCAGGAGTCTACTTCTGAAAAGGTTTTGAATTAAGCACAAGAATCTTATGGAGCAAAATATTATTATCCCATTGAGCAGATGAAGAAACTGAGGCTGAAAGAGGTTAAGACCAGAGTTAGTTAAGCTCAGAGTTAGGCCATATAGTAAGTTGTAACCCTGATTGATTGAAAAACCAAGTCATCTTCCTTATTACTAGGACCAGAAGGAGCTTTAGGGAGTGTTGGACACATTCTGTGCCACTTTTTCATTTCTTAAAGCAGCAGACAGTTAGATGTTCATAAACAATCAAATTATCTCCTCTATGAATGAAACTACATTGACAAAGCAAAGTTAAGTGCCAGAGGACCAGGTGTAAACTCTTCCTCCCCCCGTCATTCGTGGCGCTGACTGAGGGTCTGCACACACCAGTCCTTTGCAGCCACAGGTTGCTAGGAGCGCAGTTGGAGACCCATGGGGCCACCGTCATAACGTGTCCTGCTGCTGACCAAAAGGCTGCACGTTCCTGGTGGTTCAGATCTACCGGCGTCTCTACAGAAGGATGATACACCACACTTCAGAGCCTTGGAAACCCAAGGAGGAGATGTTTATACCTGAAGGTGAACCTCAGATAGCCATTGTTCTCTAACCACCAGAGGGCACATGTCTGTGTGATGTCTGCGACTGAGTCCAGGGACTCACAACTTGTATTTGCTTCAGGGGCTGCTTATACTTGCTTGGAGGCTGCTACCGGAAGGGCACTGCTTCGGCAGCACATGGACATCACGGGCGAGGATCACCCCCTCAACAAGCTCCGAGTGAAGATTGAGCCAGGTAGTCTGCCCAGCATCTGTCTCATCTCCAGATGGAGAGGCAGAGAGCCCCGAGCTGCTTAGGCTTCCTGTTGACCAGTGCACACTACCTTCTTTGGTTGTGAGCTCTTTTCAGCCTCTCAGCAGGTTGGGGTCTGGCTGTTTCAGCAGTATAGGAGTTCTGTGCAGTTCTGAATCCTCACCTTGGCTTTATATTCAACAGGTCCATATAATTTATAAGGCATACTTTTTTTTTTATAATCAAGTCAGACCTGTTACTTGTTAGAACAATTGTTAGCCTAATGTGACTGAGGACAATTTAATTGGCTTGTCCAAGGTCATAACACAAGCGCACAGCCAGAACTCGGCTTCAGAGCCTCCATCTCCACATTCAGAGCTTTTTTTAATTTTCTCACCTACTTTGGATTGAATGAATGCAATTAAAGCTAGTGTTCCTCGGTTGTGAAGTTGAACTTTTTGCAGACTGGCAGTTAGTTTGTTTTAGTCTAGACCAGTCACGGAAATAGCATGTTGTTGTTCTGGGGTGGGGCGGTCAGATAGGAAATGGTCAGTGATTGGATCAGACAAGGCACCCTTTGCTCAGGCTGGAGAACTAATGGAGCCCCGCCTGAGCTGAGGGGATCCCAGGAATAAGGAAACATACCAGCTCCTCTGTACTCTTACTGAGTGCGTAGCTGATGACTATAAGATCGTCTTTGAAGTACCTTGGGAGAGGTGGAAATGGATCGGTCTGGATGCATTTTTGGCCTTGCCATTTCTGAAGAAGCAGAATTCTGATCTCTATGGAGGGTCTCTGAGTCTGGCCCTGGAGAAGGACAGGAAAGGTTTGGCCACATCCTGGCAATCAGTGGGGTGACAGATGGCACCCTCACCTCTGAGACTTGGCTACAAACGCTCAACTCTTGTTCGCTTTCTCCTCCTCCAGGTGTTGACCCAGATGACACGTACAACGAAACCCCCTATGAGAAAGGCTTCTGTTTCGTCTCCTACCTGGCCCACTTGGTGGGCGATCAGGATCGGTTTGACAATTTTCTCAAGGTATAGTCAACCTGTCAAATGAGGGGCAAAGGAAATGAAACAGATAAAGCAGCTGGGCTAGTGTGCCAGGGTAGAGGCAGGGGGCACATGAAGTGAGGGGTCGGAGGAGGGCCTATAAAATAGAGGCGGTCCACTCCCCGAGGGGTCCAGGGTGGCTCTGACAAGCACCTCCCTTCTCCCAGGCCTATGTTGATGAGTTTAAATTCCAAAGTATCTTAGCTGACGACTTTCTGGAATTCTACTTGGACTATTTCCCTGAGCTGAAGGAAAACAAAGTGGACTGCCTTCCAGGTAAGCAGCAGAACTCACCCACAGTTCGCAGGACACTTCCAGGATGCAGCAAGGAGTCATACCCAGTTTACATTCAAAAAGACTAAGGTGGGGTCGGGAGCCCCAGTGGCTGAGCGGTGAGGCGCTCCCCTGCCAGCAGAATTTGAATCCAGCAGTTGCTCCATGGGAAAACGATGGAGATGGGAGAAAGAACATCATTTCCTCCCATGAGATTTAACAGCCTCTGAAAACCCGCTGGAGGGTCAGGTGTGAGTCAGTTCTGACTTGCCGGGACATAAACAAAAACAACAACAAGGTAGAGAAGGAAAATACTGCACCCAAATCATCTAGAAAGTGGTGTTTTTGAGAGCACACCACAGGAGCCCAGGCATGATGTCATAAAAATGGTTTCCAGTGACTCTTCTCTGCCTCAGTTTTCCCCATTCCTTTCTATTTTCTGTCCCTTATTTTTTTTTTTTTTGCACCTGAACACACATCATCAGATCTTTAGTCTCTGCCCAGAGAGGAGCTGCTGATGCCATGCTGAAGCTCGCAGGGCAGCGGCCTGGCTGAGGGTCAGGAAATCCCAACCGTGCCTCAAGTCCACCCCAGTGGCCGTGCTGACAGGGACTGGGAGGCCCTGCCTCCTGAGAGTGGAGATCAGCTTGTCATGGCTGAGCCCGTCCCTTAGACGTGCCCCGCATGGTGTTTCCTGCCCTGAGTCACTCTGGGATTGTGGTGATGAAGTCAGCTACCCCCTGGCAGCTGTGCTTGGTCTGACTTGAAGCAGCACTTACACTCGGGCCGAAGCCTGCGTGTCACAAGTGAATGACATGATTGTCATAGGAATGCTTGTTGTGACAAGGCAGCATAATCCTCATGATAGCCAAGAAAGATCAGGCCCTCCTCATTTACAGATAGTGGCCCAGAGAGGTACAGTTAGTCACCTGCCCGTGGTCTCCCGGCTAGTTAATAACGGAGCTGAGCTAGGAGCCCAGTAAGGCTAGGAAACCATCTGTCAACTTGGTTCTAAAAATACAATGTTCATTTGGAACAAAAAACCCCCAAATAAGCAAAAAAACCAAACAACCCCCCAAAACACAACAAAACAACAACAACCTAACAAGCCCCATAAGCCCCTTTTCCCCTCTACTGTAGAGCAAGTCCAGTCTTCTTGGGAGCTCGCTGAAACAAGTAGTGTTAAAGTGGAGAAAGAGTGGGATGGAGAGAGCAGAAGGAATATCAAGGTATCTGAGTTGTTCAGGCAAGTTGCTGTCCTCTGCTCCTGCCACAGACGTCTTCTACTACTTCTCCTGCCCTGTGTCGTCTTCTACTACTAACCAGGTTTCGAGTTTGACCGATGGCTGAATACTCCTGGCTGGCCCCCCTACCTCCCTGATCTCTCTCCTGGGGACTCACTCATGAAGCCCGCCGAGGAGCTGGCCCAGCTCTGGGTGACTGAGGAACCAGACATGAAGGCCATTGACGCCGTGGTTATTTCTGCCTGGAAGACCTACCAGCTGGTCTACTTCCTAGATAAGATCCTCCAGAAGTCCCCTCTCCCTCCTGGTGAGTAAACCCCGGCTATTTGTTTCAGCTTCGTGAATTGAGGCATGTTATGTGGAGCCAGTCCTTGGAGAAGGACATGATGTGTGGAGGGGGAGGGTCAGCGGAGGAGGATATACCCTGAATCCTCAAGAGGTGAATTGACACAGTGACAAAGGGCTCCAGTACATCCGCGATGATGAGGATGGCTCAGGACAGGGCAGGGTTCAGATCTGTTCGTAGGGTTGCTACGAGTTGTAGATGACACAGGAAGAACTGTTTGTATTGGGCCAGAGAGAGAGACTCAGAAATGTTGTGAGGGTTGCCTTGGGCAACTGCCAGATGCCATCAGGGGGCTGGTAGGTGAACACAGCACTTCTGCAAGGAGTATGGCAGTAGAGTAAAAAAGGCATTGCTGTGGAGTCAGAGAGCTCTGGTGGCCTAGTGGCAAGAAGCTGTGCTGTAATCCTGATGGCATGTGGTTCAAGGCCACCAGTCGCTCTGCGGAAAAGGGATGAGCAGTCTTCTCCTGTGTGATTAACTACCTCTGAAAACCTGCTGGAGGGACAGCTGTGGGTCA
Organism: Elephantulus edwardii; assembly: GCF_000299155.1. NCBI lineage: Eukaryota > Metazoa > Chordata > Mammalia > Macroscelidea > Macroscelididae > Elephantulus > Elephantulus edwardii. The sequence continues at coordinate 1,335,610 of NW_006399840.1, read as the reverse complement.
TTTCTGACTCGATGGTATACAACAGCATCATGGAGTCAGAACCAACCCATAGCGGACTCTTGCAGGTTTTCAAAGGCTATAAAGCCTGATGGATTCAAACCATCTACCTTTGGGTTGGTAGCACAACTTGTTAGCCCCAGACCATCAATAACCCCTGTGGCAATAGGAGAATACGCTTTTGCAGGGAATCTCAGGTTTGGTCAGATTGCCACAATAAGTCAAACAACACATTAAAGCAAGTTAAGGCATTATTTTGGTTTTCCTGGATTTAGAAGAGGTTGTGGTACTAGGGATATTATAGCTAATGTTAGATGGGTCTTGGCAGAGAGCAGAGAATACCAGAAGAATGTCTATCTGTGTTTCATTGATTATGCAAAGGCATTTGACTGTGTGGATATTAACAAGCTGTGGCTGACTCTGAGAAGACTGGGAATCCCAGAACATTTGATTGTGCTAATGCGAAACCTATACTTGGACCAAGAGGCAGTCGTCAGAACAGAGCAAGGAGACACTACATGGTTCAAAATCAAGAAGGGGGTCCGTTAGGGATGTATTCTGTCTCCATACCTTTTCAATCTGTATGCAGAACAGGTCATCCGAGATGCTGGGCTGTACGAAGAGGAATGTGGCATCGCGAGTCATCAACAACCTGCATTATGCAGATGACACAACCCTGCTTGCTGAAACTGAGGAGGACCTGAAGCGCTTGCTGCAGAAGGTCAAGGACTGCAGCCTCCTATATGGACTGAAGCTCAGCATCAAGAAAACAAAGATTCTCACCACTGGACCAATTGGCAGCATCAGTATGGATGGTGAAGAGATTGAGATAGTTAACAGTTTTAGTTTACTTGGTTCCACACTCAACACTCTTGGTAACAGCAACCAGGAAATCAAGAGATGAATTGGATTGGGAAAGTCAGCTGTGAGGGACCTCTCAAGAGTATTGAAGAGCAACGACGTCAGGCTGGAGACTAAGGTGCGCCTGATCTGGGCTCTACTCTTTGAAATTACGTGCGATGCATCAGAGAGTTGGACAGTGAATAGAGTTGATAGAAAGAGAATTGATGCCTTTGAGCTGTGGTGCTGGAGAATAGTGTTGACTATACCATGGACTGCTAGGAGAACAAACAGGTTTGTCCTGGAGAAGGTGAAGCCAGAATGCTCCTTGGAGTTAAGGATTCTGAAGCTTCGTCTGACATACTTTGGGCACGTTGCAAGGAGGGACTGGTCCTTGGAGAGGGACATCATGTTTGGCACAGTGGAGGGGCGGCAAAGGAGAGGAAGACCTTCGATGAGATGGATCGATTCTGTGGCTGGAGTGGTGGGAATAAGTGTGTTTGAGATGGCTAGGTTGGCAGAGGATAGAACAGCATTTAGAGCTCTTGTACATAGGGACGCTATGAGTTGCAAACGACTCAATGGCACATAAAAACAAAACAACAAAGTGCATATAAATGCTAGATTCACTCTATATTATAGTCTGTTAGAAGGAGCTCTCTAGTGTGTTGTGCCTCATGTCTCCTGAAGTTTGAAGCCACCAGCTGCTATGAGGGAGAATGATGGGCATTTTCCTCCCTTAAAAAAATTAATTGAGGGTCTCTGTGATTCAGCACTGACTTGAGGGCCAAAGTAGAGAATGCTAGAAGGATGTTTATCTGTGTCTAATTGACTGTTCAATGACATTTGACTATGTGGATCACAAAAATTATGGCTAAAAATGATAATCTCAGAGCACTTTGTTGTTTTCATGCAAAACCTATACCTAGACCAAGAAGGTGTGTCTGAACAGAGCAAGGGGACACTGCATTGTTTAAAATAAGGCAGGGTGTGCATTAAGGTAATATCCTTTCTCCATACCCTTTCAATACGTGTGTAGAGCAAATCATTCGAGTAGCTGGAGGGTATGAAGAAGACAGTGGCATCAGGATCAGAGGAAAACTCATCAACAACCTGTGTTATGCAGGTGGCACAGACTTGCTTACTAAAACTGAGGAAGACTTGAAGTGCTTGCTGCATAAGATCAAGGACTGTAGCCTTTAATGGATTCCATTTCAACATCAAGAAAACATCACCGGGCCAGTAAGAACATCATGATACATGGAGAAAAGTGCTCAATAATTTTGTCTTAATTGGATCCACAGTCAACATCCTTGAATGGTTAGGGTTAGGATTAGCAGTTTATTAGCAGTCAAGAAATTTAAAGACCAGTTGCATTGGGAAAGTCTGCTATCTGAGACTTCTCCAGAGTTCTAAAGAACAATGATGTCGATTTTAAACAGTAAGACATGCCTGATCCACGCCTGTGCGTCTGAAGGTTGGACAGTGGCTAAGGATGACAGAAGAATCTACGCCTTTGTATTGTGGTGCTGGAGAAGAGTACTGACCCTCCCATGGACTGGCAAGAGAACAAACGCATTTGTCCTGGAGAAAGTGAAACCAGGAGGCTAGGATGGGGAAACTCTTTCGTCACGTACTTTGAGCATGTTGTAAGGAGGGGCCAGTCCTTGGAGAAGAACATCATGCTGGGAAAGGTCAGCGTAAGAGAGGGTTGACACAGTAACAAGGAACTCAGGGGTGTCTGAGTATGTGAGGTAAGGTAGGGCAGGGTCTGGAACCGTTGTTCTTAGGTTCTCAATGAGTTAGAGTTAACTTGACAGCATATAGCAGCAGCATCATGAATATGTTGTAAGAACCGCCAGCAAGTGACACAGAGACAAAGTAAGCATGTGCTGTTAGAAAAAAAATGGAGCAGATAGATTTGCTCAACGAAGGGTTTTCATAAATGTGCCTCAATTAGTAAAAGAAAACACAACAATACCTGGGAAGTACATAATGTTCTATGTGCTGTTGGAGCTGATCTCGCTCATGGCTGACACTCCAGCTGCTTTTCAGAGCCAGTTAATCACATGGGAGGAGGGTGTACGTCTTTCTCCCATGCAGCTCCTTAGCACTGGGCTGCCAGAGTTCCCTACAGTGACGTCTCCTGCAGTTGAAGGAGGTTTGCTTAGAGGGTAAGTTCTTAGGGAAGGAAAGAGTAAAGGTAAGCATTTAACTCCTTAGTTTATCTGAGAAACTCTTCTAAGTACTTCACACCTGTCAAGTCATGTAGCCCTTATCACTGCTCTAAACTAGTAGATAGAGAAATAGATATGCAGCTGCTGGGGAGTGGACTCCTGGTGACCGTAGGTTCAACAGGACAAAGGATAAGATGGCCCTGCGTCATCCTCTTCGCTGGCATACTCTCTCCCTTCATGCCAGTCCATCTCATCAAGGGCCTCCTTCTCCCTCACCTTCACTGACCGTTTCACCAAACATGATGTCCTCCTCCATAGTGACTCCTTCTGATGACGTGATCCAAGCAAGCAAGCCTGACAGTGGTCTGTTGTAATCACTAAGGTTTTTCAGAAAGAAATAGCTAGGCTTTTTCTTCCACGTCTTCATTTGTTTTTTTAAAAAAATTATTTTTGGTGTGTGTACCGTCAAATTGGATCTGACTGGTACACGAGTAGATTGCCCTTCCTTCTCCAGCAGAGCATCTGGTGGATACAAACCACGTACCTCTGGGGCTGCAGTGCAGCTTCTTGCCACTTGGCCACCAAAGCTCCCTTCTCTACTTCATTTGTAAGCTCTACTAAAAGCCTGCCCACCAGTGGGTGCCCTTGCTCGTGTTTGAAAAGTTGATGGCAGAGCCCCGGCAGCATGGCAACATGGAAGCCACCCCCGTACAACACCCTAAGAGGTGGGTGGTGGGGGAAGCAGATGGTATCATGATAATTCCCAGGTAACAACAGAGGCACAAGTACATCGTGTAAGTAGTGGGTCTGGGCTTTGAATGCACTCAGCCTAAGCTTTGTGTTCTTAAAAACTCTGCCATTGCTCAGTCAGCAATACGAATCACCAAATGATGCACACCCATGTTTATCACCACTTTGTTAACAATCGGAGTTGGAAACAACTTAAGTGCCCATCAACAAATGAATGGATGGAGAAGTTGTGGTATATTCACACAATGGAATACTACAGTGCATTGAAAAACAAGGAACTCATGAAATACTATTCAGAATGGGCGACTCTGGAGGATATTATGCTGAGTAAAACAGCACTGACCTCGGGGTTGGGGAGAGACTGAGAAAGATGGGTTCAATAATGTACACTGCATTGAAACAGATGAGGGAGAAAACTGTTTAATAGGGATATGTGATTAGGTATTTTTGTCATGACAGGAGTTTACAGTGAAGGCTACGTGATGGAGTGGACCTGGAGAGGGGAGGGTTTGTAAAACAATGAAAGAATTTTTCTTTTACTTTTCCAGGAGGGTAGTGTACTGGGGGGAGGGTTGGGAGGGGAGAAAAGTACAACAATGAATGAATGGAAATCCAAAGTCTCTGTAAATTTTCATGGGAATTAATAATTTTTTTTTTTAAAAAAAGAATCACCAAATGGTAATTTTTACAAAAGAAATAAAAGCAGAGTTGACTTCTGGGAAATATGTGGCAAAAGATAAAGTAGGGCAGGCTTTTTTAGGGGGAGATGTGTGCTTTAATCTGAGAAGGTTGACAATAAGAAAAAGATCTAAAGGTTTGTTAGAACAGGAGAATTGCGACTTCAGAACGTGAAATGAATAATACAAATGGTGAAAGGGCCATCGGGAACCTCGTTGAAGTGGACCCCCAGTGCCCCCAGTACACTTGGAGGACCTGAGGGTGGACACTCAGTGTCCTGAGAACGGGTTCCCCTGCTCCTGGAGTGAGGCCTCTAACACTTTGGCTTTACTGGCAGAGTTACGAACCGCCCTTTTCTTTCTCTTTCATAGGGAATGTGAAAAAACTTGGAGAGGCATACCCCAACATCTCAGATGCCCGCAATGCAGAGCTGAGGCTGCGATGGGGTCAAATTGTCCTTAAGAATGACCACCAGGAGGATTTCTGGAAAGTGAAAGAGTTCCTGCAGAGCCAGGTGGGTGACCCTCATCTGCATTCATCCCTGGGGCACAGAGTGGGCCTCTCAGGAGGACTTCCCCAGACAGCACCTCATCAGAGCCCCAGGGTGTGACCTTTTCAGGAGTTGCAGGGGTGGGTGGCTTCCTGGAGGGCCCTGAGATTAAGCGAGCTTGCTTGTGGAGGAAGGAAAGCCTGTGGGCTTGGAGAGCTTTTTGTCTTTAGGTTTTAGGAAAATATACACAACAGAACGTACACCATTGCTCTGTTCACATTGTGCTGCTGGTCTCACTGTCCTTTTGCCAATCATCCCATTGCCATTAATGTAAAACAAACCACCTTTGGTTTCTGTAGATTTGCTTATTTCATATAAATATGAAATAAGAAATTGCACAATAGCAGGTCCTTCTTTGACTGTCTCTTTTGCTTAGCATACTGTTTTCAAGTTCCCTTCAAGATGTGGCCATAACTCAGAACTTCGTTTTTCTTTATGCCTGGCTGAACAGTATTCTGTGGTGTGTCTAGGAGCTGCGTGTTGGCTGGTGAGGCCCGAGGATTAAATGGTTCCCTAAACTATGGGGTTCCAGGTGGCAGAGTGGGTAAAGAATTAAGCTGCCAGGCAGAAGGTTGGTGGTTTGAACACACCAGCTGCTCCCTGGGAAAAATGTGAGCAGTCTGCTTCCACAGAGATTTAATCCTTGGAAACACGATGAGCAGCTACACCCTGTTCTGTGCAGTTACTATGTGATGGCAGTGGGTCAACCCTAAACGGAAAAGTGTCATGGGACACTAGGGGGATGGGAAGGAGAGTGCTATTCAAGAGGGAAGGAGGTCATAAGACAAGAGAGATTAGTGAAGGATAAAAGTTATTGGTCTCAGCTCCCTGGGCAAGCCCTGTGACTTGGGGAAAAATTCAGACACCAGCAGGATTGGACCTCACCCTGTCAGTGTTGCCTGTCGGGGGAAAGGCCTGGGGACTGCTGCAGTGAACTCATCAGATTCCAAAGCAGTGAGGGAGTGGGGCTGGAGAGAAAGCTGTGCTTTTGACCAGCGTCCTCACTGAGGCCCTCTGAAAGCCTCAGCCTCTGAAAACCTCAGGGTTTTGGGAACTTGTGGTGTTGCTGGCTTAGGCTATATGGATTGAGTTTACAGATCTAATTCAGGTTTACTGCAGTTGGACATTATACGTCCCTTAGCTTTAGATAGTGTGCAGCCCTTGCTATCTGCTGGTATCAGGTTCACCAGCAACTTTGTGAAAGTTTGGAGCCCTGTTATGTCAGTCCTCCTCGTCGTTTGTTGGGTGTACACCTCTATGCCAGGGATTGGGATTAACATTGGGCTCTTTCTTTGTGGGTCTTTGGCCCTTAAGTTGTTGTTGTTGTGTGTCATCGAGTCAGAACCAATTCATCGCTGACCCTCCATTGGGTTTTTAGCGGCTGTAAACTGCATGGGAGGAGATTTCCCATCCTTCTCCCACAGAGCAGCTGGTGGATTCGAACCTCTTGCCTTTGGGTAATCCCTCTGGCCCCTCAGAGGATGCTAGAGTTGTCACTATTATCTCGGGGAAGCCCCGTTCTGCAGCACTGATACCTTCAGTGTTTCCTTTTTGGCACCTGACCATGATGCTATTGCAGTCGTGCCAGGGGACGGGTGGCCCGACACTGAGCAGGCAGCTCATTCTGTTCTTGTGTTTCGTGCAGGGCAAACAGAAGTACACCCTTCCACTCTACCACGCGATGGTGGGCGGCAGCCAGGTCGCCCAGGAGCTCGCCAAGGAGACCTTCGCCTTGACGGCCAACCAGCTCCACAGCAATGTGGTCAACTACATCCAGCAGATCCTGGCATCCAAGGGCAGTTAGAAGCTCAGAGCGTGCCCCTGACCTCTTCAGTCTTCCTTTCAGACGATTGCTTTGTTCCTAACTTAAAGTTCTCCAGCTTCCTGAAGTTTGTATCTCCTCAGGATAATCTCTTCTCAGAGTTTAGGGCTGTTCCCTGAGACCCACGAATGCCCTACAGTTGGTGAGCAGGCTGCTGGGCGGTGGGACAGCCCATCTTCTCCAGCCTCCTCACCTCCTGTCTGCAGAGAGGGTTTTATGATTTCTTTTTAATTTTTTTTTCCTCTTTGTTTTTTTTGATTCTTCGTGAACTCTCCAAAAAGCCGGCATTCTGGTAATTCTTTTTTAGGCTTGACGTTGATTTTAATAAATGTTTTTGGGTGGAAGGTTACAGATTGATTGACCGTTCTGGATTCATTCCTATGTGTTCTCTCTCTGTCCAGCTGTTGTGAGCTCACTGGAGGAGACCGAGAGGGTGACAGTGTTCCACAAATGCTTATAAAAACATGGGGAAATAAACAATTTGACTGTTGCAGGGAGAGTGTACAAAAGATAGCACTCTGTTCTTTGTGAGAGCTGCTCAGTTGTCTCTGTCTCTAGCATTGTCATCCTATCATCTTTTCCACTGCTGAGAGCTTCACAGTGAATAAGGATAACAGAGGTAAAAATCGATGCCTTTCAACTGTGCTGTTGGAGAAGAGTACTGAATAGTCCATGGGTTTCCAAAAGAACAAACAGATATGTCTTGGAGAAGGTATAGTCAGCGTGCTTCTTGGAGGCAAGGATGACAAAGTTTCATCTCACAAACTTTGGGCATGTTGCTGCTGTTATGTGCCGTCGAGTTGCTTGTGACTCATAACAACCCTGTGTACAGCAGCCCTGAACCCCATTCTATTTGAGCCAAGTTCTTTATCTCTGACACACCTCCCTCCATTACCCCGGTCACTGAGTCAGTCCATCTCATCCAGGGTCTTCCTCTCTTTTATGCCCTCCCTCTGCCCCTCCAAGCATGTGTCCCCCTTCAAGGACTGGTCCCTCCTGGCAACATGCTTAAAGTATGTGAGACAGAGCTGCACAATCCCTGCTTTCAAGGAGCAGCCAGGTTTTACCCTCTCCAGGACATAACCTGTTTGCTCTCTTAAATTTTATTTTATTTCATTATTTTTTGTGTGTATACCGTCAAATCAGATCTGACTGATATAGGAGGAGATTGTTCGTCCTTCTCCAGCAGAGCATCTTGTGGATTCGAACTGTGTACCTCTGAGATTGCAGTGCAGCTTCTTGCCACTAGGCCACCAGAACTTGCCTACCTGTTTTCTCTCTTAGCAGTCCATGGTATGTTCAGTACTCTTCTCCAGCACAACAACTCAAAGGCATCTGTTCTCCTGTCATCCTTAGTCATTGTCAAGCTCTCTGATGAATAGCAAGTAATTGTGAAGACCATGGCCTGGATCAGGTGCACCCTTATTCTCCAGACTGACATTGTTGCTCTTCAGTGTTCTGCAGAGGTCCCTGACAGCAGAATTTCCAAGTGTCTTTTGATTTCCTGGCTGCTGGTACCAAGAGTGTTGATTGTGGAAGCAAGCAAGCTGAAGCTGTTAACAATCTCAATCTCTTCACTGTCTATCATTATGCTGCCAATTGGCCCAGTGGTGAGAATCTTTGTTGATGTTAAGCTTCAATCCGTATTGAAGGCTGCATGTAGTCATTCGTTGACTTTCTGCAGCAGAAAGAATTGGCTGACATAGAATTTCATGAAATAACATATGATCAAGAGCCTGTGGTGATAAAGGAGGAATTTCAAACTGCTCTGAAGGAATTGACAAAAAAAGCCCAGGAATTGATGACATACCAAGTTACATATTACAACAAATAGATGCTGTCCTGGACACACTCTACAGCTTGGGCCAGGAAATGTGGAGGGCAACTACCTGGCCAACTGACTGGAAGAGATCCATATTTGTTCCTATTCCAAAAACAGGTGACCCAACAGAGTATGGAAATGATCAAACAATATCATTAATATCACATGTAAGCAAGATTCTGCTAAAAATTATCCCAAAACGACCAAAACAGCACATCAACCGAGAACTGCTGGGTTTAGAAGAGGCTGTGACACTAGACTACGAGAGGAATGTCTTTTCTGTATTTAATTGCCTATGCAAAGGCATTTGACTGTGTGGATCACAACAAACAATGGTTAGTTCTGAGAAGAATGGGAATTGCAGAGCTCTTGATTGTGCTTATGCAAAACCTATACTTGAACCAAGATGCAGTTGTCAGAACAGAGTAAGGAAAGGCTACATGGTTCAAAATCAGAAAATGTGTACACCAGGGATGCATCTATCTCGATACCTTTTGCAGGCTATATGTTGAACAGGCCATCTGGGAGTCTGGGCTCTATGAGGAGGAATGTGGAATCAGGATTAGAGGAAGACTCATTAGCAACCTCTGTTACACAGATGATACAACCTTACGTGCTGAAACTGAGGACATATTGCAAAGAGTGGTTATGTCTTGGAGAGCGACATCTTCCTTGGATAGGTGAGATGGTGAAAGAGAGGAAGACCCTCAATCAGGTGGAGTGACACAGTAACTACAGCAGTGGGTTTGAGCATGTCAGAGCTTGTGAGGTTGGCATAAGATAGAACAGGGTTCAGATGTGTTTATAGGGTCACTATGAGTCATTCTCAATAACGATGACACCTAACGTCAATCTTTAAGAAAATGTGAGTTTTAGTGTTAGTTTCCTCTTCTCACTATCTCTGGGTCTCAGTGGGTCTCCCTAGCCTTTGCATAGGAGTAACTGTTTTAAGTAAAGTAAGTTGTAAAATGAGTGTAGACAGTGCAGGGATGACACGGTCTAACTCCTGCTAACTCCACAAAAGCGAACTTGGCCCATCAACCACATTGACAGTACAAAACCAATCCTTTAAGGCCAGACATGGTCTCCTACACTCCTGCACCTACCTCTGATTCCAGCATCAAATTTACTGCTGTACTAGCTCTGAAATCCATTGCAATGACCACACAGAACCATAATCACATTTATGGTGATATTAGGGAAATGAACCAGTTACAATGCAGGTTCACAGCAGGATATTATTCCTCAGTCCAGACAGTTTCTCATCCGTGTTTATAGGCCTTTGACTTTCAACCTCATGGCTTATGTCAGTGTCACAAAGTTTCCATAGTTCTAATTAATGGCATCATCCCTTATTGCTCAAGATTGGGTGAAGGCTCCCACTGCTGGTTCTGTGGGGCGGCAGCCCCAAGCCAGCTCTGTTGCTACTCTTGTAGATCCTTGATCTACACAGGAGTCTCCGGCCTGAAGGATGTCTTCTTCACTCCCTACTTCCCTTTCCTTGCTGAGATTCCTGCTGTCCTGCTAAGTCCACTCAGTTTAACTTGAATGGGAAAAACTGACCAATCCCATAATGATTACTTCTCATCTCTTACAAGCATGTTGTTATTAATGCTATTGAGTTGTGTGTAATTCATAACGACCCTATGTCCAGCAGCTCTGAAGCTGCCCTGTCCAGAGCCAGTCTCACTAATTCTGACACACCAACCCCATCTCATCTGGGCTCTTCTCCTCCTGCACTGCCCCTCTACCCTTCCGAGCATAGTGTCCTTCTCCGAGGACTGGTAAGCTCATGTCCATGTGCCCAAAGCATGTGTGAAATGGAGCTTCACAATCCTAGCCTCCAAAGAGAAACCTGGTTTCACCCTCTCCAAGATAGACCTATTTGTTTTCTTGGCGATCTGTTGTTTGTTCAAGACTCTCCTCCAGCACTACAACCTGAAGACATAGCCGTTGTCCAGCTCGCTAATGCATAGCAAGTAATTGCAAAGACCATGCATGGCCTGGATCAGGCTCACCTTAGTCTCTAGACTGACATTGTTCGCTGGTTTTTAGAGGAGAGGTACCTGACAGCATAGTCAAAGTCAATCAGTGACTAAGAAAACAATTTAGAGCAACAGATCCTTGACCTCCCAAAAGTTCATTCAGAATGTGGTTTCCTGGCTTCCACATGGGGAATCTCCACTGTTTGCAACGAGTTTGGTGGTATGGTCATGAGAGTGCTGCACAGGAGTATTGAAAGAGTATTTAAGCTGATTAAAGAACCAGGATATTTCCCAAACCAGCTTTCATTTATGATGTGGCATTAAAGTTCTCAATGCTGTTCTCTGCCCTACCCATCATAGCAGTTGGAATGGAGAGCTCTGCCCAGCCACTGTAATGATGGAAGAGGTGGTGTGTGGGTGGTGGGCAGCTGAGTGGTACACCCAGGTAGGAGGGTTGGGGAGTCAGGATCTCTGAGCTGTTGTCTATCTGGTAGTAAAGTCTCTCCTGTCAATACACTGCAGGTGTGTGCTAGGTAGTGGCCAACCTCGTGTCTCAGGATATGTAGCTTAGCTTGGAAACCACTGTTTATTTCCCCCTTATTTCATACAAGTCCATAGTGTTGGTGAGCCCACTCCCACAAAATTCTCTTGACTCTTATGTCCAAAGGCACTCACTTCGGGACATGTCCTGAGTTGTATTGCGGGCCCCACCCACCGCCTTTTCCACCACTAACAGTCTCTCACAGAGCTGGGGACTAATGCTCTGGGCACCTTCCCCAGCTCCAGAGGAGCATGTGGCACGGTTACAGCTCTCTGAGGAAGATCAGAGGGGCTGTCCTTGGCATTGGTGCGCTTATCTCGAAGACTCCTAGCTTCTCGAAACTCCTTTTCCCTACCCAAGACCCAGACTACAAAGCCAAGTGGTTCTCATTTTTATCTTCCCCAAATAGGTTATCAAAGACATTCATACTTGAAGGTGAGGATTTGTAAACTCAGCTCTATTTCGGCTTTTAAGCCCCCTGCAGGCAAGGGAGTAGATCACAATGACTCCTCCATACCCCTCCCTATCCTCAGGGCAGGTAGCACGTGAACAGTCCTGGGGCCAGAAGCCGGTTCACCCACATTCCTGGGTGAGTTACTGGATCGAGGGTGTGCCCGCCTCAGGCTCCTTAGGGGAGGCCCCCCTGAAGGGCTGGGGGAAATCCTACCACTAGAGACCTGGGCTTCCTGCCACCCTTAGCCCAGTGGAGGGGACCCAGGACAGAAGCAACCTGTGGTTTCAGAGACAAAGGAAGGAGGTAAGAGTGTCTGGGGTAGACTTTTCTAGTCCTAAAGCTATTGAATTAAAGAAGGAGTGTCTGTGGAGTTGGGGTAACTGCTGCAGGATCCTTTCCACTCACCAAGACCAATTCTACTATGGATCACCCCCAGGGCTATAGATGTGCCTCAAGTATGAATCAACCCATGGCTGACCCTCTAGCAGGTTTTCAGAGGCAGTCTAATTGCACGGGAGGAGATGTCTTGTTTTTCTCCCTATAGATTTGAACCACTTGCCTTTGGGACTGAGCACAGTTTCTTACCACTAGGGCCACCACAATTCCACAACAACAACTATGACAACAACATCTGTGGAGTTGAGGGCAGGAAATGCTGCAGGAACCTTTGCATCCACCAAAACCAGTTCCACTATGGGTCATCCCCAGGGCTGTGGGTGGCAGTGGACTGGAAAGAAAGATTCCTCACAATAGATGCGTAACAACTAGATCTGGAGGGAGTGGAAAAACAATAACAAAAACAACAACAAAAGTATGCATGAATGGAATACTTAAAAAAAAAAATCAAAACAACAACCCACAAATACCCCCAGACCTAGATCTGGAGGGTTTTAGAAATTCAGTCCAACCACCATCCTCACTTTACAGATGGTAGAATAGGTGCAGTGTCTACCCAAAGACCACAGAGTGTGGAAGCCCTGTGACTCTGCCTGCCTTCACACCGTTAACCCCATCCTCAGGGTCTCAGAGGGACTCTTAGGACCCTAATGTAGGGTGGGTCCATCGAAGGGCTTACACACAGGGAACTCCTGTGTGGGCAGCGAAAGAAGAATTCAGAAGCCTGGAGGAATATGGCACAGGGAAGCACACAGTTTTGACCATTCAAACCTGGGATATAACTCCCCACCCCTAAAATAGGGATCATTGTACATACCTTATTGAGTTGGCTTGGGGTTTTTGTTGGGTGGCAGGGGTTTGTTTGGAGAATGTGGCAGAATCTGCCTGCTAATAATAACTGTTGTTATGTGCCGTCGAGTCGCTTGCGACTCATAGCGACTCTATGTACAACAGCCCTAAACTCCGCTCTGTCCTGTGCCAATTGCACTGTCTCTGACACTCCCATCCCAATTATCCCAGTCACTGAATCAATCCACCTCATAGAGGGCCTTCTTCTCCTGCGCTGTCCCTCCACCCTCCCAAGCATGATGTCCCTCTCTAAGGACAGGTCTCTCCTCACAACATGTCCAAAGTATGTTAGACGGAGCCTCAGAATCCTTGCCTCCAAGGAGCCATCCGGTTTAACTCTTTCCAGGACAAATCTGTTTGTTTTCCTAGCAGTCCATGGTATTCTCAATACTCTTCTCCAGCACCACAGCTCAAAGGCATCAATTCTCCTTCTATCCTCCCTGGTCATTGTCCAACTCTCTGATGCATAACAAGTGATTGTGAAGACCATAGCCTGTATCAGACGCACCTTAGTCTCCAGAGAGACACCATTGCTATTAACAACAAATCCATGATGATATTAAATAATGACCCATTACCCGTTCCTTTTTTAATGTTTTAACGACATAGTCCACTAGAGGGCAGCAGACTGGCAGCAATAACGGGGAATGTGTGAACTGGTGATTAGATGGGGGGGGGGGTCAGATAGAAAGATATAAACAGATCTGTGTGATTCTTGCCCCTCCAGCCACAGAAGGCTCCATCAGGCTCAGAACATCTGACCAGAACCAGATCTCCCTGGAAGTGACTACAGCAACCTTGTTGGGTGAACGGGGTGCAGAGGAGTGTGCCAAGACCTTAGCCCCAAAATTGATACGAGAAGTGGGCCCTGTGACTGGGGACCAGGGGAGCTGGGGCTAGGCTGGTTCTCCTCCACTAGCCTCTGTAGAACCCTGGGTGTATGGGCGAAATCCACAAACCTCAGTAACTTCTCCCTGTTAAGTCCCTCTGTCCTCTGATCTCCAGACATTCATGGGCTAAGAGGGAGTTCCTGGGTGGTACAATTGTTTTAAACTGCTGCACAAAAGGTTGATGGGTCCAGACCCATTTGAGGAATTTCAGAAAACAGGAGGTCTGCTTCTAAAAGGTCACAGCACTACTCTGTGCAGGGCTAGGGGCGGAGGGGCTGTGAAGAATCAGAACCCACCCAACTACACAGCCTTAGGACCCAGTTCAGCCAGAGGTTCAAACTAACCCACCTAACTTGCCCCTCCCTAACCAGCACTGGCCCGACCCCTGGAAGGAATGTCCTGCGATGAGTGGCCGAAAGCCCAGATGCCCACCCAGGTGACTCTCCCGCCACTCTCTCGGGCCAGTGCCCTGTGCCCAACCCCAGAGGGTGTGGGATTACAGACTCTGACAATCATTAAACCAGCCGGGCCTGATTTCCCAGCACCTCCTGCTAGGATCCGGGCCAAGTGGCACATAATATGCAAATCACCTGGGGCCAAGAGCCCAGTCTAAAGGCCAGGAAATCCCCTCTGTCCAATGAGCCACCAGCTCAGGTTACCTCTGGGAAACACACTATAAAGGCTCAGGTAGGGGAGGAGCTTGTGCCGTATTTAGGCAGGTACGCGCGCCAGGAGGGCCAGCCAGACGCCCGGCACTACCTGGTGAGCCTTTTGCCGGGAGGAGTGTTGCCGCACTTTTAGACTGCCAGTGTGCCTTGCCTGCTAGCCTCGTTGGCACCCCTGCCACACTGGTAAGAGCCCTCATCTACCTGAGGGGGCAGGTTGAGGAAGGGTTCTAGTAGTACAGTTCAGAACCTGTCCACCCAGCTCTGTGATCTAAAATCTTGAGCCGGGCCGCTGGCGATGGTCAGAGAGTAGAGTGATGGTTTCTGGAGGGGCCAGGGTAACCCTGACCCTGCTGCTGGTTTCACTTGGGGTCCCAGGTGAACTGAGGAGGGAGCCTTAGCAGGGGTATTCTTCTCCCCTCACCTTGTTCTTGGACTTTGAAGCCCTTCTTAAGAGAGGGTGCCACAAGAGATGTCTACCTTGTTGCCCAAGTAGATTCCCAAGGTGGTGGCTTAGCCCAGACCACTGCTAGGCAAGGACCCGGAGCCTCATCCACCTCACCTCCTCCCCACAGGTAGCTTCATGGCTGCAACCTGTGAGATTAGCAACATTTTTAGCAACTACTTCAATGCCATGTACAGCTTGGAGGACCCCACTGTGGTGTGTGCTCCCACTGGGGCCACGTTTGGGACGGAGGACCTGGTGCTGACCCTGAGTAACACACAGATGCCTCCGGAGGGTACAGGTGAGTTTCGGGCACGATGATGGGGTGAAAGAGCCATTGGAGTATCTATGTGAGAAATGAGGAATTCTTCTGTGGGGTAGGAGGTCAGGAGCTGGAGTGTGGAGCTGTGAATGTTAGGGCTACTAAGTTCACATTCTGTCCCGTCCCCTCGAAAGGGTCACATGGGAGTGGGCAGGTACTCTTAGAGTCTGTTCACTTTTGCCAGATAGGCACTGGGAGAGGGCTTAGAAACCTACGGGTTGGCCCACGTTGACCCCATTGCTGTCCCTTGTAGAGAAAGCCAGTTGGTGGGGGGAACAGCCCCAGTTGTGGTCCAAGGCCCAGGTCCTGGACTGGATCAGCTACCAAGTGGAGAAGAACAAGTATGACGCCAGCTCCATTGACTTCTCGCGGTGCAACATGGACGGCGCCACGCTGTGCAGCTGCACCCTGGAGGAGCTGCGCCTGGTGTTCGGGCCCTTGGGGGACCAGCTCCATGCCCAGCTGCGAGACCTCAGTGAGTCCCTCCTCCTGGAGCCGAGGGGTGCAGGAATTGGGAGGGCTGGGGCTGGCTTTTCTCCAGTCCTTCTCAGGGCAGCTGGGAGGAATTTAACATGGCGATGGGAAGGACCCAGGCTGAGGGCGCAGCCGGAGAGGAGGCCAGAGGGCATGGTGCCGCAGGCGGGCTCGTTGCCGCAGGCGGGCGCGTTGACTGCTTTGCCTCCCCTGACAGCCACCAACTCTTCTGACGAGCTCAGCTGGATCATTGAGCTGCTGGAGAAGGACGGCATGTCCTTCCAGGACACCCTTGGAGAACCGGGCTCCTTTGGTGAGAATCCACTGCCTCTTTGCTACTCCTAGACTTCTTCTTCCCCAGTTAGAAAGTTACCTACAAGGGCAACTCTTCAGGCCTGTGGGTAGCTGCCCATGTTCTGCTCGATCATCCCTTAAATTCTCTCCTCCCAGAACAGGGAAGCCCCTTCGTCCCGGAGATGATGGAGGACTGCTCTTACTACCCTTCTCCTGGCAGCTCAGATGTTTCCACGGCAGGTGAGAGCCTTGCCTGGTGTACACCACCTTCCCCAACCTGGGCCCCTTAGGCCCCAGGGCCAAAAAGGAGCCTCAGCTCCATGTATGCAGTGGCCGGCTCAGCACATATCATGGCCTCACCCCATCTGCCTCCCCCAGGCACTGGCACGCCTCAGAGCTCACACTCAGACTGCGGTGGGAGTGATGTGGACCAGGATCCCGCGGACAGCGGCAGGCTCTTCCCCGGAGGTGAGTCTACAGCAGCTCCCGGCCCCAGAGGCATCCTCACTGGGCAGCATCCAGGCTCCTGTGGCCGTACTGCTCCACCACTGTCCCCCCGTTAACAGACCACCTCTGTCCACACAGACGACTTCACGGGCTATGAGAAGGGGGCCAAGCACGGGAAGCGAAAGCGGGGCCGGCCCCGAAAGGAGAGCAAGGACTCCCGGGAGTGTGTGGAGGGCAAGAAGAGCAAGCATGGTGAGCTCCAGCGGGCTGGCTGCAGCACTGCCGGCCGTCCTCGCTCTGGTCTCTCCTTGGGGGTGTTTGCAGGCTAACAATCGGGCACCTCGTTGCACAACCTGCTGGGGGGGCCGTGTGTTCCTGCAGCAAAGGGAAACAGAAGCCCCTTTCTTTATCCTACCTGCTGGGACACCTTGGTAGTTTGTGCAGGGGAGGGCCAGGCATGCCAAACAAGAAGCAGGAGCAGGATCTGGAAGTAACTTGCCCGCTGAATCCCTTGCTTGTTGATCCCAAAAGAGGATCCCGGTAGCCACTAAGCTAGCTGTCCCTATTGACCTGAGTTCGCAGGGATCTGGCCACCTGTGAGCACTCTGCAGGCCAGCCCACCGGAAAGTGGCTGCAAAGCTCAAGGGTCTTTTGCTGTTGTTCAGCCAACTGCCCCACCAATTGCCCCTCACGCATACTAGGGCCAGGCTCTTTGTTACCTCCTTGTTTTTTCAAGGGGGCCTGTGTTCCAGGAGACTGACCTCTGGGCCGTCAGGCTGGGCCAATTCTTTGCTGTTTATACTTGCCAGGACAGCTCTTAGCCACCACCTGGTGTATTTATTATTTTTTGTTTTTTCCAACCATGTTTCCCCTTTCCCTTCTCCCACTCCTCTGAGCTCTCTTGGGTACTATTGTGCCTCAGTTAAATGTTGGAAGCATGTCGACCGCGTCTCCGGTGGGAGTTTCTCTCTAAAGGGGAGGGAAGCAGCTGATAGATGTGGCCAGGTGCTCCACGTGTCAGGCATTTAGGATGCAGGTGCTGGGCTGGGCAGAGCTAGTGGGAGGGGACACAGTCCGGACACCTGGCCCAAGACTGAGGATATCTGACCTTACAGCCCCCAGAGGCACTCACCTGTGGGAGTTTATCCGGGACATCCTCATCCACCCTGAGCTCAATGAGGGCCTCATGAAGTGGGAGAACCGACACGAGGGTGTCTTCAAGTTCCTGCGCTCTGAGGCCGTCGCCCAGCTTTGGGGCCAAAAGAAAAAGAACAGCAGCATGACCTACGAGAAGCTGAGCAGAGCCATGAGGTGAGCTGGTGACTGGGGTCCCCCATGCCCTGGGTGGACACCTGGGGGATTCAGGGCAGTGATGGGCAGAAGGGACAGTGGCATTTGAGTGCCCATCGCCTTCTCCCAACCACTAACTTGCAAGTTTGGAGAATAGCCATGGCTTCTAGCTAATTCATGGAGTCCCTGGATGCTGCAAATGGTCAGTGTGCTTTTGTCTGCTAACTGAAAGTTGGAGGTTTGAATCTCTAGATCCCTAGAGGCAACTAGGAAGAAAGGCCTGGAGTTGTACTGTTCTCACCGTTAGCCATTGAGAACCCAGTGGAGCACACACATGGTTTGCCATGAGTTAGAATCGACTTGATGGCAACTGGTGGTTGCGACTTCATGTGATTACATGGCAACAGGGAAAAAGGGTTTATCCTGGCACAGAAGACCAAAACCCAAAACTCAAAGCAACCCTGTACCCCTCCACTGAGTTTCCAAGGCTCACGAGGAGTCATTTTTTTCCTCTCAGAGCTCCTGGTGTATTCAAACTGCTGCCCTTTGAGTTAGTGTGACAGCACCTTAGACATAGTACCAGTGCTCCTTGGCACACAGAAAGCCTGCAGGAAATGTCAACTGTTATTATGTGCCGTTGGAACTGACTTGAGTTGACCTGGGTCTTTGGAGGCTGTAAATCACATGTAAAGAGATGGCCCATCTTTCTTCTGAAGAGCAGCTGGTGGATTGGAACTATATGCCTTTGGATTGACAGCACAGTCTCTTACCACTAGGCCACCCAAGCTCTCTTAATATCAGCTGGCAGTAATATTTCTTCGGCCTGTCTGCAGAAAGGCACCTAAGACCCTGGGAATAGCATTTGCTACAGTTTCCAGACCATGTTTAAGCCGTGGTCTAAGGGAATCAGCTAAAAAAAAACAGTCCTCACTTGGGAATGTCAGAGATTGTGAGGATGGCGCAGGATAAGGCAGGGTTCAGATCTGTTTATAGGGTCTCTATGTGTCAGACAGCTAGCTCTTAATGACTCGCACTTAACAACTGTTCAAGCAATTAGCAGCTTCTCTGGGCTTTGCTTTCCCGCTTGTGCACAAGGGTGGTCCCCCTCTCCCTGTAATACACGGTGTCTTGACACACCCTAGGACACAGTTGTAAATTACAAAGGGAAGAACCAGGTAACCTTTTCTAGAACCAGACACAACTATACTGTGGAGTAGATAGCTCCTTTGCAGGGTGAGGCAAAGCTTCCTGAAGACAACTGTAGTGGGTCAGGGGCAGGTTAGTCAACTTAGGAGACCAGCAGGGGACAGTTCACCTGAGGCTACTCTGGGGCAGGTGAGACATACCAGCATTCCAGGACGTCTTCCCTGCCTGAGACCACCCTGGCTCTCTTTCCAGGTACTACTACAAACGGGAGATTCTGGAACGAGTGGACGGACGGCGGCTTGTCTACAAGTTTGGCAAAAACTCCAGCGGCTGGAAGGAGGAAGAAGTTACTGGGAGTCGGAACTGAGGGTCAGAATTAGACCCAGGACTAAATTTACGGACTCCAAGCCTGCTGCCCTCCTCGGAGGACAGCGAGCCCGGTGGCCACCGTTTGAACTTAGTCCCCTCGTGCTTCTGAGGAGAGAAGCTGAAGTGTTGGTTCAATGTCAACCATTACCCTGGGATCTGGGGGCCTGTGGTCAGTTTTTTCTACCCTCCTCTCGGAATTACAAACCTTGAGGTCTGACGAGGTCTCTTAACTACTGGTTCAATGCTCCTTTTATCTGGTGCCTCCTCAAACTCAACCCCAGACACTAGCTGCAGACATCAGACTGAACGCAGGAGGCAAGGAGGCATTGTGAGAGCACCATGAGGAAGAGGGACGGGGGTCGTCGGAGCCTCCCATGACCTCCTGTCTCTGTGCATGGACACCACTGGTGGGGTCAGAGCGCTCCTAATTTATGTGCTGTTATACCAGGTGTACATAGAGAAGTATTTTTTTCTAAGACAGTCCCCTCTCTGCTCCTAGCTCACCAAGCTGAGCCAGTGAGAAGCGGGGTGATGCCAAGGTCCAGAGGTGGGGCTCCTGGCTCCTTTGTCTTGTGGATGGAGTCAGACTTCCAATAAAATCCTTTTTTAAATTTTTTTTTTTAACCTCTGTCTTAGTTCTCTGTGTCCTGAGTGTAGGCCTCTGGCTTGGATGGTATGGTGGAAGAGATGAAGCTGGGCTGACGATGAAGGCAGAGGCCGAGCAAAGAGGGTAGTAGGAGGGCTGGGCGCACAGACACAATAGCTGGGCTGGGAGATGAGCAAAGCAAACAGCTCCAGCTTCATGCAAGCAAGGATGTGAGCCTAGGAAGCCAGGAACTAGGGTCTGGTCCTGCTGACACCACATGTTGTCTCTGTTACCTTGGCCAACTTGTCCCTCACCGTTAATGCAGGGACTGGATCCAGTGTTTTCTAAGAAGTCTAGAATTGCTTGTCTGGCCTTGTGGATGGATGCTTTTGTGTTCCAGCCAAGCTGGTTGTAAACTGAACGCCTGTAATACGAGCCCTAGCTTTCGTTGTCTGACATGAAATCAGAGTTATGGTCTTGTGCAGAGAAAAATGGAGATGAGGAAGCAGTTGACATGTGCCAAGCGCAAGATGCCACTTGCTTTGTTCAGCTTCCCAAGAAGGAAGAGTTAGTACTCCTGTTTGACCCAAGCAGGAACTGAGGTTCCATAGGGACAGCGGCCTGGTCAAGGCCACGCAGGCAGTGGCTGGTCTACGCATTCATCTCTGGAAACTTTTCCTGGGTCAGGTCTTTTTTTTCTCTAGTATTTATTAAAAAGGAAGAGAGATACTACTAATTGTATAGAGACAAACAGGCAGCTGCATGAAAGGTACAGATAATACAAATTTTCTGAAAAGTGAAAAATTTCTAATTATAAAAAGATCATTGGTGTTTTCCAGGTAAGTCCTTCTGAAAAGTTTATGGGGCTTATATGACCAGATTTATTTGGTTTCAAAAGTTCTCTGTCACTCAAGAAAGGTGAGCTCCCTTCCCCCTTCTGTATAATTCAGATACAGACCTTAATTTTTTTAATTTTTTGGGGGAGTTAAAAAAATAATATATATATGTAATATTAATATTAGTGATATGTATAATATCATATATAATATATATTCATGTAAATGAATATATATTAATGAAAGTTTACAGAGACTTTGGATTTTCAGTCATTCATTATTGCACAATTTCCTCTCTGCCCACCCCTTCCCTCCAGTTTGTTTTTCTCTTTGAAGAGTAAAAAAAAATTCTTTCATTGTTATACAATCCCCCTCCCCCAGTTCAATTCACTATGCAGCTTTCCTTCTGGACTCTTGTCATGACAATACCTAATCATATATTTCTCCTAAACAGTTCTCTCCCTCATCTATTTCAATGCAGTATACATTATTTATCCCCTCTTAGTTTCCCCCAACTCTGATGTCAGACCCACTTTACAACAGTGGCTGTATGCAGTATTTGTCCTTTTGTGACTGAGATACTTCTCTCAGCATAATGTCCTCAGGGTCACCCATTTTGTATAATATTTCATGGGTTCCTTGTTTTTCAGTGCAGCATAGATTTCCATTGTGTGAATATAACAGAGCTTCTCTACCCATTCGTTTGTTGGTGGACACTTGGGTTGTTTCCAACTCTTTGCTATTGCGAACAAAGCCACAATAAACATGGATGTGTATATATCTGCTTGGGTGACAGTTATGGTTTCCTTGGGGTATATTCCCAGTAGCAGAATTGCTGGGTTAAATAGTATTTCCATTTCCAACTTGTTGAGAAAGTGCCATACTGCCTTCCACAGTGGTTGCACCATTTTACACTCCTACCAACAGTGAATAAGAGTTCCAGTTTCTCCACAACCTCGCCAGCATTTGTTGTTTGCTGCTCTGTTAAATTTTGCTATTCTTACTGGGGTGAGATATCTCAGCTGTTTTGATTTGCATCGCTCTTAGAGCTACGGATTTTGAACATTTCTTCATGTATTTGTTGGCCATCTGAATGTCTTCTTTGGTGAAGTGTTTATCCATGTCCTGTGCCCATTTTTCAATTGGGTTATTTTCTTTTTTCTTCTTGTGCTGGGTCAGGTCTTTTCTAACTCGATTCCTAGAAGATGCCAGAACTGTGTGTGCTATCTTGTTTCCACAGTGATGAGCTCGCCTAGGACGACTTAAGAACTTTCAGATTCCACAGAGCATGTTAAAAAAAGAGCATCTGGCAAGTTTGACATGCTGTTCATTTGGTTTAGAAAGAACAGATCATTTGCTGAAGGGATGCGGGTAAAGAAGGGATCTTGAAGGCTGCTTGTACGTGTGTGGGAAACAGGTTTACCCTGGAGAAGCAAGGATTAGAGGGAAGGAAAAAGTAGGAATGTTGGCTGGAGGCAGTAACAGGACCATGAAAGAACATACACTTGAGCAATTTTGGAAGATGGTGTCTCTGAAATTTTGCCTTCTGAAGTGTGAGTGGGTTAGCCCAAAGGGCATCTGGTTAGCAGCATATGATTTAGCTTAAAAGCCTGGCTCCTGTCCTGGCTAGGCCAGCCAGGGACACTTAGGATAATAACAACCATCATTTTTTGAATATGTGTTTGGGATTGTGTTGATTTCTGTGTATATTAGCTTGGGATCCTCACACCAGAAGAGGTTCCCTGTGTTTTTACTGTCACCTGGCTAGATGTGTGTGGTGATACTTTGGGACCCAGGGCATATTTGCTGAACCCCCTTGAGCCTCAGTTTCTTTTGCTCTCAAAATAGAGATACTATTGAATTATACTTGGTAAAATAGAATGGTAGAAAAAGACCCTTAACACAATGCTCAGATGAGGGAATGATGGTGAATGACTGGGCAGTGCTTCATTCTCTTGTACCCAGGGCCGATGTGGGTCAGAAGCAACTTGAGGACATCTAAAAACAACAAGAGACAAACACAGGGCACACATAGAGGAGGAGGTCTGAGAATATGGGGCCCAGTCCCTTAGTCCTCTGCCAAAAGGCCGGGAGGCAGCTGCTCGGCCCAGCATTCTGCTCTGACCTTTGTCCTGCTGTTTTCCGTTTATGAGGCGCTTTCCTCTTCCCACTATCGCATTCGATCCACACCACAGCCCTCTGAGACTGAGTGTCCTGACTTCACTGCGGCTTGTGGCTGGCCCAAGGTCACCAGCCCGCGGAGAGTAGTGACCAGACCCAGGACTCCTGTCCCAAGCCCAGCTCTGGCAGCAACACCCCCACCCCGCTGTGCACGCTGGAAGGCTGTCTGCGAGAGGGCAGCTTAGAGAGTGGGGTAGTCCCCAGAAAGGACTGATTGTTACTCTCAAGACTTGACTACTAGTGCTGCCCTCCCCCTCCACCTCTGCTGGGCTACCCACAAGTCCACAGCAAGCCCAGACTCCCCAAGCTAGCCTTCCCCAGCCCCAAGTGCCCTATCAGGTGCCAGCCATCAGTCACCCTTACCACCAAGTGTCACCAGCTCAGGAGTCTCTGAATGGACTACCATGCAGAAATGGAAGTGGAGGGGTTTGGGGACTCCTGTCTCTCACCCAAAGTTTTTGTCCCCTGTGGTGTGACCTGGACTGAGTGGGGAGGGCACGGGGCTAGGCTGTTAGATCGTGTCTGAGCTGCTGGCCACCTCTTATCTGCTTCTGTGGGGTTGGGTGTGTTGCTGTGCAGTTCAGAGGGAGGTCACCCTTCCCGTGTTTGGGTGTGCCTTCTGGGGGCTGGGCTTGCTGCCCAGGCCTCCTGTCTGCTGCCTCCCCGGGACAGTTCCCGGATTTTCCCCGCAGCCCCACCCCTTCCACCTAATTCAGGAGAAAGCTTGCTTCACCTGCGCTCAGTTGAGTGAGTAAAGTGGCTGTTTTTATTAGGGGGCTATTTCAATCTGCCCACTTACTCCAGTTGTTTGTTTACATGTCCCGCTCCCCTACAAAGTAGTGAGCACCTCTGGGCAAGGACTGGGGCTTACTCATCTCAGCACCTTGTTGCAGCACCTGGCACAGAGAGGGTGCTTGATAAATATTTGTGAAGCTGCCCTGTGACTCCTGGCCACCGCCTCCCAATACTCTCACACCACATACTACACACACATTCACACAACGGTTCACCACCTTCACATGTACCACACATATTCACATACACACCCTCACAGGAACCAGCTCACCACAGCCCACACAGCCTTACCCACTCTCACAGAGTCCCAACCTCTCACTGTGGATGAAATTTAGACGACTCACTCCACCTAACCCTTAATTTGTATCATTCACCTCCTTGGAACTCCCAGTATCTCACCTTTCTTTCAACCATTCCCTGACCATCTTTCTGCTCTTATCTGCCACCAGCTGGGCTCAGCCATGGTCTCAGGTGGCTGAGACCCTTCTGGCCACTGCTTGACCCTGAAGTCAGGAGAGGCACGGGATTTGCAGGGCCAAGTAATCCTTTGCCACTGGGTTAATTCCAACTTGAAACCACTCTCCACTGCGTTTCTGAGTCTGTAACTCTTTACAGGAGGAGACTCAACTCTCTCCTGCCTGGCTAGTGGGTTCAAACCTCGTATATTGCAGTTAGCAATCTTATAAGGATCTCTGCTGGCTTAGTGTGTTACATGTCTTGCTGCTAACCAAAAGTTCTGTGCTCCACCAGTTGCTCCTGAGGAGAAGAATGGGCAGCCTTCTCCAGTAAAGATTCACAGCCTCAGAAACCCAATGAAGCAGCAAACAACAAATGTTGGCAAAGTTGTGGAGAGATTGGAACTCTTATGCCCTGCTGGTAGGAAAGTAAAATGGTACAACCATTATGGAAGGCTATTTGACGTGTTTAAAAAAAAATTAGAAAGAAATACTATTTGACCCAGAAATTCTACTTCTGAGAATATGCTGTAAAGAAATCAGAGCCATGACTCAAACGAATATATGCACACCCATGTTTATTGCTGCATTATTCATGATAGCAAAGGGATGGAAGCAATGCAAGTGCCCATTAAAAAAGGAATGGAAAAGAAACCACAACAACTGTGGTACATTTACACAATGGAATATTACACAGCATTGAAAAACAAAGAACTCATAAAATATTACATAACATGGGTGAGTCTGGATGACTTTATGCTTCATGAAATATCTCAGTCACAAAAGGACAAATACCACATAACACTGCTGTTATAAAATATGCCTGACATGGGGGTTGAGGGGAGAATAGGAAAAGGTTGAATAGATAATAAACACTTCATTGGAACAGTTGAGAGAAATAACTGTCTGAAAGGAATATATGATTAGATTTTATATGTATGACAACAATCTGGAATAGGGTGCATTGCAAAGTGAACTGGGGGAGGGAGGATGTGGTGGGAAGGAAAGAAAATGTGCAATAATGAATTAATAAAAATAAAACTATAAAACAACTATGAGGTATCACCTCACCCCAGTAAGAATAGCAAAATTTAACAGAATAGCAAACATCAAATGCTGGTGAGGTTGTGGAGAAACTGGAACCCTTATTCATTTTTGGTGGGAGTGTAAAATGGTGCAACCACTATGGAAGGCTGTATGGCGCTTTCTCAAAAAGTTGCAAATAGAGATACCATTTGACCCAGCAATTCCACTATTGGGAATTTACCCCAAAGGAACCATAACTGCCACCCAAGCAGATATATGCATACACATGTTTATTGCGGCTTTGTTCACAATGGCAAAGAGTTGGAAACAACCCAAGTGTCCATCAACAAACAAATGGATAGAGAAGCTCTAGTATATTCACACAATGGAATACTATACAGCACTGAAAAACAAGGAACTCATGAACTATTATGCTAAGTGGATGACCCTGGAGGACATTATGCTGAGTGAAATATCTCAGTCACAAAAAGACAAATATTGCATAGGGCCCCTGTTGTAAAACGGGACTGACATCAGGGTTGAGGGAAGACAGAGAAGGAGAGGAGGAATGATGTATATTGCACTGAAACAGATGTGAGAGAGAACTGTTTAAAAGGGACATATGAACATGTATTCTTGTCATTACAGAAATACAGAATGGAGTGGACTTGGGGAAAGGGATTGCATAACAATGAAAGAGTTTTTCTTTTTCTTTTCAAGAAGAGTGAATGGGGGTAGGGAGAAAAGTGCAACAAAGAATGACTGGAAACCCTAAGTCTCTAAACTTTCATTAAAATTAATGAAAAAAAAAACCCAGCAATCACCCCCCCAAACTTCATTATGGTTTCATAAAAATAAAAAAGTAAACTTAATGATGGGCCTGAAAGTGAGGAGAACTTGAAGCACTGTTGTTGAAGATCAAAGAATACAGTCTTCGGTATGGATTGCATCTCAATGTCAAGAAAACAAAGATTCTCATCATTGGACCAATAAGCACAAGCATGATATAGGGAGAAAAGATTGAAACTATCAAGAACTTCTTACTTGGATCCACAATTAACATCCTTGGTACCAGCAGTCAGGAGATCAGGAGACACATTACTCTGGAAAAGCCTGCAGTTAGGAACCTTTCCAAATTACTGAGGATTAATTATATCATTTTGAGGACTAAGGTGTGTCTGATTCAGGCCATGGTCTTTTTGATCACTTGCTATGCATCTGAGAGCTGGACAATGACTAAGGATGACAGAAGAAGAATTGATGCCTTTGAGCTATGGTGTTGGAGAAAAGTACTGAACATCGCATGGACTGCCTAAAGAGCAAACAAATATGCCTTGGAGAGAGGGTGCAGCCAGAGTAATCTCTGGAGTCGAGGATGATGAGGCTTTGCCTCACATACTTTGGGCATGTTGCTAGGAGGGAGTATTCTTTGGAGAGGGGCATGATGCTTGGAAAAGTAGAGAGTCGGCAAAGGAGAGAAAGACCAAGTGTGTTGACATGGTGGTGACTGCCACAATGGACTCCAATGTGTTAGTTAGTAAGTGTGAGGATGACACAGGATAGGAAAGAGTTCATAGAGACATGGGTCATACTCAGTTTGGTGGCACCTAACAACAATTATGATGGGCCATTAAGAGTTGGAGAATTCAATAGGTTTTGGTTCAGGGCAAAATATACCTCTTTCCTGTTTGCTATACTTTGGCGTCTTGTGTGCTATGATGCTGGAAATTATGAAACCAGTATTTCTAATACCAACATGAGCACTCTTGGTAGACAGATTTCAGCAGAGCTTCCAGGCTAAGAAGCAGGGCTAGCCATTTACTTCTGAAATAAGGGGCCATTGAAACCTCACAAATATCAGCCAAGCCTTATTTGATATAGCACTCGAAGAGAGCCCCTCAGGTTGAAAGGCACTCAAGGTATGACTCAGGAAAAGCTCTCTTAATGGAGGTAATTGTTGTTATGTACCATCAAGTCAGAATTGGCTCATAGCTGACCCTCCAGGAGAGAGATGGAATAAAAATTTTAGGCAACAAAGGCTCTTTATTTTCTGGTGTTGCATGACTCAAAACAAGGAGTAACAGATGCAAATATGCAGAATTAGAGCATGGAGCATACAAAATATGAATCTAGGAAAATTCAAAGTTGCCAAAAATTAAATGGAATGCATAAAGATCAATATATTACAAACTGGTGAGCTGAAATGCACTGGTATCGGCTCTTTTGGAGACAATTATATGGACTTCTATGCTGGGAATGACAAACTCAAGAAGGACAGCTTTGCATTCATTGTAAAAAAAACATTTAAAGATATTTCCTGAAGTGCAATGCTGTCAATGACATGATAATATCCACAAGAATAAAAGGAAGAACCTATTAACATGATTAGTATTCAAATCTATGGATCAACCACTAACGTCAAAGAAGAAGGAATTGAGGATTTATTTTCCTAATTGTCCTGCTGAAATTAATAGCAGACTATTTATAAGAAGTCTCATGTCGGGGAGCTCTGGTGGCCTAGTGGCAAGGACCTGCAACTACAATCCCAGAGGCACAGGGTTCGAATCCACCAGATGCTTTGCCGGGGAAGGAGGGACAATTTCCTCCTGTACCAGTCAGATCTGATTTGACGGTACACACACACACACACACACACACACACAAGAAGTCTCATGTCAATGTCCCAAAATTCTTGACCTGCTTGGTATGATTCTTGACATCAATAGCTCCTCCTTTTCTTCATTTCCTAGCTCCTATATGTCCCTTGGGTTTAATGATTCACTAGACGGTCTCCCAGAGACTCAGACCCGTTAGGGGGATGACTCACATGACTGTAGGTAGCAGGCTGGTTTTTGAGAAATAGGTGAGCAACGGGCCAGGATCCTGTAGACTGTCATTTATGGCACGGCTGGATGGCGACTGTGGATGATGCAGGCTGATAGTGTACAGACTGGTGAGCAGCTGAAAGCTTTGTCCCAGGCGAGTGAGCTTCTTCAAAAGAAAAAGATGCTTGGTGCTGAGGTTCTGTGAGCTTACGTAAGCCTCTAGTAGGGTGGGGCTTGTATCCCATCTTAATACAACAATTACTTCAGCACAAAGAAACAGTTAATCATTGTCTAGAGAAGGCGTCTGAATGATAAACATTAGCCACCCAGAGACCACTACCTGTCTTTTCTAGCCATCATTTCCACACTTAAGAAATCAGATTTTCCCTTACAATCATGATAAGAACTGTATTCTGAAAATGTGCAAGCCTGCAACTTCATGTTCATGCCTTAATCTCCTTAATTTTAGATAGCCAATTTATAATTTACCTTCCTATCAAATCCGTGCTCTGAGGAAACAAGAATGTTTCTTTCTCTGACGAGTCATCTGTTCCATTTAGAATATTTAGCATCTGTGTTCATAAGTGAAGTCCAGTCAAGAACATATCATCAAGTTGCCACAATGAGCACTAGCTCACAGCATGAAACATCTTATCTTCATCTGCTTTTGTTCTGGTCAATTCATCTTCAATCACCAGTTTCTAGGTGCAAGTGGGCATCAGCTGAAGGAACTCAGGAGTTCATTCTTCTTCCTGTGTTTCAGATTGGCTAGTTTCTTCACCCTGCGTTAGCCCCTACTTGTGGCAAGGTCAAGAAAATGGGGGTCTTCATGACTCACTGCTTCTCAAAGCCAGCAACCCTTTTGCACTTATCCATACATCTGTGGGAACTAGGTCAATGGTATTGAGGAATCATGCCTAAACTCAGCCTATCTCTTCACTGCTGGATGAGTCCAGATGTAAATCTCTTCAGTCAAAAGTTCAAGGTGAATCTACTAATACATTCAAATGCAAATCTCCTCGCAGTACTGGATGAGCCCAATTTTCACCCAGGCTAAGGCCCATGCCCTCTAGTTCTACTACTTTCAGTAAACATTTCTCCAGGGCAAATCTTCCCCTTTTTATATTTCCAATCATAACTAGTAAGCTTGCATACTCTCTCTGAATACACTATACCATCATTACAGCATATAACATTCATTTTTATAATATATATTAACATTACAACATAGAAGAAACAATAGCTCATCAAATACATCCAATTAAAAACATAAAATGTAACACATTTCATCTTATACCATTTAGTGTGTCTTGGTTTCACTTTAGAAAGATTATGTATACTGCATTGAAACAATACATGAGCAAGAGCCTATGGCTAAGAATAAGGTCCCAGGAATTGATGGTATACCAATTGACATATTTCAACTAACAGATGCTGCCCTAGATGTGCTCACCAAGAAATCTGGAGAACAATCACTTGGCCAACTGACTGGAAGACATCTATATTTGTTCCCATTCCAAAGAAAGGTGACCCAAGAGTATGGAAACTATAGAACAATATCATTAATATCACATGCAAGCAAGATTTTGCTGAAGATTATCCAAAAGTGACTGGAACAGCACATCAACAGAGAACTACCAGAAGTGCAGCCTGGATTTAGACGGTGCCATGATACTAGGGATATTATAGCTAATGTTAGATGGATCTTGGCTGAAAGCAAGGAGTACCAGAAGAGTGTCTATCTTTGTTTCATTGATTATGCAAAGGCATTTGACTGTGTGGATCATAACAAACTGTGGCTGACTCTGAGAAGAATGGGAATACCAGAACACTTGATCGTGCTAATGCAAAACCTATACTTGGACCAAGAGGCAGTCGTCAGAACAGAGCAATGAAACACTGCATGGTTCAAAATTGGGAAGGATGTACGCCAGGGCTGTATCCTGTCTCCATACCTTTACAATCTTTATGCAGAACAGGTTATCTGGGAGGCTGGGCTCTATTAGGAAAAATGTGGGGTCAGGATTGGAGGAAGAATCATCAACAATCTGTGTTATGCAGATCTCACAACTTTGCTTGCTGAAACTGAAGAGGACCCGAAGCACTCACTGTGGAAGGTCAGGGACTGCAGTCTTCAGTATGGATTGAGGCTTAATATCAAGAAAACAAAGATTCTCACCACTGGGTCGATTGGCAGCATCATAATGGATGGTGAAGAGATTGAGA
>NW_006399840.1:1299003-1300090 GCF_000299155.1 Elephantulus edwardii | reverse complement strand
CCTCCCTAGTCATTGTCCAACTCTCTGATGCATAACAAGTGATTGTAAAGACCATGACCTGCATCAGATGCACCTTAGTCTCCAGAGAGACACCATTGCTCTTCAGTATTCTGGTGAGGTTCCTAATAGCAGACTTTTTCATCACAATACGTCTTTTAATTTCCTGGTTGCTGGTGCCAAGGATGTTGACTGTGGAGCCAAGCAAACTAAAGCTGTGAACAATCTCAATTTCTTCATCATCCAGCTTGATGCTGGTCTAGTTGTGAGAATCTTTGTCTTCTTGACATTGAGCCTCAATCCATATTGAAGCCTACAGTCCTTGACCCTCTGCAGCCAAGCACTTCAGGTCCTCCTCAGTTTCAGCAAGCAGGGTTGTGTCATCTGCATAATGCACATTATTGATAGATCTTCCACCAATCCTGATGTCACACTTCTCCTCATAGAGCCCAGCCTCCCAGATAATCTGTTCTGCATACAGGTTGAAAAGGTATGGATAAAAGGGCACATCCCTGGCATACGCCCTTCCCAATTTTGAACCAGGCAGTGTTTCCTTGCTCTGTTCTGACAACTGCCTCTTGGTCCAAGTGTAGGTTTCGCATTAGCACTATCAAGTGTTCTGGGATTCCCATTCTTCTCAGAGTCAGCCACAGTTTGTTATGATCCACACAGTCAAATGCCTTTGCATCAATAAAATACAGTCATTCCTTTGGATTCCTTGCTTTCAGCTAAGATCCATCTAACATCAGCTACAATATCCTAGTACCACGACCCCTTCTAAACCCAGTCTGGACTTCTGGCAGTTCTCTGCTAATGTGCTGTTCCAGTCGTTTTTGAATAATCTTTAGTAGAATGTTGCTTGCATGTAAAATCAATGATATTGTTCTGTAGTATCCACACTCTGTTGGGTTACCCTTCTTTGGAATGGGAACAAATATAGATCTCTTCCAGTCAATTGGTCAAGTAGTTGTTCTCCAGATTTCTAGGCACAACTTGGTGAACACGTCCAGGGCAGCATCTGTTAGCTGAAGTACATCAATTGGTATACCATCTATTCCTGGGGCCTATTTTTTGCTCTTTCTTTCAAAGC
>NW_006399840.1:1284315-1298903 GCF_000299155.1 Elephantulus edwardii | reverse complement strand
TGGAGAAGAGTATTGGACATACCATGGACTGCTAAGAAAACAAACAAGTTTGTCCTGGAGAGGGTTAAGCCAGGCTGCTTCTTGGAGGCAAGGATTCTGAAGCTTCGTCTGACATACTTTGGACATGTTGCAAGGAGGGACTAGTCCTTGGAGATGGATGTCATGCTTGGTAGGGTGGAGGGACAGCGCGGGAAAGGAAGATCCTTGATGAGATGGATTGTGTTGGAGACAGTGAGATTGGCACAGGATAGGGCAGAGTTTAGGGCTGTTGTACATAGGGTCGCTATGAGTCACAGGCGACTCGATGGCACATAACAACAACAACAACAACATGGTTATGACAAGAGTCCAGAATGAACGTTGCATAGTGGAGTGTACTTGGTGTGGGAGTGGGGTGATTCTATATCAATGAAATAATTTTTCTTTTACTTGTCAAAGAGAAGAGCGAACTGGTGGGAGGGGTGGGCAGGGAGAAAAATGCAATAGTGAATATATGGAAATGTAAAGTCTCTGTAAACATTCATTAAAATGATTTTTTTTAAAAAAGAAAGATTAGAAGTCTCTGATCTTTAGCTGAAGAAAGTTATTCCCTTACTCTGAGTATTTCCTGAGGTATTAATGCAATGTTAGATTTCCCTTATTGCATGAGCCATTTATTCACTTCTTTATCGTCAACTATTATTTCTCCTTTCTTCCATTTATCATTTATTTTTACTCAAACTTTTCACCTTGGGAAGGGACATCAGAGTCAGGAACTTTGCTAGTCCAAATTGCAGGTAACAAGATCCATTTATATTGGGTAGGGTTACACAGGTACACTATTGGTGGGCTGTCCCGGCCACTAGGTAATATAGTGGTATTCACTGTTAATGCTATATTTGCAAGCTTAGATGAAGGTACAATCCACCCCATCAGATCCTTGGGAATATTTTCATACAAGTTTAAAGGTAGTGTTACAGTTGTTTGCTCAATCACTCCTGCTTCTCATACCCGTAGCTGCATCCCTGCACCTGGGACTACAGCATCTGGCAAGAAGAAAACCATTTCAGGTGAAGTGAGGAAGAATTGTATAGTAACTCCAGTATCTTCTCCTACTGCATTTCCTCCAGATATTCCTGAGAAACATAGGAATCTGTCCAGTGGTGAACCCCCTTTATAGCTTTTCTTATATTGAATATGAGCACACACTCTTGAAGCCATGTGAGCCAGCCCTTCATACTCTTATACTCTGTTTTAGATAACAAATGTTTCAATTGTCCATTCCAATCTTCTATCAGACCATTACTCTGAGGGTGGTAGGCAACATGGTATGTCCATTTAATATGATGCTTCTTGGCCCATTGCTGCATTGGTCCTAGGGTATGCAAAGCCCAGTCCAGATTATTCCAGTGAGGACCCATTTGAAGCCATCTGGTGTCACTGATCCGATATAATTGACTTGCTAACTTTGTACAGGGCCTTGCCTCCTGGGAATCTGTTACATAGCTATCTGCAATCTCATTTTCTCTAGCTGGCAGCAAGACAATCTTTATTGGCACTTTGTGACTCAGAGGGAGAAAGAAGACTGTATCTGGTTTTAGCCTGTCTCTGGATTGCTGCTGCAACTCTGTGTCCACTCATTACTTGGATCCAATTGGACACCCCAAGGGAGTGTCCCAACATGTCTACCTGCTGATTCCAATCACCTTTTAGTACTGAAAAGGGGTTCTTTTGATGGGTGTTGACATATCAAACTTTAATATGCTCCCTAAATTCCCAGACTGCTTTCCATAGGTCCATGCCCCACACTGGTGTCCCTTTAATAGTTCAGTTCTCCATGGGCCATTTGCCTGACCATATTACTGAGCCATTAGGCACTGTCTATGAATCACTAAAAACCCAAACATATGAACTCTAACTCTAATTCCTCAGTCACTGCTGAGAGACTAGAATACAGTTCAGCCCATTGTGCAGATCTGTTCTTGCCTTCCTCAATCAGGGTCTTGCCATCTACTGGTCTTAACCCAACATCTTTCCACATCAAATATTTTCCATGGAACTGCCATCTGCGAACCAGGCAGCCCTTTGCTGATCAGTAGGAAGGCTGATAGGGCACTGTCTATGTGGCAATGGGCTCCAGCAGCATTTCTGGAGGTTCCAGGGTAGGACCAATGGGAAAAAAGGCTACTTGCTCATGGATACAGTGTGTGCCTCCCTGCATTCCCCCAGTAGCATGTTTCTGGATGCACCATTTCCATTCTATCACAGAACTGTTTGGGGCACCACCTTCTTTATTAGAGTATTTCTCTGACATCACCTGTGATATGATGGGTATTTCAGGTCCCAGAGTAATAATCTTATATCCTTCTGCTCAATCAGTGTCCAATAGTAGGCATGTAATTGCCTTTCAAATGTCATGTATCATGCAGCAGCATCAGTATATTTCCTTGTCCAGAATCCCAGTAGCTATCACAGGGCAAATTTTTCAGATTTTTGTCATAAGCTCCAATCTGTATAAGCATAGATGGCAGATACCTTGAGAATCATGTCTGAATGTGGATCATAAGGGCCTAGAGGCAAGAAGAGTGAGACTGATTTCTGTATTTCATCCATAGCCTGCTGTTGCTCCATCCCCATTCAAACACAGTTTTCTTCTGAGTAACTTTATGGGTGGGAGCTAAAAAATTCCCTTAATCTTGCCAGTTTTGGCATCTTCCTTCAGTCCTCCCACAAGCTTGAGTGAACGCTTACGGCTCTGGCTCAATGGGGCAGCAGTCCCAAGGCACATGTATCTCAGCTTGGTCTTTGGTTCTCTTCTGAGGCTGCTATTGCTTTTGTGTAGATCTTAGTTTGGCAGGCTCAGGGATCTCTGACCTCTAAGGGTGCACATTGCTCCCTCTTCCTTCTTGGTGTTGAGATTTCCAAATTTCTACCTCTGAATCTGCTCAATTTCAATCTCTTGGAATAGATTAACACACCTTATTTGGATGATCTCACTGATCCATGTGGCAAAGTCAAAGTCTAGGAAAGCTGTTTTGAATAATAAACCTTTGATGTCACAATGCCCAAAGTGTGTCAGAAGAAGTTTTGCGTTCCTTGCCTCTAAGGAGCACCTTGGTTGCACTTTCTCTGAGACAGACTTGTTTGTTCTTTCAGCAGTCCATGAGATATTCAGTACTTTTCTCCAACACCATAGTTCAAAGCCATTGATTCTTTTTCTGTCACTCATTTTGTACCCCTTCTACTTGGCAAACAGATGCTTTGTTGAGAACATTATTAAGGAAATGGTTGGCCAGTGGAGAAGAGAGTAGAGCTATGCTCATTAGATCGGAAACACCAGGGCTCACACTGACGACTGAGACCTGTGCTGCTTACTAACTCTCAAACCAAATCCATTGCTCTCTAGTCAATTCTGACTCAGAGTGAGCCTGGAAAGCGGAGTGGATCAGCCTGTAGGGTTTCCAAAACGATAAATATTTACCAAATTAGACACTTTCATCTTTCTCCTCCAGATTTAATGGTGAATTTAACCATGAACTCTTTGGTTATCAGTTGAGTGTTTTACCACTGCACAACCATGGCCCTTTGATACTTATTAAGAAGTGTCAAATTTTCTCAGCTCCAAGAATATTTTATTCTGTTCAATATATGGCATATTGAACACTCAACATCTATTGGAATGACTGTTCATGACCTTGCTTGACTGCATGGCTGTCTTATTCAGAGTTCTCAAAGATGCTACACTGCCCAACAATCTTATCTCATCTATGTACTTTTCCTCTACTGAAGGAGAAGAGGAGTTGACAGAACTTCATTTATCAAGATTGGAAGAGTCATTATCAACCTGTGTAATGCAGATGACACAGTTTTGCCTGTAGAAAGTGAAGACTTCTAGCAATTACTGAAGAAGATCAAAGACTACAACCTTCAACATGGACTACATCTCAACAAAGTCAAGAAAACAAAAATTTTCACCACTGGACCAACAGACAGTATCATGATACTCAAACTCTCAAGTAGGGAGCTCTGTTGGAAAACCAGTAGGTGTTGCACTGCTAACCCAAAGGTGATGTCTCTTTGGTGATTCAAACCCACCAGTGGCTCCTCAGGAAAAAGATGGGCAATCTCCTCCTATTTGATTTACAGCTCTAAAAACCCACCAGAGTGTCAGCTAAGAGTTAGTTTGACTCAATGAGAATCCTCAGTACTGGACCAATAAGCAATATCATGATATTTGGAGAAAAGACTGAAATTGCCAATTATTTTACTTAGATCCACAAGCAAAGCACTCATAGTAGCAGAAGTCAAGAAATCAAAAGACGTTTTGCATTGGGAAAAAAAAATCTGCTGTTGAGGAACTCTTCAAAGTGCCAAAGGGCAAGGATGACAATTTAGAAACTGAGATGCACCTAATCTCAGCTTTGGTATTTTCAATTGCTTTATATGCATCTGAAAGTTGGACAATGAATAAGAAAGACTGAAGAAGAATTAATGCCTTTGAATTGTGATATCTGAGAAGAGTATTGAATAGTCTATGGACTGCCAAAAGAACAAACAAATTTGTCATGGAGGAAGTGGAACCAGAGTGCACCTTAGAGGCAGAAGAAGGACAGTGAAAAATAGTTTGGATATGTTGTTAAGAAGAATGACTCTTTGGAAAAAAGATATGCTAGGGAAGGTAGAGAGTTAATGAGAGACTGATGCAGTGACTACTACAATGGGCTTGAGGATATTAGAGATTTTGAGGATAGCACAGGATAAGGTAAGGTTCAGATCTGTTGTTCAGAGAGTAACTATGATTCCAGTCTACTGGATGGTACATTACAACAACATTTATCTAGGCAATAACATCTTTTTACATATTTCATTCCTCTTCAGGAAGAACTAAAATAAACAAAAAACAAAGTTCAGACTCATTGCCATTGTATCAGACTCGACTCATAACTGCTGCTTCGTTTGGTTTCTAAAGCTGTCTATTTCTTGAGAGGAGATTGCCCATCTTTTCGCCAAGGACATTCAAACTGCCAGAGAGGTGTGGTCTTTGATTTAGCAGTGCAATTCCCTAAGTACTAATTCACCAGAGCTCCCTTTTCATGAAGAACAGTGCTCTAAATTAGTCCTTACATCATGACCATGTAACAATGATTTGTAGAACAGAATACAAGATCCAGAAGACCAATATAAGTTTTATTGATGAGGAAACTGAGGCTCAGAGAAAGAAAGTGGCTTGCTCAGAGTCACACAGCACAATCTTCCTTATTCAATGGCAAGCTTTCACATGCGTACGAATCAACTGAAAATACTACTTTAGGTCAAGTGCATGTTAGTCCTCAAGGTGACATCTTTGTGTTTTGCAGACTTACCCAATTCATTATTTGAGTTTTTGACTGCTGCTTCCATGAGTATTAATAGTGGATGCAAGTATAATGAAATCCTTGATAGTGTCAGAATTTTCCCTGTCCATTATATTTTAGTCCAGCTGTGAGGATTTTCCTATTTGGAATTTAAAAAAAAATCAAAACAACAACAACAAAAATAAAAGCAAACCCACAGTTTAAGACTCTGACTCATGGTGATGGAAAGAGATGGTCTGTCTTTCTCTTGAAGAAGGTGGGTAGATCTAACCTTTCAGTTGGCAGTCTTAACACATACCATGCCATGCCACCAGATTCTCCTCTCTACATAAACCAAAACCATTGCTATCAAGACCCTCCATTAGTTTTCTGAGGCTGTAAATCTTTAAAGGAGGAGATTGTCCTCTTCTTCAAAAGGAGCAGATGATGACTTTGAACTGCTGACCTTTAGTTATCAGTGCAGTTTTCTTTTCTTTTATTTTTTGAGAGAGTCAAAACATGCATGGTGTGGAATGCATTGTTAAAGAGCTGCTTTTCTTGGACAGTAAGATCTTGGGAGGAGTGGGGAGTTTTCAGTTCCTAGCCAGCCAGAAAGCTGATACCCTGACAGTGGCCATTTCTGGGGAGTATTGCCTCCTCATTTTTGTCCCTCCCTCCGCCTCCTCCCTCCTCCTGCTACGTGCAGGGTTGGTCTGGGACTGCAATAGCAGCAAGAGCAATTAGCCCAGCTCAGCCACCCGTTACTGGAACCTCGCGTCAATCCTGGAGCTGATCCAGGAAACCACGCCCAGTGTCCTGCTTGACTCAGCCTCACCTGCCCACCTTCATATCTGCCAGCCTTGGTGACCTAAGCCGAAACACCTAGGAGAAAATCCCAGCATCCCTTGCGTCACCTTCAGCTAGAATGTGCGTGTTTGTAAGGCATGCTGGGATTTGGAGTCCTTGAATCGCAAGCTTTAGTTCCTCGGCCGAGATCTAATCAAGAGAGATTGCTCCGGGCAGGGAAAATGTTAAGATTAAGAAAAACTAGAATCACACTGGAAAATACAGACAGTGGAATCTGTTCTCTTTTATCTGATTGTTTGAAAAACAAGTAGTGTAAGGCTACAGAGAGAGATACTACTGTTTATATATCAAATTGGCAAAAACCAAAAGAATGCTGCTAGGGTTTACACTTGGTGAAGAAGGGAAGAATTTGGAGACCCTTCCTAAAGAAAGGAAACTCTGGAGGCATGTTTCACAGGAAGTTGTTTTGCTAACTCAAGGTCCCTATCTTTCTGGTGGTTTTGAATCCACCAGTGGCTCCATGGGAAACGGATGGCCAATCTCCTCCCATGAAATCAATTTTGGAAACCGAATGGAGGGTAGGAGTTGGTTCCTACGAGTGAGTAAATGAGTGTTCTGAAAAACAGGGGTCCTTGGGTGGTGCACATGGCTATGTATGTACTTGAATGCTTTGTTGGTAGTTTTAGTCCATCCAAAGGCACCTGGGAAGAAAAGTGTAGCAGACTACTGAAAAAAAATCAGCTATTGAAAACTCTGTGGAGCACAGTTCTTCTGTTACATGGGGAATTTTGTGAGTACAAATCCATTCAATAGCTTTTGGTTGTCAATTGATGTGGACTCGCACCTGAACTTTCCAACCTGACACATTCCTTTGGGTAATTGTTTCTGTCAGTTGCTGTTGAATGGACTCTGACTTATGGCAACTCCAAGCGCAGCAAAGTAAACTTGATGCATAGAGTTTTCAAGGTTGTGACCTTTCAGGAGATAACAAGGACTTGGATGCCCTTGGATGGGTCTGAACTGCCATCCTTTTGACCTTCTGTTTCCTAATCAAGTGCTTAATGTTTAAGTTATTCAGGGACTACATCCAAACCCTAGGCAACTGTTAATGCGATACTGTGGAGCTATATTTAGTGATTTGAACCTTGGTAGGTTCTCTGGAGGAGAAGGGTGTGGCAGTGTGCGTCTCTAAAGATTTATAGTCTTGGAAAACCCTATGGAGCAGCACTCTCCAGTCTTACAGGGTTGCTTTGAACCAGAATTCAGCAGTGGCTTTAGAGTTACCCCTATTATACTATTAAGTGAGAAAAAAAAACTACGTTTGCATTCATTTTGTATAGAATAGATCTACTTTTGTAAAATGTTAATGGTGGTATCTCTGGTGGTATCAATAATTTTCACTTCATGTTTTCTGAAGGAAAAAAAGATAGATTGAATCTATTACTAAGAAGCTCTGTTGGCCTGGTGGATAAGGAGTTGCGCTGCCAACCCAAAGGCAGGTGGTTGGAAACCACTAGCTGCTCCTCTGGAGAACAATGGACAGTCTTCTGTGTAAATTACAGCCTCTGAAAATCCACTGAAGGGTCAGTTATGAATTATAACTCAAAGGTAATGAGTGAATGAATGAGTGATGTGTTACTATGAAAAAAATCCATCTATTTCCAATTTTGGAACAAACCAAAATTAGCTATCAGTGAAATTGGAGGAAGCTGCCGGTAACTGTAAATTACATATATATAGCATTTTAAAATGTCTCCAAGGGAGTTATCTTCTCTTCAGCCATTTATTTCTTGTAGTTTGATGAGAAACCTTTGACTCTGAGAAGCAAAACACTTTGTCCAAATATTCATAGCAAGGTGTGGTATTCTTTTATTCATTCAAAGTAACCCTCTTCTTTTTTAAAATAAAATGTTAATTGTGATTTTAACGAACATTTACAGAGAAGTTAAATTTTCATTCATTCATTTTTGAAAATTTTACCCCCTCTCCCTCCCTCTGTCCCTCCCTCCTCCCCTAGTTCACGTTAAGAAAAAATTCATTCATTGTTGCACAATTATCATCCCCTTTTCTCCCTAGTCCTCTTTGCAGTGATATACCTCTTATTTTGAACTATTGTACATATAATGCCTAATAGATTCCTTTCTAACAGTTCTTTCCTTCATCTATTCCAATGCAATGGTCATTATCTATCCACTCTTACCCTATCTCTTCTCAACTCCTCCTTTATAACAGTGGTGCTATCAGTATTTGTCCTTTTGTGACTGAGATATTTCACTCAGCATAATGTCCTCCAAGGTCACCTGTGTTGTGTAATGTTTTACAAGTTCATTTTTTTCAATGCTGCATAGTATTCTCTTATATGAATAGATCACAGTTTTTCTATTCATTTGTTTGCTGATGGACACCTGGGTTGCTTTCATCTCTTTGCTATTGTAAATAACACAGTAATAAACATGGGTGTGCATGTATCTATTTGGATGACAGTTCTAGTTTCTTTAGGGTATATTCCCAGTAGTAGAGTTGCTGGATCAAATGGTATTTCTATTTCCAAATTTTTTAGAAAGTGCCAAACTGCCTTCCACAATGGTTGCACCATTTTACACTCCCACCAGCAGTGAAAAAGGGTTCCAATTTCTCCACAACCTCGCCAGCATTTATTGTTTGCTGCTCTGTTGAACTTCACAACTGTTACTGGGGTAAGAAGATATCTCATAGTGGTTTTTATTTGCATTTCTTCATGTGTTTGTTTGCCATCTGAATGTCTTCTTTGGTGAAGTATCTATTCATATTCTGTGCCCATTTTGCTATTGCATTGTTTCTCTTATCTTGTTGAGGTGCTGGAGTATTCTATAAATTTTAGACATGAGTCTGTTATCAGATATGTCATTAACAAATATTTATCCCCAGTCTGTGGATTTCCTTTTTACCCTATTGGAGAAGTTTTTTATGTGCTTAGGGATTTGATTCTTAGAAGGTCCCATTGAGGCCATCTTGCCTCCCCTTGTGTGCAGCCTGTCTCAGCTGATCTGCCAAAGACCCCCTGAATGCCAGCCCTAGTCCCCCACACAGCCCAATTTCTTCTCTGCCAAGATGAAGGAAATGATCATGAATCAGAAAAAACTTGTCAAACTTCAGACACAAGTGCACATTGGTAAAAAAGGAACCTCGGAGAAAGAAGAAAGTGGTTCGTAGAACAGATGAAGCAGATGACAAAGCACTTAAGTTCTCCTTAAAGAAATTAGGGGTAAACAGTATTTCTGATATTGAAGAGATGAGTATGTTTACAAATCAAGGAACAGTGACCCATTTTAATAATCCTAAAGTTCAGGCATCTCTGGTAGTGAACGTTGTCACTGTTACCGCCATGCTGAGACAAAGCAGCTGACAGAAATATTACCCAGCATCATTAACCAACTTGGTGCAGATTGTCTGCTGAGTTGTTTAAAAAGACTGGCTGAAGCCCTGCCCAGATAATCTGTGGGTGGAAACACACCGCTTGCTACTGGAGAAGATGATGATGATGATGAAGTTCCAGATTTTGTGGAGAATTTTGATGAGGCTTCAAAGAATGAGGCCAATTGATTTGAATCAACTTGTGAAGAAGATAAAACGTGAAGTTACTTTGAGCTGCTAGTTTATATAATGACTGCTTTTAAAAATTGTTCTGTTTATAGATCTGATAAAATGTAGATCTCTCATATTTTTAAGCCCAACAAGCCTTTTGGACATCACAGCTCTTTTCAGTTTCCGCTTAAATATATAATTCATTCTTTTCAGCTAAATAAGCTGAAGCAGCTTGGGAATAAAATTTAAAACAAAGGTTAATGAAGTTCTTTGCCTAGCATTTGCTTTTTATTACTATTTACTATTACTATTTTTATTACTATTTACTATTGCTCCACTAATGGTTATTTGTACACAAAAAAGCAAAATCATCTATAGAAAGCTAATTTCATCATGTAATAATGGCCAACGATGAAATTTGATTGAAAATTTAGACTAGTTTAATGTAAAAAAAAAAATGAAGATCTCATTCATTTATTTTGTTCTTCTCCTGGTTGTAGGAAGCCCTATTCTTTTTTTTTTTTTTTTTTTTAATCCTTGTTCTTCTAACCAAAAGTCTAGTATTTTCCATAGGCTGGTCTGCTTGGGAGAAAGGTGTGGCAATGAGTTTCTCAAAGAAATCACTCTTTCTTTGGCTGAGTGGGGCTTGGTGCCACCCTTTAGATACTCTTTGATCTCCAATGTTGCCCTAATCTCCCTGCCTATAAGCCTTAGTGCAATATTGGGGAGAAGGGCTCCCAAGGGGTCTATACAGTCATACTAGCCCACATGCAGCTTTTAGCAATTTGCTAAACAATATTACCTACATTCTTTCTGGCTTGTAAGATGTGTTGTCCCTTTCCTTCTTATTTTGCCCCGATGAGTCACTTCATCTGTTACATCTGTCTGTAGAGGGGGCTGTATGTCCTAGGTCACTTGCTTGGTTGGTCTGTGACCAACACAGCCCTTGTCTCTGGAGAAATTCAAGAGAAGTTACAACTCTGTAGTTTAGCTGACTTTTTATTTTTTACCATGTACATTTTTATTTTTGAAACATGTTTACTATTATTTTATAAGTATTTTTATTCATTGTTGCACATTTTCTCCTCCCCTCACCCCAGTTTGGCTGAGTCCAAAATCTAATGTGATATCTCACAGACCACACAGAAACATATTGAGGGAATTAAAAGGTTATTATTCAGATTAACAACAAGATAGAGTCGTGACAGCTCCCAAAATGTGCATGCAGGCATCTCAGCCTCAAGGCTCTATATGTTCCCAAGTTCTTAGTCCTGCCAATATTGATTTTCCCCCAATTGTCCAACAAAGTTCTCAGTCCTACAAATATTGGCTCCTTCGTCCCCAAAGTCCCATCTCACATCCAATTCTCCAGTTCATCTCCATCACTGCTGTTGCCATCTTGAAGGATGCCCTACATTTCACTGGGTTGAGGAAGGTCTCTTTTCTCTGGCTAGGTGAAGAATTCCATTTCTTCTGATGTGAGAAGAATTCTTCCTGTTGAGGGAAGAATTCCTATTCTTTGCAGTTAGAGTTGATCAATTTATTGGTGAGATTAGCCAATCCTCTTGTAGATTGTTGAGATCAGCCAATCCCCTTGTGGAATGGTAGATAGCCAATCTCTTTGTGGATAAGGCTACATGCCTTACTTACACAATCCTGCTGCCCACATAGTCAGTCATCTACACTAGAAATACCATATTGAGAGACAAACTCCACAGTTCTCACAATTCTATTCTGTTGATCTATGTGTCTGTCACTGTACCAGTACCATGCTGTCTTGATCACCATGGTCAAATCTTACTCAGGGAGTGTGATGCCTCCTATTTTGTTCCTCTTTTTTCACTTGTGTTTTGTTCTTTCAGGGTCTCTTTCCATTCCACATAAAATTTGAAATTGCCTTTTCCACTTCATTGAAGAATGGAATTGGTATCTGTATTGGGATTGCATTGGATTTGTAGATTGCCTGTGGTAGAATTGTCATTTTCATATTATTGAGTCTTCCTGTCCATGAGCATGGGATATTCTTCCATTTCCCCAGAACTCTTTTTGTTTCTTGTTGTTGTTAGGTAACGTCGAGTCATAGATGACTCATAGCGACCCATTGGACAAAAGGCCTGAGCACTGTTCATAGAGTTTCTGGAGGCAGGCCATTTTGGAAGTGGATGCCACTCCTGCTTCCAAGCTTGTTTTAATCGGGAAGCTCCACCAAGCACTGTCCACCATGGGTAACCATTATCACATTTGGCACATCAATGTCACAGTGTTTAACATCACAGCAAACACGAGTTACCTTGGTACAGTAATGCTGTTTCTTATAGTAATGTTTTATAATGTTCTGTGTATAAGTTTTTGTGTCTCTAATTAGATTTATTACCAAGTATTTCATCTTGTGATTAACTGTTGTGATAGGTATTGTTTTTCTTAGCTCCATTTCTATATTCTCTTTGTTACTCTAGAGAAAGCCATTGCTTTTTATATTTTGATCTTGTACCCTGCT
This sequence comes from Elephantulus edwardii, assembly GCF_000299155.1. NCBI lineage: Eukaryota > Metazoa > Chordata > Mammalia > Macroscelidea > Macroscelididae > Elephantulus > Elephantulus edwardii. Next base: position 1,286,723 of record NW_006399840.1, on the reverse strand, counting down.
ACTTTGCTGAATTGGTCAACAATGCCCAATAGTTTTCTCAATAAAGCCTTAGGGGTTTCTAAATATTTGATAGATGGATAGATATTATCTGCATATAGTGGTAGTTTTACCTCTTCTTTGTAAATTTACATACTTCATATTTCTTTGTCTTGCCTTATTGCTCTTGTTAATACTTCCTATAAAATATTGAATAGGAGAGGTGATAGTGGACATCCTTGTCTCGTTCCTGTTCTCAAAGGGAATGCCTTTAATCTCTCTCCATTGAGAATGATGTTGATTCTTGGTTTTGCATCTATACTTCTTACTATATTGAGGAAAATCCTTCTATACCTATTTTGTTGTGTTTTAATCAGGAAAGGGTGTTGGATTTTGTTAAAGGCCTTTTCTACATCAATTGATAAGATCATGTGGTTCTGTTCTTTGCTTTGTTAATGTGATAAATTACAATAATTATTTTTTTATGTTGCACCATCCTTGCATACATGTTATTAATCCCACTTGGTCATGGTGAATTATTTTGTTGATGTACTGTTGGATTCTATTGGCAAGCAAGGATGTTATTGAAGATTTTTTTCATCTATGTTCATAAGAGATATTGGCCCATAATTTTCTATTTTGGTGGTGTCTTTACCTGACTTTGGTTTCAGGGATATGTCTGCTTGATGGAATGAGTCTGGAGTATTCCATCTTTTTCTATTTTTCTGAAATACTTTTGGTATCATTTGTGCTAGCACTTCTCTGAATGTTTGCTAGAATTCACTTGTAAAACCATGTGATCCAGGGCTTTTTTTAGTTGAAGTTGTTTTATGACTTGTTCAGTTTCTTCTTTTGTAATGGGTCTGTTCAAGTGTTCTACTGTAGTCTTTGTCAGTTTTGGTAGATTGTTGAGTTTCTTGTTTAAGTATAGTTTTTCATAATATTCTACTGTTAACCAAAATTTGTTGTTATCCACCCAGTCAAATGCTTTTGCTTAGTCAAGGAAACAGATAGACATTCCTTTGGTATTCTGGCACTCTTTGTTTTCTGCCAAGATCCATCTGGCATTGGTGATAATACCTCTAGTGCCACAGCCTCTTTTAAACACAGTTTATACTTCTGGTAGTTCTCTGTTGATGTACTCTTCCAGTCGTTTTGGATACTTTTCAGCAGAATTTTGCTTTTATATGATATTAGTGATATTGTTCTATAATTTCCACACTTTATCTGGTCACCTTTTCTTGGAATGGAAATAAAGGTGGATTTCTTCCAGCCAGTTGTGGTTTGTCAATTTTATTGACCATTTCAAAGAACCAACTCCTAGTCTTATTGATAGTTTCAATTCCTTTTCTGTTTTCTATTTATTTCTGTCTTATTTTTTTAGAACTTCCTTTCTTTTAGACGTTGTTGGGGTTGTTTCCCACCCGCCACCCCTTCTTTTTCTACTTGTTGGATATGTTGAGCTAAATAATAAATTATAATTTCCTCTTTCCTTTTGATGTGGTTGCTTATTACTATGAATTGACCTCTAAGTACTGCTTTTGCTGTATCCCTGAGGTTTTGGTAAGTTGTGTTTTCACCCTCATTTGTTTCAAGACACTTTTAAATTTATTTTTTTAAGTTCTTCTGTTACTCACTCATGTTCAAGAAGAGTGTTGTTCAGTTTCAAAGTGTATGGTTTTTTCTTCTTTTTTCTCTTGTTGATTATCTGACTTTTTCATGTTATGAGGATGAGGGTAAAGCAATTTTCCGCTTCCTAAAATCCTGAATGGCACAAACAATTAAGCACATGACTATAAACTGATAGGCTGGCAGTCGAAACTAACCCAGAGACACTCAGAAGAAAGACTTGGTGATCTGCTTCTGAAAGGTCACACACAGCCTTGAAACTCTATGGATCAGTTCTATGTTGCACTCACTGGGACCTCTCTGACCCAGAATTGACCACCATACAACAACTAACAAGAGGAACAGCAGATGTCTTTGATAGTCTAAGAAAAAGAATATAGTTTTTCCATTCCTATTCCAAAGTGGGTATAGGTGCACAGTTTAGCTTATCCTCCAATAGCTTATGTTTTCAGTACATAGATTAAAATAATTATCTCCAATTTATATTAAAAATTAGATGCATATCTAAACATCTTCACCATCTCCAATATCCTTAAGACCATTATTATAGTCACTATATCAGTCTATCTTGTTGAGAGTCTCACTTTGGTGAGGATGGCACAAGATAGGACAAAGTTCAGATCTGTTCTTCACTGGGTTGCTATGAATCACAATGGACTCAATGGCACACAACAACACCAACAATGTATCTTAACAGGACTTGAGGGCACTTAACAACAACACATTGTTGTTGTTGTTGTTATGTGCTGTCGAATCGCTTGTGACTCATAGCAACCCTATGTACAACAGCCCTAAACTCTGCT
>NW_006399840.1:1258041-1282190 GCF_000299155.1 Elephantulus edwardii | reverse complement strand
AACAACAACAACAATTACTTTATTGATTAACACGTTGCCGCACGCTTTTAAATTGACGACCGTGCTGCTTAGAAACACTTTTCTTTAATGTATTACCATCATTTGCGCAACCTGTTAATTATTATGTGCCACTCATTTTTATGATTTTATATGTGTAAATTAAATAATCACAATCCCTGATATTTGTCTTTTTTTCACAACCACCTTTTCTACTTCCCCTCCTTTTTTGAAATAAGTTTATAACCAAAATCTGCTGCCTCTCAGTGGCTTCCAACACATATCAACTCTCCATTGGGTTTCTAAGGCTGTAAACATTTTGGGAGGAGAGTGCTCATCTTTCTCCAAAGGAACAACTGAGGAATTAAAAGCACAGTTAGTAGTGCAAGAAGTAACTCATTAGAAAACAGACATTAGGTCTATTGCTCAAGGCATCACACCTAGTTAAATTGTAAAGTCAGTACTAAAACTGATGTCTGATTTCTGAGTTTACGCTCTTTTAGGCACGAGCTCTAAATATCTGCTAATAGATTGACAGAGTGGTTAAATAAATGGTTGCTGTTACACAATGCATTAAAAAGAATGAGGTAGCTCTGCATGGACTTATGTAACCCAATCTCTAAACAAAACAGATGAATTGTAAAAAAGGAGATACAGAGGAGAGTATATACTGGGTTCCCATTTGTGTGTGGGCAGGGGGCAGGAGATAGCTGTAAGAACACAGAATAAACCAGTAACCTGAGTCTTTTCTGGAGTAAGAATATGAGGCAAGATGGGGTGAAGAGTTGTGCATTATTTTCTCATTTTGGTAGGTTTCTCCACTTTAGTTTTAATATCTTAATTGATCCTTCCTGTATCACTATACTAAGAGGATTGGCCAAAAGTTAAGTTTGGAGTTTCTGGGTAATGTTTTCCCAGACTTGAGGATCATGCTATTGTCATGATTTTTTAAATACTTATCCCTTAACATACTAAGATTTGAGTGAAATTTTACACATTCAATTGGTTATCCACTCAATTGTTTGTAAGCATTTTGCTTTATGATGTTAATTACCAGACCCACAAGGTAACTACACTCTTCCTGCTTCCTCCATGCATGTCTCTTTTCTATTAATCCTTCTATCCTACCCCTTTCTGCTTTCTGAGTTGGTTTTGACTCACAGTCGCCTCTGCATGAGAACCTCAGGCTGTAAATTGCAATGAAGAGAGACTATTGAAAGCCTGTGAAGTGGCTAATGGATTTGAACCCCTAGAGCCATAGCCATTTGGTTAGCATCCTCCAGACTACACCATTAGAGCTCCCTTTATCCTTGGGTAAATTGCCCTTCTGATCTTGTCTGGTTGATTACTCTAAGGAATGAGCACCTCCCAGGTACTTTTGTTTACTTTATAAGCTTGTCTAGTCTTTGGATGAAAGTTGAGCCCAGAAGTCAGTTTAATTCCAGTCTCCAAGGGTAACTAAGGTTTTTACAATATGGCCTATTACACTATTTGATTATTTTACTATATATGTAAGTATTTTAAAATGCTCTCAGCAAAATGTTTTAAATGTAGTATCTCATTAACCTCACAGTAATTATACACACTGCTTTTGAGTCTATTCTGATGACTCATAGCAATCCCGTGTGTTAAAGCAGAACTCTGTTCCACTGGGTATTTTTAGCTGTAATCATTACAAAAGCAAAGTGCCAGGTGCTTCCCCCCGCGTCCCCCCCCCCAATCTTTAGATGCTCTGCGTGGCTCCAAACTGCCAACCTTTAGGTTAGCAGCGGATTACAAATGACTTGTGTCACTCAGGTTCCTAAGTAAATAAAAGTAATCATATCAGATACACATTGTGATCTCTAATTCACAACTGAGTAAATAAAGAATTAACAAAATTAACTGGCTTGTTTGTAATCATATAAACACGGATGGAACCAGGATCTGAACCTTGTGTCTGACTCAAGTTCTAGAGCTTGTCCAATATGCTGAATTGTCTCCATGCGACTGTTTTAGGCAATTTTCTCCTATGCATCTTACTGCCTCTGAAAGCCCTCTGGAGGGTCAGCGAGGAGTCAGTGCCGGCTGGACAGCATACAACAACAGCAAGCACCAACTGTGGCATTATCTGTGGAGGTGATGGACTTAAAGCTGCATACCATTCTGTCAAAATGAATAGAAACAGAAATAGTTCCAGGTTGTGCTTGCCAGGGGCCACTGGATCAACTACAACTCATAGTGACCCTCTGAACAACAGATCTGAACCATGTCCTATCCTGTGCCATCCTAATGTTCTCTCTCATGCTCAAGCCTATGCCACCATGTTAATCCATATTGTTGAGGGTTTTACTTGCTTTTTGGGACCTTTTTTGCTGCCTTTTCAGACATGATGTCTGATAGCAAGTACTGGTTCCTCTGGGTAAAATTAGGTAGGGGCATAGGAAGATTGGTATTATTTTACACTGTTGGTGGAAATATAATGTTGGTTTGAGTTTTGGCGCTAGAAAAGAGTCTTGAACATATACCAATGACCACCAAGAAAACAAATAGGTCTGTCTTGGAGAGGGTGAAACCAAGTTTCTCCTTGGAGGCTAGGATTTTTTTTTTTAAATTATTCTTTGTGTGTATACCATCAAATTGGTTTGACTGGTAGTGGAGGAGATTGTCCCTCCTCCATCAGAGCATCTGGTGGATTTGAACCACATATATCTGGGATGGAGGCTAGGATTTTGAAGCTCCATCTCACACACTTTGGGTGTGTGGTTAGGAGAGACCTATGCTAGGAGAGGGACGTCATGCTTGGAAGGGTGGAGGGACAATGCAGGAGAGGAAGGCTCTGGATGAGATGAATTGACACAGCAATTAGGGCAATGGGGTTAGGTGTGTCAGAGTCAGTGAGACAGGCTCAGGACAGGCAGGCTTCAGAGCTGCTGCTATGAGTTACAGACGACTGGACGACACATAACAACAACAACAATTCTCTCATCACATTCTATTGCGCATATGGTCACCATGTATCAGAGCTCACTTGATGACACCAAAAAACAACATAATACTTTTGACAACAGGTTGGCCAAAATTTTTTAAATGTACCATTCCCTAAGTAAAAAATTCAGGGGAGCTCTGGTGGCCTAGTGGCAAGGAGCTGCAACTACAATCTCAGAGGCTCACGGTTCAAATCCACCAGATGCTCTGCCAGGGAAGGAGGGGCAGTCTCCTCCTGTCAGATCTGATTTGACGGTACACTCACACAAAAATAATAAAATTAAAAAAAAAATTCAATACCAAAGAATATTTTTAAACAAATAATCAGAGAAGTTTACAAAGATAAGTACATATGGAGACTTATGACATCTCGCGTAACAAGCTTTATAACAATCAAAATGTCAAAGAGAAAGGATTAGTTGAATAGCTGTTACATCCAAATAATAAAACACTATGTAATTGTTAAAAATTATGATCAAATATTGAGTGACGTGGAATATAACTCAATATACTGCTAAAAGGATAGTTGCAAACCAACACGTGCACTGCATCTCAATTTTGGTTTAAAAATGAAATAATTATGTTGTTGTCAGGTACCCTCAAGCCAACTATGACTAACAGTGACACTATGGATAATAGCTTAGAATCCTGTCCCAACGTGAAATATCTTTATGATCTCTGCCATGTCCAAGCCAATTTTTTAGTCACTGTGTCAATACTTTTCATGAAGGGTCTTCTTCTCTTTTCTGACCTTCTGCCTTTCCCAGTATGATGTGTTTTTTTCAAGGATTGCCCTCTGCTGATTTTCTTGTTATTGGTATGTGTCATCTTTGGATCTGCTGTCTGTCTGGAGACACCAACCCTTGGAAAAAGACATTTTGATTGGAAGTACAGAGGGCTGGTGAAAAAGAAGCAGACTTCCTGACTATGTTGTTAGATGCCATTGAGTCAACTGCTATGACTCATAGTGACCCTGTGAACAACAGATCTGAACCTTGCCCTGTCCTGTGCCATTCTTGTCATCTCTGATATGCTCGAGCCCGTGGCTACAGTCACTGTGTTGATCCATCTGGTTGAGGGTCTTCCTTTCTTGCACTGACCCTCTAATCTTTCCAAGCATGGTGTATGTTTCCAAGGACTGACCCCTCATGACAACATATCCAAAGTATGTGAGACAGAGTTGCACCATCCTTGCCTTCAGGGAACACCCCAGTTGCACTTTCTTCAAGACGTATTTGTTGTTTTGGCAGTCTGTGAGCTACTCAGTACTCTTCTCCAACATTCGAAGGGTTGGAGACTCACTCGAAATACTAAAGGATTATGCTCAAAGGCCTCAATGGATAATTACTGAAGTGGAGCTCGGGTGGCAGAGCGTGCTAATCAGAATGTTGCGGTCGGAACCCACCAGGTGCTCCATGAGAGCAGATGTGGCAATCTACATGCATAAAAATTGACAACACCGGAAACGCCTGGGGAATTCTGCTCTGTCCTATAAGATCACTGTGAGTCAAAAGTAGCTCAAGGCCAGTGAGTTTACATCTGATATGCATGTATAAAAACCAGGCTGAATGGATGTACATCAGCTTGACAACAACGGCCATTTTCGGATAGTGAAATTATTCCTTTGTTTTACACCATTTTTAATATTCCTTTCTGGGGAGCTCTGGTGGCCTAGTGGAAGAAGCTGCAACTACAATCCCAGAGGTGCACAGTTCGAATCCACCAGATGCTCTGCTGGGGAAGGAGGGGCAATCTCCTCCTGTGCCAGTCAGATCTGATTTGACGGTACACGCACACAAAAATAATGAAATAAAATTAAAAAAATATTCCTTTCTATATTGCCTGATTCTTCTTTTTTGTAGTAAGACTATGTTGTTTCTTGTGGGTGGAGCCGAAGGAAGACTAGCAAAGCAGAATGTAATTCCAGAAAGTCTAGAAGCTCTCTCTAATAGCTCTGAGGAACCCCAGAACCTCTGCTTTTATTAGCATTCAGAAACAAAGAAATAGTTCACAGAGAAATGGAAACTTTAAGGATTACTTCATAGGGCCCGGATGGGCCGGGTACACAGATAGATAAAAGACATACATTCAAGCAAGACTTCTATGTATTCATAAACTGTGCTTTCTTACATTTGCAACAACCTTATCAAGAGCAGGAACATTTGGTTCTACTCTCAGAAGAATGAGTATCTGAAGATGTATGAGAACGGCCTGCAGTCCTCTTTCTCAGAGTGCCTCAGCAGAGCTGCTTGCAGTCTTCTCTCTGAAGACACCTCTATGTGGAAGACACATAGCCATGTCCCAAAGATACAGCCCCTTACATTCTATTGCCCCTTACAGACTATAATGCTCTTTTGGGGTTGTTTTTTAATATTGCTTTAAAATAAGAAAGAGACAGCATATTTTCCATTTTAAAAAAATTAATCCTTTGGAAAGAATATTTAGGTTAAATTAATATTTGGGATTAGTTAAAGTATTACTCATCCATTTGCAATATGAAATGCCTTGCTTCCATTAAAAAGGATGATTCCGTGAAGAATGTGCTGTGTGCCAGGCATTGATGACATAAAAGGTGCTAAGACAAGGACTTTCCCTCATGACATCTTATGAGTAAGCAAAAGCTTACCACATGTTGGAATTAATATTATGTCAGTGTGTATATGTAAGATGGAGTTGGAACCATAAGCAGAGTTCAGAATCTGGAGCCAGGTGCAGGGGAAGACTGGGAATATGGGTGGGACCAGGGCACAGAGACGAGGGATCCAGGCAAAAAGGACATCAGGTGCATGAAAGAAACACCATCTATACAAGAGGGTTAAACTAGGCTGCTTCTTGGAGGCAAGGATTCTGGGGCTTCGTCTGACATACTTTGGACATGTTGCAAGGAGGGACCAGTCTGTAGAGAGGGACGTCATGCTTGGGAGGGTGAAGAGGTAAAGCGTAAGAGAGGAAGACTGGATGAGACAGATTGATTCAGTGACTGGGGTAATGGGAGTAGGTGTGTCAGAGACAATGAGATTAGCACAGGATAGAATAGGGTTTAATGCTGTTGTACTTAGGGTCGCTATGAGTCACAAGCAATTTGATGGCACATAACAACAACTATACAAAAAGTGGTTAAGAATTATACATTAGAATGGACGGGAGCATAACATTTCAGACAAAAGTGGCAAGAAATGAGGCCAAAGATGTGTTGATTAGAAAGTGTTTAAATGTGTTTGAGAGTGAGAGTAATCGAGCACTGAGGGGTTAAGATGCTTGGAGTGAAGGTGGCATTACCATGATTGCTTTCTGGAAAGGTCTAAGCACTGGCAGAGCAGCAAGTAGATTGGATGCAATAATACCGCAGTAGAAGCCTAATTCTGTAGAAAACTGTTGCTGTTCCCAGGAAGAGGGGGTGGTGAGCTGCAGTGATGGGAGCCGGGTTGGGAACAGGGCTGGGCCAAGGGTTCACGCAATATCGTGCAGATCTCTGCTCAACAGGACGCTGGGAGCGGTGTGAGTGGTGAAAGGTGAAAGGTGAAGGAGAGGGGAGAGTCACAATGACGCAAAGGCTTCTGACTTAAATGACTGCATAGATGAGGTTGCCAGTCTTCAGGGCATGAAACTCGAGAGAAGGAGATTGAGCAGGAGAGATAGTGCTCTGGTTGTTGGGCTTGCTCATTAGGTTTTTGAGATGTTCAGAGCTTTTTGCTCATTAGGTGCTTGAGATGTTCAGATGGGAGATTTGAACCAAAAACTCTCGAGTTTTAGAGCACCAAGCCTATACTTAATATCTATTAAACTAAAGCATACAAAGTCATGGTGGCACAGAAGTGAAAGCAGTTGGTTGTTAACCAAAAAGTTGGGGGTTAAAACCCACCAGCCACTCTCAGGGAGACAAATGAGACAATCTTCTTCCATAACGATTTCCAGCCTTAGGATCCATTGTTGTTGTGTGCCAACGAGTTGCCTGTGACTCACAGCACGCAACCCGTTGTGCAACAGGCCTGAACCCTGCTCTATCTTGAGCCAATTTCATCGTCTCTGACACGCCTACTCCCATTACCCAAGTTATGGAGTCAATCCATCTCATCCAGGGTCTTCCTCTCGTGTGCTGTCCCTCTACCCTCCCAAGCATGATGTCCCTTTCCAGGGACTGGTCCCTACCTTGCTTTGTCTCTCTGTCCCTTCCCCCCACCCCCAAACTGCCCTCACTCTCTTTCAGGCACACCCTGGTGGCTGAGCTAGACTCAACACTTGCAACAGGCAATGACTTCTCCTCTCTCTGTCCTACAGGGTCTCGATGAGTTGGATTCAACCCAGTGGCAGCAAGTCAGTGAAAGATTTGGCTGTCACATAGGGAAAAGGCATTGAAAACATAAAGGAAAAAAAAATAAAAAGGTCCAAAGATTGAGTTTGGAGATGTGTAGGTGTTAGATGGAGAAAAGAAGGCAAGTAGATGGAAATGATAAGAAGAAAACAAACTCCAGGAGGAGATGATCTCCCAAGGCTTGAGGGGTAGAAACGTCAAGGTGGAAACAGTCAACCTTATCAAATGTTTAGGGAAACTAAAATAAATAAGTTATCAGAAATGTTTATGACTTGAGGATATGAATGAACAGTAGTGGTTCTGCTGGAGTGATTGAACACTCTTCTGTCCTGCACCATCCTCATACTTCCTGACACACAAGAGCCCATTGCAGCAGTCACCGTGTCAGTCCACCTGGTTGAAAGTCTTCTTCTCCTTTGCCGACCCTCCACCCTTCCCAGCATCATGTCCCTCTCCAAGAAATATCCCCTCCTAGCAACATGCCCAAAGTATGTGAGGTGAAGTGTCATTGTCTGTTTGCTGGCAACCTACAGCAACACCCTGATGGGAGTAAGCATGACAGAGACACACCACTCCGGGAGAGGATCAGAGAGTCAATCCAGCTCAATTTTATTGGGATCTTCCCTGTACTTATATACACAGGAAGACCAGATAAGGTGAGCTTACAGACATAGGACATGTGGATTGGTCAGGAGAACTTCAGCCTTGTGTGAACCATTCCCAGCTCAACAGATGTGTTAGCCGTTTTCCCAGGAGGTGAGCTTTCTCAAGCCAGTACAGCCAAACACAGGGGTGCTTTCTCTACCCTGTATTAAAGGCCATTGGAAGGCTTGCACTTATCTGGAGCTTTGGTGGTCTGTCATGGCCGGAGGCCTTCCCTTCCTCCCCAACATTCCACAACAGTGAAGCCTCATCATTCTTGCCTCCAAAGAGCACTCTGGCTGCATCTTCTCCAAGATATATCTGTTCTTTTAGCTGTCCATGGGATGTTCAGTGTTCTTCTCCAATACCACAGCTCAAACGTGTCAATTCTTTTTCTGTCATCCTTATTCAGTGTCTAGCCCTCAGATGCATAGCTAGTAATCAGAAAGACCATGGCCTGAATCAGACACACATTAGTCCTTAAACTCATTACTCCTCAATAATTTGGTGAGGTCCTTAACTGCAGATTTTCCTAATACAATGTGCCTCCTGATTTCATGACTGCTGGTACTATGGTTGTTAATTGTGGACCCAAGCGAGATGAAGCTGTTGACAGTTTCAATCTCCTCTCCATCCATCATGATCCTGGCTATAGGTCCAGTGGTAAGAAATCTTTGTTTTCTAGACATTGAGATACAATTCACACATGAGGCTGCATTCCTTGATTTTCTGCCACAAGTCCTTCAGGTTATCCTCACTTTCAGCAAGTAAGGTTGTATCATCTGCATAATGCAGGTTATTGATATGTTTTCCTGCAATCTTGATTCCACACACCTCTTCATAGAGTCCAGCTTCTCAGATAATTTTCTCAGTATACAGATTGAATAGGTATGGAGAGAGAATACAACCCTGACATGCTCCCTTTTCATTTTAAACCATGCAGTGTTCCCTTGCTCTGCACAACAACTTCCTGGTCCAGGTATAGGTTTCACATAAACACAATTAAGTGCTCTGAGATTCCCATTTTTTCAACGTGAGTCATAACTTGTTATGCTCAAATGCCTTTGCATAGTCAATAAAGGACAAATAGATATTCTTCTGGTATTCTTTGATTTCAGTCTGGATACACCTGAAATCAGCAATGATATCCTTGGTGTCATGGCCTCTTCTAAATCCAGCTTGCACTTCTGGCAGTTCCTTATCTATGTACTCTTCTAGCCATTTTTAAATGTTCTTCACCTGTATTTTGCTTGCATTTGATAGTAATGATATTGTTTGATAGTTTCCACATTCAGTTGGATCACTTTTCTTGGGAAAGGGAACAAGTATGGATTTCTTCCAATCTGTTGGCCAGACAGCTGTCTTCCAAATTTCCTGACATAGACTGGTGAGTGCATCCAAGGCTGCATCTGTTAATTGAAGCAAGTAAATTGGTATCCCTTCGATTCCTGGGGCCTTATTTTTTGCCAGTGCCTTCAATGAAGCTTCCACGTCCTCCTTCATTACCATTGAGTCCTGTTCATATGGTACTTCCTGAAATTTCTCAATGTCAATCAACTATTTTTTTAATTTTTTTTTAAGTTTTATTTTTTATTATTTTTGTGTGAGTGTACCGTCAAATCAGATCTGACTGATACAGGAGGAGATTGTCCCTCCTTCCCCGGCAGAGCATCTGGTCAATCAATTCTTTTTGGTACAGTGATTGTGTACAGTCCCTCCATCTTCTTTTGATGCTTTCTGGGTCATTCAATATATCGCCCATAGCATCTTTCAATATTGCAACATGAGGCTTAAATTTGTTTACAGTTCTTTCAGCTTGAGAAATGCAGAGTGAGTTCTTCCCTTTTTATTCTCCAATTCCAGCTCTCTGCATATTCCATTATAATACTTTTTGCTTGGTCCACCTGTGCTGCTCTTTTTTTAAAAAAATTTATTTATTTTTTTTTCTGTGCTGCTCTTTGAAATCTTCTGTTCAGCACTTTGGGGTAGGAAAGACAAATAATGAAGAGGTGGAGTCAGGTGTGTTTATTTACTCCACTAAGGTCACCTGAGCATCTTCTAGGTGTTGGGCACTATTCTAGATGCTGAGAATCTCTAAACTGTGACTGTTCTCATGACAACAAGGTTCCTGCCTAGTTCTCCAAACTCTTTATGAATACAGACAGTTCCTTTGAGATATTTAGTGTACTTATATATGAGAATTTTGATAGGTTTTCATTTTTTTAAATTTTTAAATTTTTTTTTTTTTATTTTTGTGTGAGTGTACCATCAAATTAGATCTCACTGGTACAGGAGGAGATTGTCCCTCCTTTCCCGGCAGAGCATCTGGTGGATTCGAACCGTGAGCCTCTGGGATTGTAGTTGCAGGTCCTTGCCACTAGGCTACCAGAGCTCCCCTTAGGTTTTCATTTTTAACATAAGAAAACACATTGAAGAGAAAAATCCAGCGATGATAATTATAATATATTCTCTGTACTTGTTAGTAAGGGCTGGAGTTTCTTGTTCAAATTCTGCTAATGAAAATATACATTTTACAAAAGGGTATAATAGATAGAAAACTAAAATATTACTTTTATTACTGCTAAAGCTTATATTGGAGAATATAGATGTTCTCTGTGGGCAGAAACACTGGGCCCACAACAGACAAGCACACTCATGGAGTCATAGGTGGTGGTAGATAAGTACTTCTTGATCCCACCCTGCCCAGCTTCCCAGCTATGCTGAGCCCTGACCCTGTGTAAACCAGACAAAGAGAAAGCAGGACGGAAACTCTTCTCCTTGGGGCAGCTCACTCATGAGAGCCTCAGTGGTTAAGAGTTGTGTTTCCAACCTAAATGCCAGTGGTTCAAATCCACCAGCTGTTCAATGGGAGAAAGATGTGACAATTTTCATAAAGATGATAGCAATCCTTGGAAATCCTACAGGGTGATTATATTTTGACTTATCGGATCACCAGCAGTCAAGAAATAAAAAAGACGTGTGGCCTTGAGAAAACAGGCTGCCAAGGATGTTTTCAAAGTGCAGAAGAGCAGTGATGTCAGTTTAAAGACCAAGGTGCACTTGATCTAAGTAGTCATGGTCTTTTCAGTTACTTTCTATGCATCTGAAAGTTTGGACAATCACTGAGGATGACAGAAGAAGTATTGATGTCTTTGAGTTATAGTGTTGGAAAAGAATATTCCATGGACAGCCAAAAGAACAAATGTTGTTAGGTGCTGTCGAGTTGAGAACGATCCATAGCAACCCTATGAACAACAGATCTGAACCTTGTCCTATCCTGTCCCATTCTTATACTTCTTGATACTCTAGAGCCTACTGCGGCAGGCACCTTGTCAATCCACCTTGTTGAGGGTCTTCGTCTCCTTCACGATCCTCTCCAAGGAATAGCCCTTCCTAACAACATGCCCAAATTATATGAGGCAAAGCCTCATCATCTTTGCCTCTAAAGAGCACTCTTCCTGCACCCTCTCTAATACATATTTGTTTCTTTTTGGCAGTCCATGAGATGTTCAGTGCTTTTTCCCAACACTACAGTTCAAAGGGATGAATTCTTCTGCCATCCTTATTCATTGTCCAGCTCTCAGATGCATAGCAAGTGATCCGATAGACTATGGCCTGAATCAGATGCACCTTAGTCCTCAAAGTGACATTGTTACTCAATAATTTGGAGAGGTCCTGTACCGCAGACTTTTCCAGTGTAATATGTCTCCTGATCTCCTGACTCCTAGTACCTAGGGTGTTCATAGTGGATCCAAGTAAGGTGAAGTTGTTGACAGTTTCAATCTTTTCTCCAACTGTCATGATGTTGCCTGTCAGTCCAGTGGTAAGAATCTTTGATTTCCTGACATTGAGATGCAATCCATATTGAAGGCTATATTCTTTGATCTTCTGCAACAAGTGCTTCAAGTTCTCCTCACTTTCAGTAAGCAAGATTATTGATTAGTTTCCCTCTGATCCTGATGCCATATTCCTTCATAGAAACCATTTCTTGAATAATTTGCTCATCATACAGCTTGACTAGGTACGGAGAGAGAATTCAACCCTCACACACTCCCTTCTTCATTTTAAATCATATAGTGTTCCCTTGCTCTATTGAGTGTGCAAAGGCATTTGACTGGGTGGATCATAACAAAGTTATGGCTAACGTTGTGAAGAAAGGGAATCTCAGAACACTTGTGCTCATGGGAAACCTATTCCTCGATCAGGAGGCTGATGTGTGAATAGAGCAAAGGAAAAAATATATCTTGGGAAAAGTACAACCAGAGCGTTCCTTGGAGGTGAGGATGGAGAAGCTTTGTCTTACGTACTTTGAACATGTTGTTAGGAGGCGCTAGTCTTTGGAAAAGGACATCATCTTTGGAAAGATGGAGGGTAGTGAAAGAGAAGATGGCCTTCTACAAGATGATTGTCACAGTGCCTGCAACAGTGGGCTCAGATATATCAGACATGATGAGGATGGCACGGGATCCATTGTTCATAGCGTTGTTGTGAGTCATAGTTGACTTGACAGCATATAACAAAAAATTGAGCCTGACTTGACTTGATGGTGAGTTTGAGATTTAAAAAAAAATAATTCAGGAGAGAAATGAGTGAAGGATATGGAAGGTAAGGGAAGATGCCCTGATGAAGCTCCCTCCACTGGATAGAACAATCAGGAATAGGAAGGAGTACTTAGGTCTAGGCACTCTGTTAGCAGGTGATCTGATGAAAATCTTCCCATAACCTTATAAAGTTGGTACTGTTATAATTCGTATTTCACAAATGACAAAATTAAGCTTCAATACTAATTGAAGCTCAACATCAAGAAAACAAAGATTCTTACCACTGGGCCAAATTGGCAGCACCATGATGGATGGAGAAGAGATTGATGTTGTTAACAATTTCAGCTTGCTTGGCTCCACAATCAGCACTCTTGGCACCAGCAGCCAGGAAATTAGAAGACAAATTGCCTTAGGAAAAATTGCTGCCAGGGACCTCTCCAGAGTGCTAATGAACAACAATGTCAGTCTAGAGACTAAGGTGTGCTTGCTTACTATGCATCAAAGAGCTGGACAATGACTAAGGATGATAGAAAGAGAATTGATGCCCTTGAGTTGTGGTGTTGGAGAAGAGTATTAAACATACCATGGACTGCTAGGAGAACAAACATGTCTGTCCTAGAGAGGGCGAAAGCACGTTGCTCTTTGGAAGTGAATATTTTGAAGCTCTGTCTCACATACTTTGAGCATGTGGCCAGGAGGAACCAGTCCTCAGAGAAGGACATTATGTTTGGAAAGGTGAAGGGACAGTGTAGGAGAGGAAGAACCTGATAAAATGGATTGACCCAGTAACTGAGATAATGGGGTAGGTGTGTTGGGGACAGTGAAATTGGCTCAGAATAGGGTGGGGTTTAGAGCTGTTGTGCCTAAGGTCCCTGAGTCAAGTTGACTCGATGGCATACAACAACCACCACCACCACCACCACATACCATCGGAATACTGCATGAGATACTGTTTGAATAAAGTATGAGGCCCCAAATAAGGGGAGAGCCCAGTCAACTCAAGAAGCATGGAAGATGATAATGGTGGAGTTCAGCAAACAACAAATGCTGGCGAGATTGTGGAGAGATTGGAATTCTCATTCACTGCTGGTGGGAATGTAAAATGCTCCAATCATATGGAAGGCAGTCTGGCACTTTCTCAAAAAGCTGGAAATAGGGAGTGGAACCACCCACGCTGGCACGGTGCTGCCGGAGAGCGAGCAGTTCCTGACGGAGCTGACCCGGCCCTTCCTGACGTGCCAGCTCTCAGGTAGCGTGTTCATCACCCTGAAGGCATAGGTTGGTCGGACCAAACCTATTCCAAGGAAAGATACTGTGGACAACTTTGAGCCTTCTGACGACAAGTGTCAGTTTAAGAGCTACTGATTGATGGGGAAACCGGCAGGAAGATCCACACCGTGGTAAGCTCCGGAGAAGTGATGTTTTTGCAGAGGCTTACTCAAACTTAGTCAGAGCTGACGTGGATGGTCGGAAGAAGAGGGATAAGAAGATTAAGAGGAGCAGAGCGGCACAGTAAAGGGCACCGCACTTCCTACCTTCACCAACTAGCCATTGAATTGCTGTTTTCCCCTTGATTTTTGCTTTTGTCCACAAAGATAGGATTTTGGCTCTCCAATGGTGGCAGTTTTCATATGGAGGGAAGAAGGGCAGAAGAAGGGGTTCAGAGTTGACAGGGTATTGTAAGGAGCCAGCTTGTGCTAGATGTCTCGCTAATTGTTTTTGTTTGTTGTTGTTTTTTTTTTAAATTTTATACTGGTTTATTTACAAAGCTCAAATACATTGGTTTTTCACACCATATCTTTCTCGTTTTCTTTACCACCCCCAGTCATCAAATTGTGTGACCCTATGATTATCCCACCCCGCCTCACCCCTCTGCTTCCACACCCCCAGCTTGGGTCCTCACTAATTGGTTTTGGTTGAATGCTGTATACTCCTGTATTGAAGCTTAAAGTCTCTGTAGCTACCTGTGTGAAGAATAATGTATCATTAAATCTATGCGCATGCGTGCGCGTGTACACACACACACACACACACACACACACACACACACAGCTGGAAATAAAAATACCATTTGACCCAGATTTATGCACGCCCACTTCCATTGCAGCATTATTCACAATAGCAAGTTTATGGAAACAGCCCAAGTGCAAATGAATGGATAGAAAAACTGTAGAATATTACGCTAGAATATTACACAACACTGAAAAACAATGAACTTGTAAAACACTGCACAACATGGATGAGGCTGGAAGACAGTATGCTGAGTAAAATATCTGTCACAAATACAGCATAAGATAGCTGTTACAAAATAGGATTGGCACAGTGGGGGTGGGTTGGGGAGAACAGGAAAAGAGTGGATAGATAATGAACACTGCACTGGAACAGATGAAGGAGAGGATTGTCTAAAAATGAATGTAAGATATGCACGACAATTTACAGTCTGGAGCAAGAAATGCATTACAAAGTGGATGGGGAAGAGAAATGGGGGAAGGGGGAAAACATGCATCAATGAAAACCCAACCTTTCTGTAAACTTCTATTAAAATCACAATAAAAACTATTTTTAAAAATTAACTAGTTACTGTTTTAAGTCTCAAGTTTTTAGGGCGATTTCTTATGCAGCAGTTGATAACAGGAACAGATATTGTACCTGGAGGTGGAATTTTGTACAGCAAAACCTCAAAACATAGACTATTAGCTTTGGAACCACTTGGTGGGCAGAAGCTGAAGAACACGAGGAAACTGTCAGTGAAATTCTAAAGGGTCTTAAGTAAGTTGTTAGTGGAAGGCTGAATGTTCTTGAGTGGGTTATCTGTGAGGGTGTAGTGAAAGGGGGGCTATATTACCAGGAGCTGAGGGAAAGAGGTCTTTTGTTCTATGGTGGTGGAAAGCTGAGTAGCAGTGACACGGAAAATAGGAACTGTACCAAATGAACCGCATGGTTTTGAGGCAGAGATTTGAAAGTGCTAACTGACTTCTAGTCAACAAAATGAGAGAAGAAAGATGTACTAAATAATGATCTGCTGAGCAAAGAGGACTTTGGAACTTGGCCTCATCTCATTGCTATGAAGTTGGAATTGATTTGTAACTGACAGTGGGTTTTCCAAGGCTTTAAGTTGCACAAGAAAAGACTGCCCATCTTTCTCCCTTGGAACCTCTGCTGAATTAGAAGCAGAACTGGACGACGTCCCCAGAGCTCCCTGAGCTTCATCAGTCTTTGTTGTTGTTGTTGTTATGTGCTGTTGAGTCAGAAACAACTCACAGCTGGCCTTCCAGCTGGTTTGCAAAGACTGTAAATTGCATTGGAGGTGACTGTCCATCTTTCTCCCAAGAAGCAGCTGTTAGTCTAATTGGCTGCCTTTGAGTTGGCAGTGAAACTTCATACTCCTAGTAAATCTAAACCACAAGGAGAGACCACTTTATTCCCTCTATTATCAGAAGAGGAAAAAAAAGATAACCAGAAGTGTTAAGATAATTTGTGGAACATGGAATTTGTGTCCATTGTTAATGGGATTGTAAATGGTGTTGCCTTGGTGAGAAAGTTCAACATTCCTCAAAAAGTTAAACATAGAATTACTATGTGATCCTTAAATCTTACTGCCTTGTATCTTAAAGACCTGAAAGCATGAATTTAGATAATTGAATACTGATGGTTTTACTTGTCACAATAGTGCACAGAACACTAATGAGCAAAGACCAGATGAGCTGTGGGATGTCCTCAGAGATATCACCCATTGAAGAGCGCACAAGGTGATTACAACGAAGAGAAAGAAAAGACCAAAATGGACATCAGAAGAGACTCTGAAAATTGTACTAGGGCATGGAGAAGCCAAAATAAAGGGAAGAGATGTGAAATAAAAGAGCTGAAGAGAAGATTTCAAAGGGCAGCTTGAGAAGACACAGCAAAATATTATAATGGAATGCACAAAGAAATGGAGTTGAAGAGTGAAAAAGCAAGAACTCACTTGGCATTTCTTAAGTTGAAAGAACTGAAAAACAAAGTCAAGCCTCAAGCTGCAAAACTAAGAAACATTATGGGGGGAAAAATCTTGAATACTCTGTTGTTGTTGTTGTTGTTGTTAGGTGCCATTGAGTTGAGTACAACTCATAGTAACCCTGTGAACACTGATCTGAACACAGACTTATCCAGTGCCATCCTCACAATCCCTGACACAGAAGCCCATTGCTGCAGTCACCATGTCAACCCATCTGGTTGAAGCTCTTCCTGTCTTTCACTGTCCCTCTACCTTCCCAAGCACGGTGTTCCTCTCCAAAGAATAACCTCTCCTAGCAACATGCCCAAAGTATGCAAGATGAAGCGTCAGCATCTTTGCCTCCAAGGAGCACTCTGGCTGCACCTTCTCCAAGACTTATCTGTTTGTTCTTTGGGCAGTCCATAGTAACTCTTCTGTAACACCACAGTTCAAAGGCATCAATTCTTCTTCTGTCATCCTTAGTCATTATCTAGCTCTCAGATGCATAGCAAGTGACTGAAACAACCATGGCCCAAATCAGGCATACTTTTGTCTTCAAACTGACATCATTATTCCACGATAATTTGGAGAGGTCTCTGACTGCAGACTTCGCCAGTGTTGTGTGTCTCCTGATATCCTGAAAAATCTAGGAAGCATCAAATGGAGATGGAGGGAATACATGGAGTCATTGTACAAAAAGAGACTATATCAACACAGAAACTTCAGGTAGTAGCATATGATAAAGAGCCAGGGGTGGTGAGGAATAAGTTCAAGCTGCACTGAAGGTATTGGTAAAAAATAAGGCCTCAGGAACTTATGAGATACTAATTGGCATGTTCCAACTGACAAGTGCAGACCTGGTCTGCAGTCCAGTCAGTGCAAGGAAATTTGGGTAACAGCTACCTGGCCAACTGACTAGTGGAGATCCGTATTAGTTCTCATTCCCAAGAAAGATGGTCCAAAAGAATATGGACATTATCAGACAACATCATTAATATCACTTACAAACAAAATACTCCTGAAGATCTTTTTAAAATGGTTAGAACTGTACAGTGACAGAGAACGGCCAGAAGTTCAGGTTGGTTTTAGAAGAGCCTGTGTCACCAGGGATATCATTGCAGAGGCCAAATGGATCTCAATGGCAGAAAGCAGAGAATACCAGAAGAATGTCATTTGACAGTGTAGATCATAACAAAACATGGCTAATGTTGAGAAGAATGGGAATTTCAGAACATTTAATTGTGCTCATGTGACACCTAGACCTAGACCAAGAGGTTGTTGTGTGAACAGATCAAGAAGGGTGTGTGTCGAACCTTTCTATGAAGATGGTGCTGAAAGTGAAGAAGGAAGCCCCTGTCCCTCCCAAAACTGAAGCCAAAGCAAAGGCATTAAAGGCCAAGAAGGCAGTCCTGAAGGGGTGTCCACAGCCAAAAAAAAAAGAAGATTCCCACGTCACCCACCTTCCGGCGGCCTAAGACCCTGAGACTCCGAATGCAGCCCAAATACTCCTGGAAGAGCGCCCCCAGGAGAAACAAGCTTGACCACTATGCCATCATCAAATTTCCCCCGACCACTGAGTCAGCCATGAAGAAGACAGAAGAGAACAACACACTTGTGTTCTTTGTGGATGTCAAGGCCCACAAGTACCAAATTAAACAAGCTAGCTGTATGACACTGATGTGGCTAAGTCAACACCTTGGTGAGGCCTGATGGAGAGAAGAAGGCCTATGTTCCACTTGCTCCTGACTGTGGTGCTTTGGACATTGCCAACAAAATTGGGATCATCTAAACTGAGTCCAGCAGGCTAATTCTAAATATAAATTTTTCTCACCAAAAAAAAAAAAAAAAAAGAAGGGTGTGTATCAGAGGTGTATCCTTTCTCCATACCTATTCAGTCTGTATGCTGAACAAATCATTTGAGAAACTGGACTGTATGTAGAAGAGTGTGACATCTGAATTAGAGGAAGATTCATCAACAACCTATATTATGCAGACAATACAATCTTGCATGCTAAATGTGAGGAGACCTGGAAGCACGTGCTGTAGAGGATCAAGGACTTCAGCCTTCAATACAGATTACTTTTCAACAACAAGAAAACAAAAATCCTCACCATTAGGATGATAGGGAACATCACGATAGGTGGAGAAAAGATTGAAATTGTAAGCAATTTTAATCTTGTTGGATCCACAGTCAACATCCTTGGCACAGGATGTCGGGAGATCTGGAGCTGTGTAACATTGGGATAGTCTTCTGTCAGGGACCTCTCCACAGTCCTGAAAGAGCAATAAGTTAAAAGACTAACTTGATTCAAGTTTTTCCAATTACCTGCTGTACATCTGAGAGTTGGATAATGGATAAGGATGATAAGAGAAGAATCAATGTCTTTGAGTTGTAGTGTTGGAGAAAAGTTCTGAATATCCTATGGACTGCCATAAAAAGAAATAAATGTCTTGGAGAGATTGCAACCAGAGTACTTGAAGGCAAGGAGGCAAAACTTCATCTCACATACTTTGAGCATGTTGTTAAAGAAAGGCTATTCCTTAGAGAGGGACTTCATGCTTGGGAAAGTAGAAGGTCAGCAAAAGGGAAGAAAACTCTCAACAAGATGGATTAATACGATGTTTGCAGCAATGGGCACAAATGTGTCAGGAATGATAAGGATGGCACAGGATAGGACAGGGTTCAGATCTGTTATTCATAAGGCCACTATGAGTTGTATTTGACTCAGAAGCACTTAACAACTACAACAGTCACAATAGAGGGAGCTCTAATGGCCCAGTAGTTAAGGAATTGCACGGCCAATCCAAAGGTTTGAATCCACTAGTTGCTCTATGAGAGAAAGATGGCATGGCAATGGGTTGAGTTGAGTCACAACAGAGGGAATTGTGGTGACATAATTTGTAGGGAGATGTGCTTTGAACTCAAAGATGGTGCCTCTCTGGCAGTTCAAATCAACCCCCAGCTCCTTGGGAGAAAAATTGACAATCCTCTTTCATATGATTTACAATCTCCAACATGCTGGAGGCATAGCTGTAAGTCTGTTCAGACTCAATGAGAGTGGGTTAGAGAGTCATAATAGACAAAAAAGGGAAACGACTCAACTGTCTAACAACAGATGACTGGATATATAAAACATGGTGTGTCCATACCATGTGGTATTATTTGACCATGAAGAGAGAGGACGTTCTAATACATGCTACAATGTGGATCAGCCTTGATAATATAGTGGTAAAATGAGATAGTCGCAAAAGGACAGATATAAAATATTAAGAACAAGAAACTGTTGTTGTTATGTGCTGTCGAGCTCCCTGTGACTCATAGCGACCCTATGACCCTATGTACAACAGCCTTAAACCCTGCTCTATCCTGTGGTAATCTTACTGTCTCTGACACACCTACCCCTATTACCACAGTCTCTCTGAATCAATCCATCTCATTGAGGGTTTTCCTCTCCTGCACTCTCCCTCTACCCTCCCAAGCATGACGTCCCTCTTCAAGATCTGGTCTCTTCTTGCAACATGTCCAAAGTATGTCAGACAAAGCTTCAGAATCCTTTCCTCCAAGGAGCAGCCTGGTCTCACCTTCTCTATGATGAACTTGTTTGTTCTCTTAGCAGTCCATGGTATATTCGATATTCTTCTTCAGCACCACAACTCAAAGGCATCGATTGTCCTTCCATTGTCCCTAGTCATTATCCAGCTTTCTGATGCATAGCAAGTAATGGCAAAGTCTGGATCAGGCCTGGATCAGGCACACCTTAGTCTCCAAAGTGACATCGTTGCTCTTCAGTACTTTGGAGAGGTCCCTGATAGCAGACTTTCCTAATGCAATTAGTTTTTAATTTCCTAACTGCTGGTTGATTGTGGGTTGATGGTGGAGCCAAGCAAACTATGCCTGTTAACAATCTCAATCTCTTCTCCATTTATCCTGATGTTGCCAATCAGTCCAGTGGTGAGAATCTTTGTTTTCTTGATGTTGTGCTTCAATTCATATTGAAGGATGCAGTCCTTGACCTTTTGCAGCAAGTGTTTCAGGTCCTTCTCAGTTTGAGCGAGTTTCTGTCATCTGCATGATGCAGTTTGTTGTTGAGTCTACCTCTAATCCTGATGCCACATTTTTCCTCATAGAACCTAGATTCCTGGATAATCTGTTCAGCATACAGACTGAAAAGGTATGGAGATAGGTAGGACACATCCCTAGTGTACACCCTTCTCGATTTTGAACCATGCAGTTTTTCCTTGCTCTGTTCTGACTACTATCTCCTGATCCATGTATAGGTTTTGCATAAGCACAGCCAAGAGTTCTGGGATTCCCATTCTTTTCAAAGTCAGCCACAGCTTTTTGTGATCCACATAGTCAAATGTCTTTGCATAATCAATGAAACACAGATAGACATTTCTCTGGTACTCTTTGCTTTCAGCCCAGATCCATCTAACATTAGCTGTAATATCCCTAGTACCATTGCCTTTCTAAAATCAGCCTGCGCTTCAGGCAATTCTCTGTTGATGTGCTGTTCCAATCATTTTTGGATAATTTTCAGCAGAATTGTGCTTACATGTCATATCAATGATATTGTTCGATAATTTCCTCACTCTGTAGGGTCACCTTTCTTTGGAATGGGAACAAATATAGATCTCTTCCAGTTGGTTGTCCTCCAGATTTCTTGGCACAAGTTGGTGACCACATCCAGGGCAGTGCCTATTTGTTGAAATAGGTCAATTGGTATGCCATCAATGCCTGGGGACTTACTCTTTTCTTTTCTTTTCTCCCCCCCCCCTTCCATTCTTTGTTGTTTTCTTTCAGAGCAGCTTGAATTTCTTCCTTCATCACCACAGGCTCTTGCTCATACAGTGTTTCATGAAATTCTTCTGTGTCCGCCAATTCCTTTTGGTACAATGACTGTGTGTATACTCTTTCCATCTTTTTTTAATGCTTCCTGGATCATTTAATATTCTGCCCAAAGTATCCTTAAGTATTGCAACTTGAGGCTTGAATTTGTTTTTCAGGTCATTCAGTGTAAGAAATACTGAATGACTTCAGCCCCTGTGATCTTCTGACTCCAGCTCTTTGCACATTTCATTGTAATACTTTACTTTGTCTTCCCATGCTGCCCTTTGGAATCTTCTGTTCAACTCCTTGATATCTTGATTTCTTCCCTTTTCATTGGCTTTTCGGAGCTCTAGTGCAATATTCAGACTTTCTTCTCACATACATCTTGGTCTTTTCTTCCTCCTCTGTCTTTGCAATGACCTTTTGCATTTTTCCTGGATGATATTCTTGATATCCTCCCACAGCTGATCTGGTCTTCGCTCATTAGTGTTTAAGGCATCAAACCTGTTCTGAGGTGGTTTTGAATTTCAGGCAGGATAGACTCAAGATAAAATTTTGGTTCCCGTGCATTTAATTTTCCTCAGCTTCCGCTTGAACTTGCATATGTGTAGTTGGTGGTCTGTTCCACAATCAGCACCTGGCCTAGTTTTCACAGCTGATATTGAGCTTCTCCAGCGGTTCTTTCAGTAGATGTAATCGATCTGATTCCTATGCTGGTGAAATATATGTGGATAGCCTGAGTTTATGTTTCTTATAAAACATATTTGGAATGAACAAGTCATTGATTGTGCAAAATTCTATCATTCTATCTCCAGCTTCATTTCTGTCACCAAGTCCACATTTTTTCACTTTTTTTCTTCTTCAAGTCCACATTTTCCAACTACTGATCCTTCTTTTCTGTTTCCAACTTTTGCATTCCAGTCACCCATTATTAATGTATTTTTATTGGATGTTCAATCAATCTCAGACTTCAAAAGTTGGTAGAAATTCTTCTATTTCCTCCTCTTTGGTTCTGGGTTTTGGTGCATATATTTGGATGATGGTGGTATTCCTTGAACTTCCTTATATGCTTATGAATATTGTCCTGACACTTAGAACACTGTATTTCAAGACAGATCTAGAAATGACTTTTTTTAAATTACTTTTTTAACTATGAAAGCAACTCCATTTTCCTCACCTTCTTGTCTCCAGCATAGTAGATCATATGATCGTCTGACTCAGGATGTCCCATGCCAGTCCATCTCATTTCACCAATACCTAGTATGTCAATATTTATGTGTTCCATTGCTTTCTTAACAATGTCCAATTTTCCTACATTCATGGTTCTCACATTCCACATTCCAATCACTAGTGTCTGCTTACAGCTCTTCCTCTTTCTATACTTGAGGGCACAGCCTCAGTTGCTATATCTGCCAGTCTAAGAGTTCACTATTGTACATAGGCTTTTTGAAGGCACACTTTGTCAGAAATGGATGGCCAATTCTTCTTCCTAGTCTGTCTTGATTTGAATGCTTAGATTTAGAACATTATCTGATAGGCAAGCATTTTATGTAAAAGAGCAAATTAAAGAAATTTCCCAGTTACAGAAATAACCAATAGATTCAGTGTTGTCCCCACCTTGGCATGTGTGTCTTGACTCACCCCCTTTTGCTCCACCAGCATTCGCTTCTACTTCCACCTACTCCATTCAACACCTATCTCCTATCCAGCCCTTGATGTGATAGCCTATATCTCAAGCTTTTTGGGCTTCTGTGATTTCCAAACATCTCAAGCTGCTGCCAGTTTCTTCTGCTGCGGGCAGTATCTCTTGAGTTTAGGAGTCTGTAAGTCCAAATAGCAGGTACTAATATCAGGAAAGGCTTCCTATCTCAGATGGTTCTGAGGAAAAGTCCTTTACCTTGAACTGCTGCTCCAGGATTGACTTCTTGGGGCATAGGGCCTCTTCTCCTCCATTTGTATTATACTGTCGTCACAACGGAATAGTTTCCCAGGGGAGGGTGATGTGGATTTGGTATATAATGTTGTTTTCTTGAGCCACAGAGAGTCAAAGTTTATTGTGGTTATTGGGTATGTTTATGAGAGGGGGAGAGATGGGGAGTTGTTGCTTATGAAGAGCTGAATTTTTATTTTGGGTGATAAAATAATAAAAGAAAGTCTGGAACCATAGTGGTGATGGTAGCATAGGATGGTGCATGTAGTTTATGTCACTGCTTTGTTCCCAGAAAAAATGTTAAATGAAACTGTTCTTATTATATATTTTAATGAAAAGCTCCCCACCCTCATTCCCACTTTGCGGCTGCCCATTTGCTTCCTGGCTCCTCTTTCCAGCAAAATTGTCATTGCTGTTGTGTCAGGTACAACGTATAGCTGACCAAGGCTATAAATCACATTGGGGGTTGGGGATTATCCACCCTGAGAGGAGCCTCTGGTGGATTTGAACCTTCAGAGAGACGTGGTCTTTTGGTTAGCAGTACAATTTGCTATAGACTCCACAACCAAAAAGGCTCAAATTCATTGCTTTTGGGTCAGAACTGATTCATAGCTGATGCCTGCCTCACTGGGCTTTCAGAGGCAGTAAATCACATGGGAGGAGGTTGTCCATCTTTCTCCTAGGGAGCAGCTGGTGGATTTGAACTACCTGACTTTGGGTTGGCAGAACAACTCCTTAGCCACTAGGCCACAACTATTTATATTTATAGCAAAGCACGTTCCACATTTGCTCTCTCTCAGGCTTTTGCTTCCATCAGTCTGCTAAAAGCGCTTTTATCAGAGCAAGCAGTCACCTTCAGTTCAACCAGTTAATTCTCAGTCCTTATTTCTTCCTTGAGCTAGCAGTCTATTTGATACAACTGGTTAGTTAGGTCTTTCTTCTTTTTTTAAAAAAAA